>NC_084759.1:60738788-61055931 GCF_028858725.1 Colius striatus
AATTTTAGCTGTAATCCATAATAGATGAACTAACATAATTAGTCTGTAATAAGCATTTTGGTAAACTTCAGAGGATGGTTTCAATAATTCTGTTAAGTTGTGTATTGGGTAGAGATCTTCCTAATATGAGTGGTTGTTTCTGGTCTGCCTAATACATGCAGTGTTTGCCGTTGCCCCAGCACAATCCATAGCCTAAATTATGTTATCTTTACAATGTACAGATGTGCTGGTTCAGTAGCTGTTTTAAACGCCTCTTCTTGTTTACAGTTTCTTTTAGTTGTTGTATTTAATCTTCTGAAGTTTAGTCTCTCAGTCTATGTTCTGAACAGGAAATTGGAAATATCCTAATATCTCCCTTTTTCATATTATGTTTAATTTTCCTGAAGCAAGCAAAATCAATGGCTGCCTTTTATTCTTCTTGAATGTATCCTGTACTTTAACCATTTCTAGATTTTCTTTTACAGTGTATAACTTAGGTTCTGAAATCAAAGCCGAATGAAAGAACTTAAAAATGTGAGGAGACTTTTCAAAACCCAACTTTGCTTTGTCTTCGATACATGGCAATGTGTTAGCAATTAGGAAATGTGACTCTGGAATGGGATGTAAATGCTGCTTAAAATTTCCCTTTGAGAACCAAGATATTAAAAGCTATTTCTAGTTTTTGAGTATCATCAAGATCTTTGTTCTTTTTCTTCAGACTACAGAGAACTAAAGAGTATAATAATGTAGTGCATTGTACTTTTATGAAGTTATTGTACTGTGAAATCTTTAGTAAAGCAAATTGTCTCATTTTCAGGTGTTGCTATCTACACTGGCATGGAAACTAAGATGGCATTAAATTACCAGGCAAAATCACAGAAACGATCTGCTGTAGAAAAGTAAGAGTTCTAATGTTTATTTTGGGGGTTGAAAACTGCATGTTTGAACAGTGGATAAAAGAATGTTTTGGGTTTTTTTTCTTTTGAGTAGGATATGTTTCATTGATTTAAGTTTAAGAGGTAGAGGGACATAGAATTTGCCTTTATCACTTTTTATCTATCAGTCATATAATGCCACGTAACTGAAGTTCTTATTACTGAATTATTATTAAGCATTTGTTTAAAAAGCCACCTTGATATAATGGTTAACTTTTTAAGATATGGTTATTTTGCTGTTCCAAAAGACTTTTCCTTCACTGGTAAGAGTATACCTACTGGCAGTTTTTCAAAATTATATGCTTCAATATCCTAACACTAATTTTCATTGCAAATGAATTCAGTATAAAGAACTTTTTTGGCGTATTTCACTTTAGATCAACTGCATTAACACAAAGCCTGTCTGTGGCAGGTATTCCGCCGTTTAGCTAGAATTAAAAGTTCCATGCAGATATATTTGATGGGAAAGACAGACAATGTTAACCTCAAGGAATGAGCTGACATTGGTTGCTTACTTTTTTAAAAATAGTTGTTTTCTAGTCCCACTCTGTCTGAAATTATCATCTCTTGAGTAATATGTTCAACCTTGTAAAAAACCAGAGATGTTATTAAGACAAGATGTATTGACCAGCTGATAGCCCTCCTCTTGCAGTGACTGATGCATTGATGATGTGCTTCTATCTGTTGTTATTGATATATAACCCATGACTTTTAGTTCATGCCCATCATTGATGAAATTACAATTTTAAATGGGAAGTAATCTTGCTCTTTCTTTTTTAGATCTGTCTAGAAAGAGTTAAACTGTTGCAGCTACATGGCAAAGTTTTCTCAATAGATTTTTGATATCTATAAAAGTATTTATGTGTTTTTATATAGGTTCTGAGACATGACATAAAAAGATCTGTAGATACAAACCCAGATGCTCTGTTATGGTTTCAGTTTGGTAATGTCTCACATTTTGTAAACAATTATAGCAGTCAACATTTTAAATAGAAAATGAACCTTAATAATGTTGTTAGACTTGCAGCAAATGTTTAGGCTAAAACACAAATCCATAACTTTTTAATAAACTCTTTAGTTTATGTGCTAATGGAATTCTTATTTTGCATTTTTTTAGATCAATGAATGTATTCCTTATTGTATACCTCTGTATTCTCATCAGTAAAGCACTAATAAATACTGTCCTGAAGTATATGTGGCAGAGTGAACCATTTCGTGATGAGCCGTGGTATAATCAGAAAACAGAGCCAGAAAGGAAAAGAAATGTGGTATGGAAATAAATTAAAATACAAAAAAAAGCTTCCCTAAACCCTTAATTTGTAAGAATCCTCCTGAAAAGCATACACAGACTGCTTGCTTACCAATCAAAAATTGTTGCTTTTTTTTTGCTAACAATGATGACAGTACCTTTGTAATTAGCTTGCATATTATGTTTTTGCACTTAAGTTGTATATTGGATTTGACTGATGAGAAAATGTCTGCTTTAGTGTAAAAAAACCTCATGAAAATGTTTTGGAGTTTCCTGTAGGACTCTCCGTAAAAATACCCTTCAAAAATTTATTTTCATGTACTTGAGCACTAGAGACCAGCAACAATGTTGACAGAAAGGACATAGCCCCTACTATCTAAAGTAACAAAGTGAACCCAACACTACAGAAAGCATAATGTTATTTCATTAACTCCTCCCAATCAAACTAGGGGAAGAATTCCTTTTTCACCTGAAATGCATGATGAGCACATGCTAGCCAGGGAAGTTCTAGATTTCTCATCGCTGACAGTAATATCTGAAACTGCTCAGCAGATTGACTACATCTCCAACAAGTCTCCACCAGGGAAAAAATTGAACTAGGTTATGTGTGCCCATTCTGCTGGTGAGAGAAGAAAGGAAACCTCTTCATTTATTAACGATATACTCCATTAAAGTTATGTAATTTTGTAATCTTTGAAGGAGTTACTGCAGTTTTATGGTATTTTTCTGGTAATTTGTGAATGTACATTTTCTTGCTTTCCTTTTTCTCATACACATGTTCACCACTTTCATTAGTTCATAGAATCGTAGAATGGTAGGGATTGGAAGGGACCTTTAGAGATCATCTAGTCCAACCCCCCTGCAGAAGCAGGTTCACCTAGATCAGGTTGCATAGGAACATGTCCAGGTGGGTCTTGAAGACCTCCAAGGAATGAACCTCCACAACCTCTCTGGGCAGCCTGTGCCAGGGCTCACAGTGAAATAGTTTTTTCTTATGTTTAAGTGGAACTTTTTGTGTTCCAGCTTCATCCCATTACCCCTTGTCCTGTTGCTAGCTACTATGGAAAAAAGGGATGTCCCAACCTCCTGACACCCACCCTTTAGATATTTATAAATGTTATTAAGATCTCCCCTCCGTCTTCTCTTTTCTAGACTAAACAGCCTCAGTTGCCACAGCCTTTCCTCATATGATAGATGTTCCAGTCCCCTGAAAAGATCTAGTAGATCTAGAACTTTACATGATGTTTACAGTGATATGTAACTGTTCTCTGTACCTATATATCTGTAAAGAAAATACAACTTTACACCAAAAAATCAGGCCAAATTAGCTGTGTTACAATAAACCATGAAACTATGCATCCTATGCTAAACTGTGAGCTGTGAGAAGTGATGCTTAGTGTTTGAAAATTGTTAGAAGAAAAATAATTTGCAACTATATGTGGTCATCTTTTTGGTTTTGATGGTTCATGAAAAATATCAATATTGTCATCTTATTTCTTTGGCAGTTTCTTCGAGCTTTTACAGACTTCCTTGCATTCATGGTTCTTTTCAACTACATTATTCCTGTGTCCATGTATGTCACTGTGGAAATGCAGAAATTTCTTGGTTCTTATTTCCTTACGTGGGATGAGGAGATGTTTGACGAGGACACAGGTGAAGGACCACTGGTTAACACTTCTGACCTCAATGAAGAATTGGGACAGGTAAATATCATCAAATGATAATTATTTTAACTGTTTCTACCATAACATTTTACTTTAAAGTTGTCACCTAATTTTTTGCAGCTTATCATGCATGTTCTTTAGTGCTGATTAGTTTTCAAAAGAAAATTTTATAATTTCTGATTTTCAGAATAAAACATTCTGATTGCTCAGCCAGTAAGTGAAAGTCAGTTAGGATTAGTTTATTAGAAAAGGATAAACACTTTAATAAGGTACTTCATTCTCTCCATTGTCTTCAGAGGGAGATTATATAAGCATCTAACTTCCTTAGAGATGGATGCTTGGCTAGACTGACGCCAAATCTCCAGACACAGAACTTAATCCAGTAAAATCATTGACTGTCACGCTCATTTTCCAAAAGAAATTGTGTGCTTAGTATTTTGTGTTAAGAAAATCATCATCTTGACACAGATCATGCTGAATATTTTTGGAGAAAAATATTTAGGAGCTCTGTAAATCAAAAATGTTTTCATAAGTTTTCAAATGTGTTTTGACACTGTCGTCTGTAAGATCCTTGTAGAGAAACTGATAAATTATGGGCTGGATGAGCTGACAATAAAGTGGATGGACAACAGACTTCATGGCCAAGTCTAGAGGGTCAGCAGTGCAAAGTTTAGTGGAAGGCTGGGAGCTATCAGTGTACACCATGGGTTAGTATTGGATCCAGTTCCGATCATTAATGATATAGGTGATGAGGACACAGTGTATTCTTGGGACCACCCAGCTGGAAAGCAGCTTGGCGGAAAGCAGCTTGGCAGAAAGCTGGGGATC
This sequence comes from Colius striatus, assembly GCF_028858725.1. Classification (NCBI taxonomy): domain Eukaryota; kingdom Metazoa; phylum Chordata; class Aves; order Coliiformes; family Coliidae; genus Colius; species Colius striatus. The sequence continues at coordinate 60,743,444 of NC_084759.1, forward strand.
CTGCTGGACAACAAGTTGAATTGGCAATGTGCCCTTACAGCAAAGAAGTTGAGTAGTATCCTCATTCTTGTTAGAATACTGCTAGCAGGTGGAGGAATGTGATCCTTCTCATCTACTCTGCTCTGGAGAGGCCTCACTTGGAATACTGTGTTCAGTTCTGGACTCCTCAGTACAAGAGACGTGCATACTGGAGGAAGTCCAGTGAAGGACCACAAAGATGGTGAAGGGACTGAAGCAGCTCATGTGAGCACAGACTGGAGAAATGAAGGTTCAGGGGAGATCTTGTTAATGTATATAAATACCTGAAAGGAGGGTGCAAAGATGATGGAGCCGGGCTCTTTTGAGTGATGCCCAGTGATAGGACCAGAGGCAATAGGCACAACCTGTAACGGAAGAGTCCACGTGAACATCAGGAAACACTGTTTTACTGTCACAATGACTGAGATGCCCAGGCAGACTGTGAAGTCTTTATCCTTAGAGATAACTAAAACCTGTCTGGACATGGTCCTGGGCAACCAGCTTTTGGTGGCCCTGCTTGAGCAGGGTGGGTGGACCAGATAAACTCTATTGAGTGCCCTTCAACCTCAATTATTTTGTGATTCTGTTATGAGTAATTATGTCCTACTGCTAAATTTTAAGTGTTGTCCTTAGAATGGGACCCTCACCAGTACTTGACATGATTAGTACCAAATTTTGCTTATTCATTTTTTATTGTACTTCAAATGAAAACTTTGACTGAAAATCCGTATTTGTGGTTATATTAAATGCCATCATAGTGATAGACATGCTTTAATTCCTTTTTTCATGCAACAAGTGTTGATCCCAAAGCAGCACACTGAATAAGTAACAGACCTTTGCATGATAGCATTTTCTTATCTTGTATAAATGTGTTATGGAACTGAGTATAGGAGTTGAGATGAAAGAAATCCTTATAAATCCTATTGACTTTGAATAAAGTTGAATACATTTATTGTGTCCACAGATAACAAACCATCGGAAAATTTGGAAACTTGGCTTTTCAGATTAATTAACATTAGAAAAGTCAATCTAGGAAGAAAATTCACATATTTATTAATTTCTCTCATGACTGAGAGCAAAAATGTGGTTTTGTTATATCAAATGCACAAACAAATGTTAAAGTTTGATTAACGATCTGATGAATACTAAACTGCTTCCTGTGTTCAATTCTTAACCTTACATAATGCTTTCAGATTATCAAAAATATATGTGCAATCTTTATCCAATATAAAAATTGAGGTTGTGCTAATCTAGCTGTTATGGTTTATAGTTCAGGTTTGGTTTTGTTTCGTTTTTTTAAATGTTGTTATCCTTAAATGCTGGGGCTCATTATAAAAGATAAAAGTAATGAAAAATTCAATATCAAGACAAAAGGAGTGTTTCCAGGATAATATCAGTGCTCACGTTCATAACCATATGTGACCGTTAAACCAGAATTCTCATTTAAACTGACATCATTGTAATGGGGAATTCTGATACTACCCTAAGGACTGTTCTCAAAGTAATTGGTCTAAAGCCAGACACATACATTGAATAATGATCCCTGGGAAATGGAATTTGTGTGCATTTTGTTTCCATAAATACCTGTCTTGCAGCATGAAAGGCATTAGAAACTAAAAAGGAGCTTGAGATATGAGTGAAAGTAGATTAAACAATTGTTTGTATGTGTTATGAGGCAAAAGATAGCTTTGCTGATGTTCTGTTTTGATAAAATTTATCAGGGCCCACATTTCTGTGGGAGGTGACTCACAAAAGAAATTGTTGCCTTCCTTTTCTGAAAGAGCCTGAATAAGGATCTTTAAAGAAGGATGTAACCCAGCAATAATCTCAGTTTTGTTAAGAGACATTGGAAAGCTTGTGTTCATATTCCTGCTGTATTTAATTTGTGCTCATTTGCAGATTGAGTATGTCTTCACAGATAAAACAGGAACGTTAACCGAGAACAACATGGAATTTGTTGAATGTTGCATTGAAGGGCATGTTTATGTACCACATGTTATCTGCAATGGCCAAATTCTCCACGATTGTACAGGCATTGATATGATTGACTCTTCTCCAGGGGCAAGTGGAAAGGTATGAGCACGATTCTAGGTTCTTAGTTTTTACACTGACACATGAAAATGGAACTGTGCTGATAGATGTTGTATTTCTAATATTCCCTTGTTGAATCTCACTAATCAAAGTAGCTAACTGCAAGAAATACATTACAACAAAGACATTTTCCTTTCCTATTTTAGAGTAAGATTTGAAGACGTGATAGGAGGTTTCCCAACTTACTGCAGCTGTAAAAATGAATTAACTAAACCCCTGAAATACAGAGCTTTTACTGGTTAAGAGCTAAAGAAATGTGATATAGTTGGTTTCCTTTTAACATTAGCTACAATAGGGAAAGCAAGTCAGGCAGCTCCTCAAAGGGGAAAATGAGTGCTCAGTGGAAACATACTCAGTCATCACTGAGTGGACATATAGCCAGAGAATGGTTTTAATTAAATTTTAATTAAATTACTTTTAAACATGGCTTAATATAGCCACATCTGAAATGCACTACACACAGCATGAATGTGCTGTGGACTTTTTTCTGTGTAAAGAAAAGTTACCTGAAAGTTAAGGCGACTGCATATGTCAAGCGATAGCAGGGTGTAAATGGGAAGGATAATAGTAGCCAGAGGACAATATATGTTTAAGTATATCAGTACAGTCTCAGATCATTCTTTGGACATACCCTTCACTATGGCAAAACAAGACCTCTTAAAATATGTTGATGAGATTCAATAGCTTTATAAAGGCTCTCACCCGTGGCCCTCAGAATGTGATCCCAGTGAATGCTTTATTTTTACATTGGAATTACAGTGACACAAGCAGTTTGTATTGAACAGCACAGAAGAATAAGTCATACATAAAAATGCAGGTAGAACACAGCCAGGTATCTACAAAATAGAAATATCTTTCAGGTGTCAGAAGCTGTCATTACCAAACCATCTGAAGCTTTAGAAAAGTTGTTGTCTCCAGCTGCCAAAATGTCTGCACTCTTTTATATAGCTCCAAGAGGTGTTACAGCTTTGTAAGAAACCGAAATCTGTAAAATGTGTTAACACTTGTGCTCTCTGTGCTATGTCCCTTTGTCTGGACTGAGGACTCTTAAAATTGTACCTTGACTAGTGTTTTGTACAAGTTGTTAAAGTTTAAGCAAAAGTAAAGAAAAAAGCCTTTAGCTACGCCTAGGCATGCAGAGAAGGCCAAAGATGCTCGCTGAGTTTTTTGGACATCTGCAGCTTGACCTTCCAAAAGAAAAGTTTTCAAGGGAATACTTGAAAATGATCACACACGGCAACTATTCCTTTTATTTTTTAGGAGAGAGAGGAACTATTTTTCCGAGCTCTTTGTCTTTGCCACACTGTTCAAGTAAAAGATGATGACAGCGTAGATGGATTGAAGAAAAACCATCTGTCAAGAAGATCTTGTATATATATTTCATCATCACCTGATGAAGTAGCTTTAGTAGAGGGAATACAGAGGTATGTCTGTAATTAGGAATTATGCTTTTTTAATCTAGAGGTCTAGTCACTGAAGTTCAAAATTGTTTTCACCACAAAAATTGTAATAAACTCCAAGTCATCTAGAGCTCGTGGTTTTCTTAATGTACAGTCATTATTCGTATTCATAAATTAAAACCCATTTGGGTTGTGGGTTTTTTTTCTTTTCAGAAGATGGATCTTAAATCCTTAATCATATGCTTAAACTGGATAATTTTGTATTTGTTGTATTAATTCTCTTGATGTGTATTTCATTTTACAGACTTGGTTACACCTATCTAAGGCTGAAGGACAACTTTATGGAAATCTTAAATCGGGAAAATAACATAGAAAAGTGAGTTGTTAAAATACAACAAAATAGACTGAGAAGCTCTTACTGATGAGTTTAATAAATCATCCTTTCCCTATACATAAATTTTTAATTCAGAAAACTCAGAAAGGGTACATTTTAGTAGAAAAATAAATAATCTGCTAAGATTTCTAATTCTAATAGACACTGTTTTTCACTTAGTCTGTTAGTTCAGCAGTATATGCAACACATAATATAACAACAAAAGTGTGGGAATCGTGACCTAATCTAATATTTCTTAATAGTTTTGGGAATGGTGGGTGTTTTCCCTTCATTATATGGTAAATATTTTCTGAAAAGAAAATATGCACTCTATTTGTTGTTCACAAATAGGAGGTTCATATGCATAGAATATTTTTTATAGGAGTTTCAAAGAATATTTAAAACAAATGCTGTTTTTTTTAACATTTTCTTTTAATGTGTAGAATAAACCTTTTAGACCATCATGAGTTATACTTTCAGTAATGTGTAAGTAGTACGTACATCTGTTTAGTGAGATGTACACACTTTTAAAAATGTTACCTTACACTTCTATAGATGTCTGCTAGTTAAGGTTGTTTTATATCTGAGTCTTCACGTGTACTCCGTTAACTAGACAGAGACTCTTGGACACAAATATAAGAACTATGGTTATTATTTTCCTGCCTTTTTAGGGAGCGTGGAAGATTTTTCTTAATGGCTACTTCAGACTTTGGTGGCTCAACTACAGAGTACCAGAGTCAGTGTAATTTGGTGTTTTATGAAAGTACTATAATGATTAGGAATTTACTCCAAAATGCATCACGGTTAGGAGCCGTAGGCATGATCCATCTCCTTGTTAGACTCTGTTGTAGTTCTTAATGAAATAAATACTGTGGCCTTGCACAGGTTTGAATCTCAGGCTGTTGTAAGCACTTAGAACTGACAGATTTTGTTAAAATAAGCAGGTCTATTTTATAAGCAAAATATTAACAGGGATGAATCCTGAAGAGAATGGGGTTAATGACTGGGATGCTTATGTTTGTGCTGAAAAAAGGAAGGTTCTCTTAAGAAAAAAAGAAATAGGTAAGAGTAAATGATAGAAGTACAAGTTCTAAGGCTATGCCTGGGTATTACAGGTAGTTTACTTACTTTATAAGCAGTATAGTGCTCTACTGCAAGGTTTCTAGTCTTCCATTTAAATAAACGATATCAACTGTGTATCCAAGAATACTTACAAACATCATGGAGACAAATTCTGTTTCAAGTAATGGGGAGCTGAGGGCCTCCTCCATTTATTACTTGTAACTTACCATTTCATTCTCTACTACTTCCAAAGGTCATGGCAGTCAACATAAGTTTCCATATTAGTTGTCATGTTTGAATTGATGTTCTCAAAGTTGTAACTTTGCAACTTTACTTTGTAACTTTACAGTTGTAGCACTAGCAATCTGGAAAAGCAGAGTTTTTTAAAAAATACTCTGTTTCTATTTCAGGTTTGAATTATTAGAGGTTTTGAGTTTTGATTCTGTGAGACGGCGAATGAGTGTAATTGTTAAATCTTCAACAGGTAGGGCTCTCACATTCTGTTTCTTCTTAGATGCTTTTCTTTCACTTGAATATATTTTCATGGCATCTTGGCATGCATCAAGAAGAGTGTGGCCAGCAGGTCGAGGGGGGTTCTCCCTCTCTACTCTTCCCTGGTGAGGCCTCATCTGGAGTCCTGTGTCCAGTTCTGGACTCCCCAGCTCAAGAGGGACAGGGAACTGCTGGAGAGAGTCCAGTGCAGGGCCAAGATGATCAGGGGACTGGAACATCTTTCATATGAGGAAAGGCTATGGGAAGTGGGGCTGTTTAGTCTGGAGAAGAGGAGGCTGAGGGGGGATCTCATTAATATTTACAAGAATCTAAATGGTGGATGTCAGGAGGTTAGGACATCCCTTTTTTCTATTGTATCTAGGAATAGGACAAGGAGTAGTAGTATGAAACTGGAACACAGAAGTTCCATTTAAATATAAGAAAAAACTATTTCACTGTTCAGGTGAGGGAGCCCTGGCACAGGCTGCCCAGGGAGGATGTGGAGTCTCCTTCCTTGGAGGTTTTCAAGACCCACCTGGACATGTTCCTCTGCAACCTGATCTAGGTGGACCTGCTTCTGCAGTGAGGTTGGACTAGATGATCTCTAAAGGTCCCTTCCAACCACTACCATTCTATGATTCTGTGATATTTCAGGTTTATCTAAGAGTTAAGCATTTTTCTAGACTTTGTCACTTGGATGGTTTTTTGGAGATATACTTGGCCATTTTGAATTCCATATGCTGTTTCTTTTAGGTGATATATTTCTGTTTTGTAAGGGAGCAGATTCTTCCATATTTCCTAGAGTTAAAGAAGGCAAAATTGACCAAATACGATCCAGGGTTGAACGGAATGCAGTGGTAAGATTCCATTTTATTGATCTATTTGTGTGAAATCTGTGTTTTAAAAAAGAAAATAATATTCTGATCTCTTGCTTGCTCTGGTAACAGAGTTGCCTTCCCAGGCACTGAGATTATTGTATGCTTAAGTGCACACAGACTATATGAGTGGCAGTCTGTGTTTACTCCCTTATCTGAATCCGTCCTCTATTTCACCTTTCAGATGGCAGTTGTGGTGAGATACAAGTGCATTAAATACACACAACTGGATGTTATACCAGAGATCATTAATTAGCTTTTTAGTATGGTGATTTGAATTAATTTTTGAATGACAGAAAGCTGAAAACTTTACTGAAAAATCTCATCCCTACTTTTATTCCGTGTCCTTAGCAATTGTTGTTTGCTACCTTCAATTGCTTTACAAGCTCTTTAAAGACAAAATCTATTAGGGGACATTGTAACAATAAATGCGGTTCTTAGATGGAAATAGGATTATCATTGCAGTTATGCTTGCTAAAAATAAGCTATGAACTGCCTGATCACCTTTAAAAGAAGTTCAGAACTTGTTTTTTCCTAAAAGGTAGTATTTGGAATTGTAAAGTAGTGAATTTTGCCATGTCTAAAAATATGCAGAACCTATTGCAGTGGAATATGACTGCCAATAAGATAAAATTGGCCGGTATTCAGTACTCAAAACAAAGTATTATTACAGGTATTTGAAAAAAAATATTTACAGTATTACCTTCTTTTGTTTGGAATGGAAACTTCGAAACTCTTTGCCAAAATGCTTTGCTAAGCTTTAGTATAGGAGACAGCTTTCTGGTAATTAGAAGTGATAGAGGCTAATGACACTGAGAGAAGTATTTACATATCATATCTGTCCAATGTCTCTCAAGAGAAGAATCCAGACCAATAGCTTTTTTGTCATCCTGGATAATGGGAAAATAGGGCTGTCTCCAACATACAAAAGCTTCTAAAAGAAGGTACAGGCAGCCACCTGCTCTTATCAGTGGTGAGAGTCAGGGAGCTTTTTTGATATTTCTCCTTCTTGGATTGGTAATAAATAACTTAAAGACTTACTGGATTAAAGATTTTGAAGATAAAGTGCCAGTTAAGTGGTGTTGTGAGAGGCAATATATTCCAAGTGGCAAAACTTCCTTTCATAGTCTATATACTACTCCCTTTCTTGCTCATCACTCAGTCCAAAAGTCTGATCTAGTTGGAAACACCCTCAGCTAGACATTAGGTTTCACTTACCTGAAATGATACAGCTGGATTTTCATTTTCAGTGCTTAATGATGTTTTATCTCTGTCTCTGCTGCAACACAACATCAAAATCAGATTCTGCAGAGATACTATTTATATTATTGTTATTTATTCTGATTTATCTTGCCTAGTTATACGTAAACAGAAGAAAATCTTTACTTTGATTCTTCTTTCCTTGGTCATCTCATACAGGCAGTTAGGTTGCTGAGCTGTTCTCTTCTGGAGGATTAAAGTTTGTCCTTCAGGTTGTGACTGCTTTCAGGGCAGCACAGAGTCAAGCTGGCCCATGTTCTAGTCTCTACTATGCTATACTAGCCTACACTATACTCACTTTATTATAAAAGTGAGTTATAGGACTTCTTCAGGTTAATAGTAAAATCATTCCAATTTTTCAAATGTTCCAGCATAAACACAAGCAAAAAGCCTAAGAAGAATTTTCTAAGAGGTATTTTGTTTCTTTTGATTACATTCTTTAGGAGGGGCTGCGAACATTGTGCGTAGCGTATAAAAAGCTCACAGCAGAAGAGTATAGCAATGCACAGAAACTGCTTCAGAATGCCAAGCTGGCCCTCCAAGACCGGGAAAAGAAATTGGCAGAAGTGTATGAGAAGATAGAAAGAGATTTTATTTTACTTGGTGCTACAGCTGTTGAAGATCGGTTAGTACATTTCTCAGTTTCTTATGTTTAATGATGTTACCAAAGTAGTTGAAGACTTTTGTTAATCTTTTTTAGGATTAGAGTTTCATTTGAAAAACTCTTTTTTTGAATCAATTCCATACCCTCATCTTACTAAAGTTACACATGAAAATTTGGTAAGCTAGTAACAATAATTGTCCAAAAATCAGTTTGCATACAATTCATGTAATATCTTATTGAATAAACGAAGGAGAACTTTGAAGGATAGAACTGCAAAATATGTATTGAGGAAATGAAGAAGGAATCTTTAGGTCTTAAAAAAATTAAAAATATGTTAAATCTGAGAGGAACTTTAATGTTTGATATCATTAGCTGGATGCACTGTTTTAATTGAAGTGCTTGTCTGGGGAATGACATGTCTTTTAGACTGTAAATGATAAGTGAAACTTTGAGACCTTCAAAGTGCTCAAAGTGAATTATTTGTAATGTGCTACTCCCCTAAACATTTTTAGATTCACAACTTGGGGGAAATTCTTAGATCTGATAACTTTTATTGATTTTTTTTTTTATTTGGTTATGGAAACTTTGATAAGGACTCTGAATTTCTTATTTCCAAATAATCTACCAATATATGTTGTCAATTGACTTCCACAGACTACAAGAAAAAGCTGCCGACACTATTGAAGCTCTCCAGAAAGCTGGAATTAAAGTTTGGGTTCTGACAGGAGACAAAATGGAGACTGCTGCAGCTGCTTGCTATGCTTGCAAACTCTTCCGGAGAAATACACAAATACTTGAGCTAACTACAAAGAAAATTGAGGAACAGAGTTTACACGATGTGCTTTTTGACCTAAGCAAAACTGTCCTAAGACACAGTGGCAGCTTAACCAGGGATACTTTCTCAGGGTAAGGAAAAAAGTTGAAAGCCTAGAATGGGCTTCTATGCATTTCATAAGCAATAAAGTGATTGATAGATAACTTAAGAGCAAAAACATACTATGCTCCAGTTTCTGTTGTTGAAGTGCGCTTTCCTGTATGGCAATTGAGTACAAACTGGTTACATATAAGTTGAAATTTTCATACTCATGGTTCTTTCTTTGTCACTTTTGTAGTACTGCTGTAAGTGTTAGAAGAAAAATCACACTAACATTATAATTATTTATTCTTTCACTGCAAAAACGTTATTGGAAAAAACAATTGTAAAGCAAAAGAAATTCTGAGTTTTAAAAAGGAAGCATATATGATGTATTCCTTTCATTGGAGTTAGCATGGAGTGTGAGTTTCTTGATTAAGACCAAGACCACATAGAGCAACAATATATGGTCTCTTAGAATCATAGAATGGTAGGGTTGGAAGGGACCTTTAGAGATCATCTAGTCCAACCTCATTGCAGAAGCAGGTTCACCTAGATGAGGTCGCATAGGAACATGTCCAAGCAGGTCTTGAAAACCTCCAAGGAAGGAGACTCCACACTCTCCCTGGGCAGCCTGTGCCAGGGCTCCCTCACCTGATGTTTGTAAATACATCTTCTCTAGACTAAACAGCCCCAGTTCCTGCAGCCTTTCCTTCTCAGGAAGATGCTCCAGTCCCCTGATCATCTTGGCGGCCCTGTGCTGGACTCTCTCCAGCACTTCCCTGTCCCTCTTGAGCTGAGGAGCCCAGAACTGGACACAGGACGCCAGATGAGGCCTCACCAGGGCAGAGTAGAGAGGAGGGAGAACATTTCTCGGCCTGCTGGACGCACTCTTCTTGATGCATGCCAAAATGCCTTTGGCCTTCTTGGCCATGAGGCCACATTGCTTACTCAAGAAAAGATAGAAAACATTTACAGACAGGTCACAGGCAACAATGTAGTACCAAATCTTCCGGTATGCATCAAAATACTTAAAAGTGCCCAAAATTGTGAAGAAATAATTGATCTAGGTGGACCTGCTTTAGCAGGGGGGTTGGACTAGATGATCTCTAAAGGACCCTTCCAACCCCTACCACTCTGTGATTCTGTGACTTCTGTGTGTTTCGAATAATACGAAAGTGAAGCATTACATGGCATTGAAGAGCAAAGAACAGATATAATGCAAATTATGCCTCATAAAAGTAGTAAATTAGGTGACTTGTTTGAAGTTTCATAGCTAGTACACATTACTTGCTCTTTTTTCCTGCTGTGAAAACCTAGGAATTTGACATTCCTATCATCCTAAGATTTCAAGAAAAGAAATTACTGCTCTGTTGGACATGACAATGCTTATTTGATTTTTTTTTTCACTTTTTAATATGGAACCATCAGCAAGTACATTTAATATGCATTTCTAAGAAGTCTGTAGTAAATAACAGGGTAACAAGCATTTGTGATGTTATTTTAGCAGACAATTTCTACAACTGTTTACTTTACAGCTTGGAAATCTGGACTAGATCATTTTTCTTAGATCTTCTTAAATTTTGAACCCCATTGGTCTAATCAAGAACATCTGTATATCCTGTTAAAAAAGTCATTTTTATCTATGTACACATTTAGCTTAAGTACCACAGATCTTAGAAGGTATGTTTAAACATGTTTGTTTTACTTTTCATGCAATGCTGATTTTCTAGATGTTAAGACAAATCAGAATTTTCTGTCTTTGGCTCCAAAGTTGGAGAACGTGCCAAGATAGTAATAATAAAATTCTGCCTGGATGTTCAAATTGAGGCTGAAAATGTTTCACTATAATATGTCAAACATTCCAGTACATTGCCTGAGCTTCGGGATAATACATTTTTTGTAAATAGCATTATATATAAACAATGTGCTCTATTTGTGCCCTTGGTAACAAAGTGCTGAAAATATCTGCGAACTGCTATTACATACAGTGTACAGTACTTCATGTTATTTTTCAAAAACAGCTTGTGTTCTAGTAGTGAAGAAGGAGATGCTTAAACTGCATTAATATTAATAAATTTGATGTTTTCCTTACAAACATTGGTCTTGGTGAAACCATGTCTGTTGCAAACCATTGTACAGTAGTATAACCTTGGAGCACTGGCACTAGAGTACAAACCTCAGTGTCTGTTTATATGAGGCTCACTGCTGAACTGGAACCTGAGACTGCTGAGCAGCGCAGGCAAATTGAAAAGTGCTCTGAGATAACTAGTTTGGATGCCACAGAGAACATCTCTTATAGTGTGAACTGTCTTCCCTAATTATTCAGTTGATGTTACTGTTGTAAACTGTGCTTTGTGCAACCACGGTTACACTTCTAGCAATATCCAAATTATTACAGGTACGCCAGAAATAGATTAATATACATAATGATATTATATGTAACATCATTATTATACTTCTATACTATAATTGCAGGTATACCTGTATGAAACTTAGCCACCACACTAAGTAAAGGCATCCATACTATAAATGTGTACAGTGGCCTTATCTTTCCCGGACAACAAGTCTCCTTTAGCTATTTCCTTCAAATCATAATTTAATTTCTTAAATGCAGACCTCTGGGGGAAAAAAAGGATTGTTTTCCTTATCAAAGTAGATTTCGGAATACGAAAGACCTTTCCCTTTAACTTTTTCCTCTAAATTATGGAATGTGCCACAAAAGCATCTCAGTTTACCTCACTGCAGTTCTTGGACCTCTTTCAAACCAAACTGAAAGGTCATTAATTATACACTCATACTCACTGGTGAAGTCACTGAGGTATCAGATTTCTGTCTTTGAACTGATGAAACACCAAGTATTTTCAACACAATCTAGAGTTTTAAAATGTCATAAATTGCAGTCCTATAGGGGGAATTTCCTCTAGGAATGTATTAATTTTGCAGTATTCCATACTCATCACTTTTTCATTAATTTTCAAAAAAAGAACTATTGCCAAATTTAAAATGTCTATTATAGTGACTCTTTCTTTATATTTTATCCCTGAACAGACTCTCAACCGATATGCAAGATTATGGTTTAATTATTGATGGGGCAGCATTATCATTAATAATGAAACCAAGACAAGATGGGAGCTCTGGTAACTACAGAGAACTCTTTCTTGAAATTTGCAGGAATTGCAGTGCAGTGTTATGCTGTCGAATGGCACCTCTGCAAAAAGCACAGGTTTGTATTTCATTTCACAATTGTTAGCTGTGCACATCTGTAAATACTGGAAGTTAACATTCTATATGGTTTACCATAACTTAGAATGTTATCAATCACTTGTATCTTCTAAAATGGAAAATAAATAAAAAAGGGCAGAGGGTGAAATTTCTACTGTGAAATAGTTTAGATAATGCTATGCTAAAATGACACCAGCTGTGCACCTGAATTTGATATATGTACACGATGTGCAAATTCTAAGGTTGGTATGTGCTGAGGAATGAATGTACTTAATGAACAGAACTAATTGCTTACTTTTTAACCTAACAAGGTTTGAATACTCCACTGTCTGTTGGTACTACAAGAACCTGGATTATTTGTTAGAGTGATGTTTCTTCTTTATTTTTAACATCAGTAGGAAGCCAAAAAAGAAGAATCCAGACAGAAAAATGCATGCATTATCATTTTTAAATACTACCTGACTGTCATGTACTAGTTTGTGTCAAGTAAAATCATATCCCTTCATTACTTAAACATCCCTATATAGCTAAAGAACTTTTAAAGGATGCAGACATTGGAATTTACACTTCTTTCTTTTTTTTTCTCAGTGGTTAGGTACAGTATATATAGCCCTTATTTAATTTAGTAATGTGTTTAGCCAGCACTCGTTAAACAGTCTGGAAATTTGTAGGTTTTTAGTTGCAGTTGACTCAGTACCCAGTTTGCATAAATGGTCATTTATAATGGAGAAATTTGAAGGAAAATTTTTGTGTAGTTTCTATGTCAACAATATTAAGGTATATACAGAGTCCTGTTATCTTAAATAGTAAGAAAAATACTCAGCACAGTTGGGAAAGCAGAACCTTTCCGGCTGTATTTTCAGGGCTTCCTTGCAATTATGTGCTCTGTCTCTGGAACCTTTTTCATTTATTAATACACTCACACAGCATTAAACAATCTCAGCAACGTCTTACTTTCTTCTGTTTTCCTTCCTCCTGTCTACTCCTCTCAAACTAGTTTAGCATTTGAAAAATGGCATTTTATTTTTGGAGCAAATGATTATAATATGAAGAAACTACTATGATCTTTATACATACTAGTTGCATTGGGTAATATTGGGTTTGAGTCCCTTCTCAGTTTCTTATGTAACTGTGTTGATCATTTTTAATTAATTGTACACTCATGCAGAGTAAGCAAACCATAACAGAGAAGAATTTTTAATGCAACTTTTTTTCCAGATTGTAAAATTGATAAAATTATCAAAGGAGCATCCTATCACATTAGCAATTGGTGATGGAGCAAATGATGTCAGTATGATTCTAGAAGCACACGTTGGTATAGGTGAGTATGCTTTTTGGAATGCTATCCAAAACATTTATTACTTAAAAATAGGCAGTCTCAAAAGAATCTGGTCATGCGTTTTATAGTCAGCTTTTAGTGAGTTTACCTCAGGAATTTTAGGAATTGCAGTGATGATCTCTTATTAAATCATTGTCATAGCATTACTCTTCAAATAATTGTCTTTGAAATAGTTTTTCAGTTATTACAGAGCTTTTATTGTTTTTTTCTTTAAGGAATCATTGGTAAAGAAGGTCGTCAAGCAGCGAGAAACAGTGACTATGCAATACCTAAATTTAAACATTTGAAAAAAATGTTGCTTGTTCATGGGCATTTTTATTATGTTAGGATATCTGAACTTGTGCAATACTTCTTTTATAAGGTAGGATAATGCTTATTCTAATTACATAAATCTCAAGAACTTACATGATAATGTCTGACTGTATACAGTTCATGCAGTCAATGTTACAAAAGAGCAATAATTCCATAAAGAGATTTTGTTGAGTGCCAGATGGAAAGCTGAAATGAGATTATGGTTTTTATCCAGACCATGAACTAAAATAGCTTTTATATAGATGTATTCTGTAATCTATGGTGTGTTTAAAAGTAAAATTTGCTTTTTCCTTTTTTTTTTCATCTCTTACAAATTCAGACACAGATGATTCTGCTTTCAGTTCCCTCTACATTCTGCCTCCTGTGGCCTTTTAAGTCAAGGTCAAAGTAGTATTTAAGAACTTAGCATAACTTAATTTACATTGGTGTCTATAAATTCATTGGGATAGCGACATTGGAGGAAGTTGATAATTTGCATCCCACTGTTTAGACACTTATATATAAATGATGGGATCCAACCAAAGTTCTTTCATTAAGCAGTAAAAGATTATACAGAGGAACTTTCAGAAGATAATTCATTTATTTAACTGTATGTTCAGTTAGACACGGATGAATTTTGGAGTCACGGCTAGAAACATCTTATTACTTTGCTAACCAGAGTATCCATGCTTGCCTACCACAGGTTGTGCCTACTGTGGATTGTGCCTTACTTGCCTTGTCTTAACTGAGCTGTGCTCCTTGATCACCAAGTCCATTGCCCTTGAATTTTGAAACTGTAGCTTTAAGTTAATTTTCAAAACAGTTTAAGTATTTTTCTTAAACAGTAGTACTGTTAATCTGAGAGTGTTGATGTTTAATGTATACGACTCTTTGTACTATTCCTGCAGTGTTTGCTATTACTAGTGTTATAAAACTGTGATATCGTACAGCATGTAAATTAGTGCTTATATTTCACTTTGATGACTGTGTTGCTTTGTCTTTCAGAATGTCTGCTTCATTTTTCCTCAGTTTTTATATCAGTTCTTCTGTGGGTTTTCACAACAGGTTAGTTGGTTTTCTTTTTCCCTCACTGACATTTTTTCTTTGGCACTTTTTTAGAAAATGGATCCCTTAACACTGTGCTTCAGCTAAGAGAATGTCTAGGTTAGTTTACAGCTTGTAAAAAGAGCAGCATCACTTTTGTTTCATATGGTTTTCAAGGGCAATTGCAGTGAAGTTACGGAAATGAATGTTATGAATTATCTTAAAAGCAATGTTATTTTTAAAGTCAACACAGAAACCAAAATTTGGAATTGGTAATGGAATGTGAACTGTCTGTGAGAAATGTAGAGTCTGTTAGGTTTCAGCTTATTGTACATAGAGACAATCCTGAAAGATAAGGAATTGAACTGGTTGTTCAATTTTAAAATTCAGAATGAAAATGGAAGACTAAATCAATCTTCTCTGGCATGTACTAGTATGATGTGCAAACTTCAGTCAAATAGAAGCATTCAGTTAGTTCAAAAGAAAAATAAACATGGAAAGATAGAGCAAAAGAGAACTGCTGTTCACTGTAAAAGCACCATTGTTCTGGAGAGGATCTAGTATTTGTCTTTCTAAATTTTTGTTTATTTACTATTCCCCCTTGCTGTCGTCTAGTTTGTGCAGAAAAACCCACGTCATTTCTTTTGAATAAAGAATCAAAAAAACCCACAAAGGAATTGAGTGATCAAAGTTGGGCAAAAAGAAGATTCATTTTGTAGGATTAAATTAGACAAGAGGAGGATTTAATTGGGAGAAAGTAGCACTGTTGCTTTGAATTTGTGGAATGTCACAAAAGAAAAGTCCAGAAGGAGTAAAAATTACAATTATTTTTTTGTCTCTTGTGGTTTTAATTTCAAATGACTGAAAACTGTGTAGGTTTTCATCAAGCATCATTGGGATTTAGATATGAAAGCATGTGTTGATGAAAATTTAGTTTCATTTCCTGTTCTTTTAAGAGCTAGATATCATTTTGAGTAAAGAAGGAGTTTTAACAGCAATTTTACAGCATAAATGATCACCAAATAGGTTTTGGGAAACCAAACAACTCTTTTTATGGGGTGATGTCAAGATCTCTTCCAACCTTTCTGTGATTCTGTGATGTGGTAAATTTGAGGGATATTTACAATGATGATACATACATGGAAAAGTAATTCAGCAGAAGAAAAATATGTTGAGGTGTTCCTTTGTACAGCCCATTAAGTCAGAGCTGAAGAACCTCTGGAGTATTCATCCATGTTATGTAGACATAGAGGAGATAAAAGAGGGAAGAGGGGTGGATGTGTAGGATGGTGGATGCCAGAGAGAAGTTTCTGCCACTACAGGAGTCTACTTTTGTTGAGTTTGGGTAGCTTAGAGCTGATCTTACAGTTAAAACAATGGGAGCAGCTGGTCTGTGGACCAGACTCTTAAATTGATTTTTCAATTGGCCTTTTGCCTTTCAGATAACCAGGGTATAAGCACAGAGCTGTGTCTTATATCAGTAAGCAGCTGTTCAGGTTTATTTGCCTCCATTGTGAAGGTATATACTTTTGTTTTTTTTCTGAAGAAATTTACTCATTCATTTTAGGTAAGTGCCATGCAGTGGATTGTTTTCAAAAATTACAACTAGCTGATTTTGTTCTTTTGCACCTACAGACTTTATACGATACTGCGTATCTAACACTGTACAATATCAGCTTCACTTCCCTTCCTATCCTCTTGTATGGTCTAATGGAACAACATGTCAGTGCAGACACACTGAAGAGAGAACCTTCCCTGTACAGGTAAAATTAATACATTATAACCCAAAGTTTGGCTGTTCAGTTGTGGAATCTTATCTCTGTTATAACAAAAGTCCTTGGGATTTCTATACAAGGTTGCAGGAGAACATCAGATACGCTTCAACAGAAAGGCTGAAGACCACATACACAGTCTATAAACTACAGCAGATACACATGTGTTTTTCACATATACTTACATTCTGCAATCCACACCATTCATTTGCTGCATTAATGGGTGACAGTAAACTAAACATTACTGTTCTGCAAGTCAAAATAAGATTTATTTTACTGTTCTTTGTATTTTAAAAAGGCAGAACATACTGATTCTTCTATATACATGTTTTATTCTGTGAGAAAGAGGACTGAGTGGAAGAGTGTTGTATCCCCTGATGAATACATCATTGTGTGGTTTCCAACACTGTCCTCTGCGTATTGTTGACTCACTTCTGTACATTGAAATTGTGACTAGTTTAGATTCTTAGCCATTCAAAATACAGTTCTTGCCAATTAACTGCATGTGGCGATATAAATTAGGAACAGTGCCCAGTTTTGATCCTTGTAGCTCTCAAACCAGTATGTTTTAGACAGTGGTAACAGTAGATGATCAAAGGAAAAACACTTTTTGATAATATCAGATGCCCAAAGGTTAATCAGTGCACCCATGAAATCAAAGAGGAGTACAGGATATGACTGTTAAAAACCCAACATTCTCACTGTTTTTCTGAAAGCTAACAGAAGTTATTTGGTCAAAAACATTTGCATTTTGATATGTAACATAGTATTGCTGAGCTGCTTTGGGCAGCAGTGCAGTTGTTCTGAGCCAGATTTACACTCTATATTGGTAATCTGCAGGGAGAAAGGACTTCATGTGGTCATCAATTTTGAAAGCACACATAGCGAAAGTATTGTTTGTATTAAATGTTTCTGTGATTCGTTTTTTCATTAAACTGTGTTCTGATTTACTCTGTCTTTTAGGATATATGCCAAGTTGATATATACTCATTCTGTGGGCAACCTAAAGTTGTAATACTTAATTTTTTCTGTGGTAAGAAAATAGGTGCTAGTGAAAAGTTCTGATTTTGAGCAATCAGTGGTTTTTTTTGTGGGTAAATATTCAAGAAATCCAATTTGATGTGAAACTTTTAACTCAACTGCAAAATCTTTGTTTTCAATGTCACACATAAAATGAATAGTTTGTTTTGTTACAATGTTCTGTATACAAGTACCTCCGGGGAAATAAAGCAAAGTCTCCAGAGACCTCTAGTGTTTTCATGTAAAATCTACGGTGGATCATAGCACACACAGCAAATAGCAAAGGAAAAAAATATAGATACTGTCTGTGAAAAGATGGAAAAGTAAATGAGTGTGACACGGGAGAATTTACCATGTAGTTGAAATAAGCAGAATTACAGGCAGCAGTTAAATGGTTTCAGTAACGAGAAAAAATATAGAGGAGATGTTCAGGAAGGATTTAGATGTGAAGTGGTAGACAGCTGTCACGTGGAAACGCAGTGGTTTTTCAGGCAATCTCTTAATTGATTTTCTGTCAAAAAACAGTATGAGTGATAGCATTTGTTTAAGCTTCTTGAACATGCTGATAATGAATGCATATATCTTGTTTTACACAGAGATATTGCCAAGAATGCTTTGCTGCGCTGGCGTGCATTTATTTATTGGACATTCCTAGGAGTGTTTGATGCTGTGGTATTTTTCTTTGGTGCCTATTTCTTGTTTGAAAACACAATTGTGACCAGCAACGGACAGGTTAGTGTTGGATTTTATCAGTCATTCAAAGGTAATTTTCTTTCTTGTTGATTGTGCTATAAGCACAGTTTCATTTTCAAGATTTCCAGCACAGAGGATAACTCTTGTGAGTTATCATGAGATAGATGGGTTATCTGTTTCGCAAAGTCTGAACTGTGCAATAGGAATTCTGTGTATCAGTAAACAGAGGCATAGGACTAGATGCAACTTAGGAGAAATATGTATCATATTCTTTCAGAATTTACATATTAACTTTTCTGTTTCATGCTTAATATACAGCTGCTTCATATCTGATTAACATATCAAGAGAGTCTTGGTAGGGCAGTTATGAATGATCATAAGATCTTAAATATAACAGGCTTTTAAATATTTGAAGTGTTTTAGACATGGCAGCTTAAAATAATCTACCTCTACTTGCTTTGCAGTCACATGAATGCAAATTTTAACAACTTTTGCATTTTATTTGTTTTACCCATTGATATTTTGGTCTGTTTTATTTGTGTGCTTTTTTTTTTCTTTTTGCTACTTGCTTCTCTTCCTATCCTCAGCTAATGACAACCAGCACTCACATGGTAAGACTATTGTGGATTTGTCATGATATCCATTTCATCTTCTTCTGTTCTTTAATTAAACCATTAAAGAGCAGTTAAATATTTCCTGTAATTATTTAAAAATGCCACTTAAACCTAGAGATAGAAATGGTTTTTATTGCTCTTTTGTAAGTACTTAAAATGCAAAGAACTTTATATAGAGTATACAGAGGTGTGATAAAGAGCCATTAACTTAAAAAAATAAGTAGGCTTTTTGCTTCCCTGCATTTTGTTATTTTGTTTTGTGCTTTTCTGTAACTTATATTTTGTTGCTGACTCTCTCTGCTGTAGAAAATTTATTACAGTTTATGCTATAAGTGGCTTGTGGCTTTAGAAAACACCGTCAAATGAAAGAGAAAATAAACTGTAAAATTTTGTTGCCTATATGTAACATACATGTTTGCTAGAAATGTAACATTCAAATATCACTAAACGCCATCTTCATGACAACTGTCAGGAAAATGAACTTCTAGTATATGAGAGAACAACTGTTAGAGTTTTTCCAAGGACAGGATGATTTACTATTAACATAAATGTACACTGCTGTACTTCTTTTTCTAGTACCAATATACACTCTGTTAGATGTTAAAAATTCTCCATTAGCTTGTATTTATAGTTCTGAAAACTTACCTTCTCATACCTGTACACATTTTGTAAACAGCTTGTATTGCAAATATTCTGACTGGGTTCCTTTTTGAAATTTTAGTCTACCTCTGTTGTGGACATTCAATCAAATTCTTCTTGATAAAGTTCTAAAGCCAAACTAGTGCAAAATTTCCAAATTCTGTATGTTTATGTCTACAACTAGATACTTATGTTTATATTTGATGACAAAATGTGTTGTTAGATGAGACATTCTGACTCGAGTGTCAGAGTGGGTTAGAAAATTCATCGTTATTCAGCATGCTTACTTGTGTGTAGGTATAAAATTTAGAGTTACTGAGTTGCAGTTCTTAGATTTAAAGGCTTTAAAGTGTTAGTGTTCAGGAACACTCAGAGATACATAGGTGAGTTCATACATACATGAATGCTAGTTGGTGGCAATGATTATTTCCATGTATTTAAATTTGAAGATTTGAAAAGTTTACTGCAACAATATACTATGATAGAACAGCGAAAGGGTAGAAAACATGAAAGGAGATAAAAGACCTACAGGTAAAACTAATACCATGAATAATAGGAAACTTATAGCAGCCCTCTAGTACATACAGGAAAGCTGAAGAGGGGCTTTAAAAGGGCATGGAGTGATAAGACAAGGGTTATCATAGAATCATAGAACAGTAAGGGTTGGAAGGGACCTTTAGAGATCATCTAGTCCAACTCCCCCTGCAGAAGCAGGTTCACCTAGATCAGGTCGCATAGCAACACATCCAGGTGAGTCTTGACCTCCAAGGAAGGAGACTCCACAACCCCTCTGGACAGCCTGTGCCAGGGTTCCCTCACCTGAACAGTGAAATAGTTTTTTCTTACAAGAAAAAGTTAATGGCTTCATACTGAAAGAGTGGAGATTTAAATGAGATGTAAGGAAGTTCTCTGTTGTGAGGGTGATGAGGCACTAGAATAGGTTTCCTAGAGCAGCTGTGCATGCCCCATCCATGGCAGTGCTCATAGCCAGACTGGATGGAGCATTAAGCAACCTGGACTAGTGGAAAATGTCCCTGCCCATGGCAGAGGGGTTGAAACTAGATGGTCTTCAAGGTCCCTTTCAGTCTAAACCGTTCTATGATACTGTGGTGTAAGATTGTTCAAGTTCGGTTCCAAATTGTTAAAATTTGTACTGAAGTAAAAGTTTTGAATTCTTTTTTCCCTCCAGAAATGAGCTAATCACCATTGCTGCAAAACTAGTAAAAACAGAAGAAAGTCAGTGTCTTTCACTTAGATTGATGCCTGTGCCAGGCTAAAATTTACATACCATTAAGTTTGTTTCCAAACATCATCTCCCCAGGATCTTTCTCATTATTTAGAAATCTGTTTCAGACTATGTGCTATAGAGTGATGTCATTAGAATAGAAAATTTTACTTTTCATTTGTGAGATTTATTTCATAAATGCCTACCTCAATCATTTCCTGGTAAACAAAGCTAAGATGCCGAAGATTTCTCTCTTATTAATGGTTGTTAATTTGTGATATTGCTTTATGTATGCTGTTGCACTTTCAATATGATGTGGTTGGTGGTGTAAAAACGTAGAGTCAGAGATCAACTATGTAAGGAAGGTGAGAAGAATGATTGCAGTTTGTAAATGTCATCTTAATTTACCCATATAATAAAATATAGTAATTTGAAGTTTCCTGTCCAGTTTTAACTGCACTGGTTTTTTTTAGGACGCACAAAATGTTGTAATGATGGCATGACCTTATGAAACTATTATATTACATGTCAAAGTAAAGGTCAAAATGCTGAAGGTTTTCTATAGTTGATCTAATGTTCTGTACACCTGGTCACACATTGAATAATTTCAAAATCATAGAAGCATAGAATGGTAGGGGTTGGAAGGGACCTCTAAAGCTCATCTAGTCCAACTCCCCTGCTCAAGCAGGTTCACTCAGATCAGGTCACTCAGGAATGTCCAGGTGTATTTTGAAAACCTCCAGAGAAGGAGACTCCACACCCTCCCTGGGCAGCCTGTGCCAGGGCTCCCTCCCCTGAACAGGAAAGAAATTTTTCCTCATGTTTAAGTGGAACTTTACTTCAGTTTCTGTCTATTACCCGTGTCCTATCACTGGACACTACAGAAAAAACGTGTTGCCCCATCCTCTTGACATACACCTGTCAAATACTTATAAGTATTAATGAAATCTCCCCTCAGTCTCCTCCTTCACCAAGCTGAATGGCCCCAGTTCCTTTCTCATAAGGAAGATGTTCCAGTCCCCTGACAATCTTGGTGGCCCTGCACTGGACTCTCTCCAGAACTTCTCTGTTACTCGTGAGCTGAGGAGCCCAGAACTGGACACAGGACTCCAGATGAGGCCTTACCAGGGCAGAGTAGACGGGAAGGAGAACCTCCCTTGACCTGCTGGCCACACTCTTCTTGATGCATCTCAGAATACCATTGACCTTTTTGGCCATGAGGGCACATTGCTGGCTCATATTTAGTTTATTGTCAACCAGGACTCCCAGGTCTCTCTCTGCAGAGCTACTTGCCAGCAGATCAATCCTCAGCCTGTACTGGTGCCTGGAGTACATTTATGTAGTTTACCTGGCTTTGATGATTATCACCTTCTTTCTTATACTGTTACTCATCTGTATAATGTGCTGTTGAACCTCCAAGAAATCATGGAACACCAAAGACAGGAGGAGGGAGATAGAGAAAAGATGGTATTCAAGAAGATTAATGAAATTACTGTAGTTCATTTGTAAATCTCAGTGATTTGTTAAGTGTATTACACTTCATTTTATTAAGAAACATACCTGGGATCTTTAGGTCGAGTGCATTGGTTCTGTTTTTTTCCTGTCTATTTGAAATATGAGGTGTGTACCAAGGTGAGAAACCAAACTAATTTGCACTGGATCAATCATATAAGAATTCAGTGTTCTTGCTTGTCAGTTCATGATACAAAGCAATACACAGCTTTAAGAGTTTTATTCTAGATAATTCAAAAAGTAGTGGACAATGTTACCTATAACTGCTTTGGACCATTTTTTATAGATGTTTGGAAACTGGACCTTTGGAACACTGGTGTTCACTGTGCTTGTATTCACAGTTACTTTGAAGGTAAGGTATGCTATATTATATATTATTAATTGAACCTTTTTTAGGACTTGTTTTCTAATTGTTACCTATATTGGTTTTTCTTTATGACCATACATCAATCATTGTATTAGTTTAAATTACTTTAAATACAGATTTTGCCATCTCTGCCTTCTTAACTGTGCTCAAAATTGAAAAGCATTTTTAGATGATTCTTTGTAGAATCCTTCCCCTTTTTCAAAGGATGTCATTTTATTTCATCTCTTGCTAAGTAATCTGTCGCTGCTAGATAGTGTCAACATCATATAATCTTTTGTTTGTTTTTTGTTTGTTTTTAGCTTGCACTAGATACACACTATTGGACATGGGTAAACCACTTCATGATCTGGGGATCACTGGTATTCTACATTATCTTTTCTCTACTCTGGGGAGGAATTATTTGGTATGAACCCTAATATCAATTGAATCACAGATGTTATTTCTGAAACAGTTGCTACAAAGTTCCATATTTCTTTTTTTTGTTCCAAACAGAAATAGTTTAACTTTTATATATTGCAGAACTCCCAATAGTAGTCATATTTTAAACACATCAGTAATGGTAATTACAGAATGCTGAGCTCTTTTTTCACTGAATAGCTGCTAAAATATTCTTAGAGAATGGTATGAAGAGAGTATCAGATCTCAGGCTACCACTGGGGTTGTCTCAGTAGTATCAGTTATAAACAGTCCAAGGGTTGGTTCAAATAGGCAGGCTGACTGAGGCAAAATGTCACAGAGTAAGTCACGTCTATGCAGCTTGGGGCTAGCCACCTATCTGCTCACCTTGTCCTAGAGGGAACTGACTGTAGCAGTCTGGCCTAGAGCTAGGGAGTGGAACTCAAATTGAGGTGGATGACCTTGTGCTTGAACTCATTATCTGCCCCCTTATTTAGCAAAGTAGATTTACCATAGATGTCTGAGCACCTACTTGTTTTGCTGTTGACAAGAAGCTTTTTAAGAATTAGTGTAACTCTTGTACATAGTCAATGTACAATGTGTGTGCTTGAAACTGAAATTTTTGAGAAAGAGATCAGGTTGAAACAAATTAAGTTCTTACTATACCTGATTGCCATCAGGGACTTAAATTTGCATTTCTCACCTGTGGGGTTCGCAGTTACAAGGTTATCTTTTCTAACCTCCTTTGTTGGAGTCTTAAGTTTTATTCATAAGTAAACATTTTGGGGGACCAGAGAGAAAGCAGAGGCTAACTGCTGCATGATGCTTAAGGTGCTGTTTAGTTTAGAGTAAGGATTTGTATTTTAGTATGTCCTTTGCAAATGAGTAACTACCCAAATAGTATTGGCTATACAGTAGCCTCTTTTTTATTTTCCCAAGAAGGTTATATCTGAGTTTCTTAAGCATGAGAATGAAAACTGTTTTCCACATAGCCTTAGTTCATGTTAAAGATGTGACTATTTACACACAGCAATGTATTTTAACTTGATTAGCATTACAGATTGCAAAGACTTCCTGCTAGTTTACAAAATTTGATAGAAACTGTCCTCCTGGTAGGGTGGGACTTACACTGCAGTGTGGCTACAAACTGCCCGTTAATCTTTGCTCTCAGTAAACACTGTCTCTGATTTCCATTGCCATACAGTGATGGCATTTTAATAACCCCACACCTTTCATGGAGATACAGGGAATCATGAAAGCAAAAGCAGTGAAAGTAGGTGCAGATAAAAACGTGGTGAGTAGGTTAGAGAAACCATCAGAGAAGCTCTGGGGAGCTTGTGAGGTAGGAAGAAAGATGTACTCAATGAGCTTTGTATGTACTTTGTATGTATGTACTTTGAGAATACATACAAATGACAGTATATTGGGAAAGTGGAGGCAAGTGATGGATGGGACACTGGGGAGAAAGGTGGAAAATATGTGGCAAGATAAGGAGTAGATGCAAGAGCATAAACAGGATAAGAATGTAACAGTTGTCTTTGAAAGGAGGAGGCAGCTTGGGAAGGCAGGACAGAATGGAAGACAAGAGTATGGGAGTTCTCCCTAGTCAGTGAATGTTTAGATCTTCTTTTAGATGAACTCACACAAACTAGGAAGTTAAACATGTAATATTTCATCAGTGTCATATTTTTTATATGAAATATTGCCAATTTTTTGTGTATTGAAGTGTAATATCTGTTTAACCTTTTTCCTCCTAGGCCTTTTCTCAATTATCAGAGGATGTATTATGTTTTCATGCAAATGCTGTCTAGTGGTCCTGCGTGGCTGGGTATAATTCTGCTCATAACTGTCAGCCTTCTTCCAGATGTTCTCAAGAAGGTCTTATGCAGACAGTTGTGGCCTACAGCAACAGAAAGAATCCAGGTAAAAAAAAATTTCATTGTTAGTTTTTTGTATCACAAGTCTCTAACAAGTAGACATCTTTCAAGGTTAGAGACAAGATCAGAACAGAGGTTTCCCGTCTGTGGTGTGTTATCAGGGATTGTGTACCAGCCACTTATGAGCACTACAGTGAAAGAAGCTGCCTATTATTTCCATGCTGGTATTTACTTGAACTTTGGACAACACTTGTGCCTCCCTACTAGCAGCCATGGGGAAATCAGATGATGAGAATGGTGGGAGATGGGTATATGGTTCAACATGGTTACTGACATGAAGAGATAAGAAGGATGAGGAGACTGGGATCTTGGTGAGGGTAGGTAGGAGGCACTTACATTGGCCTGGGCAGCAGTTGTTACTGTTGTTGAGGAGCATTCAGAGGCACTGCCTACACCACTGAACTTAAGTAATTGTGTTGCATATCAAGTCACTCTACTGCATAAATGAAACTCTAATGTGGACATTTAGGCATTTACCAAGCCAGCTGAGCATAGTTATCTAAAATGGAAAACTAGCTAAAATAAGCTACACTTAAAACCAGTAGGAAGGGAACATATGATTTTATTGAAATCCCTTTAAAGTAGAGATTTGCACAAGCAGTTGTAATCCTATACTACGTACAGCTCTAGACTCTACAGCTGCATGTGGGATTATTGTTGAACAAACCAAGCATTTATAAACTTAAAATAAATGTGATGAACATATAGTGTATGGGTAAGGAATATTACATATTCCTTACCAATCTATGCAATATAACACTTGCTTAGCAAACTATTTTGTACTGATGCTCTTCCTGTTACAAAACCATGTCTATTAAAGCTTATTCTATTAATCATGTTTCCTTTTCTGTATTTCAACTTACATTTTTCCTGTTCTGATATATTATCTCTACATAAATGTGTTTTACTGCACCAACAGGAAAAATATTTTTAAAGTCTGTTGTCTCCTTTCTTCTGATCAGCCTAAAAGGAGAAAGTAGTGTCTAAATACAGACATGCTCTGAGAAAGCTGAAAGGGAAGTTGGGTTCTGTGGGAAGCATAATACTATTCTGGGGCCATCAAACCAACCTCAATAGAAAATATTACCTGTGTTTTGGACCTCAAAAGACTTTCTCATATAATGTATGTGAGAAGGTGAAGGGCAGTAGAGGTATTGAACCCAAAACTTAATGTTACTGTTCTTGCCCTTTTCAACTCATCCACTGCCACTGGTAGGTTAAAATCACGAGTTACCAGTGACTATGTAGCAATTAGTTAACATTTTGATATTTACTTTAGAAGATACTCTGCATTAAGAGGAAAGGAATAATGGAACTTTACTTCCCAGGAAAGTAAAATTTCCCCTCTGGCAAATATGAAAAAAAAAATCATCTCTGGTATCTGCAAAGTAAACCCCTGTGTCGATATTTTGTATTCTTTGAAGGTACAGTTGTAAAAGTGCCCCACTTGGGGAGGACAGGAAAGAATAAAGAATAGCAGAAAAGCATTCCCAGGAAGATCAGCATTCAGTGGTTTTTATTTTGATATCTTTAACAGATGTCTCTGCCATATAAGCACTCGTGGAAGAAGTTGATCTCAGTATAGATTCTGCATGCATAATTTAGAAGTCTAAAGGGAAAGAACGAGGATGAGTTAATCCAAAGAAACAAGAAAGTTATAGCATCTCTGTAGACATTGTGTATTAGTGCTGGGCAATGAATCAGTTGCAAAGCAGGTTTTGGGCTTAACACAGGAAATTCTAATTGCTTTTTTAATATTTAGTAGAAAATCTTTGACTTTTAACCAGATATATCCCTTGTCTTTCTTCTTCCCTGTCTTTGTTTCTTTCTGTCTTCCAATCCACTTTGTCTAAATAACTGCTACCTTGCTTTAAACATAAATGATGTGCACGATTACTTCCTACAATCTTCTGGGGAAATCAGACTAAACATCAGTGCCTTTCTGTTGAGCAGTCCACCATCTTTATGCTTTCTCAGACTTCGAGCAGTCTAAGTTTCTAATGGAACAAAAGGTGACTCTTTTCTGCCTTTCTGCATGCTTGGCCATTTCATTCAAAGGACAGTAAAAAGTTTATCGTCAGAAGTTATTTACCATACTCATCTCCATTTCTGATTCACAGCAGCTGTGTTTTGAAGAAGAATATAGTATAGGTTTTTTTCTTCTTCTGTTAATCTCAAAGAGTCTATGAGTAGTTGTCACAATGCGACACTATCAGTTTTGTCATTGTTGGTACTGAATTTTACATAATGTTTCTGTCTCGAGAATCCAGGGTTATTAGATCCCCATTTTAACCATCGATCTGCGTGTAGGTGAATGTATGTCAACTTTGCATTGTACCTGAGTAAATGGAACAGTTGCCACACAAAGAAGTGATAATTCTGATTATGCTGATGTTACTAGTGTCATACAGACAATGTGGTATTGGGAATATATTAATATCTGCTGTGCTGTAATAGAAGAAAATGCAACTTTTTAATTAATAAATTATTTACAGCATGCATTTTGAAACTGAGCTTTCCTTGTATTCCATTGTATGAAATTCTGTGCTCTTTCTAAATAGAAAACGACTCAAGATCCAGAAGTATATGCCATTTAATGTTACACAAAAGTAGAAGAAATACTGGTAAATCTTGGCTACTCTACAATCTTCACTAAAACTATTTTTTGTTTTAATACTAGGAGACCATTGGTTACTGTTGCAGATTTTATATCTTTATTTCTTAACTAGTCAAGATAAAAAAAATACATTTCCGTTTTCTTTCCCTCCTTCAAAAACATAAGCCATGGGGAAAATACATCCAAAGTTTCTTCACTCTTGAAAATTCTGGCAAAAATTAGCTTTTTAAAGTGCCTTAGAGTTGATTGGAACTGAGCTTTTAAACAATTATTTTTAAACTTACTGCATTTCTATAAGCCATATTCCTTTCTTTGTAATAAAAGAGCTACTGGAACAGTCGAAAAGATTAACGTAGGACTAGCAGCCACCTCACAGGTGACTAAATTCTTGTCAGACAATAACATCACATAAAACCTTTGAAACAATTCTTAAACTTCTAAGTTTTTCAATTATTTAAGAGCCACTCCACTATGTGGCAGTCAGAGGTTTTGAAACGTTACAGATATACTTCTGGGTTTTTTTGAGAGCGCTTTTCAATGACAGGTATATATATATATATATATATATATATCCCCCTATATATATATATATATATGTATATGTATATATATACTTACACACATAGATGTATACATGTGTGTATATACATACATATGTACATACATATGACATACAAGTGTGTGTATATATATGTGCATGTGTATTTATCTCTGTATATTTGGATGAATTCTTGTCTGGTCTTGAGCTAAAGCATTGGTTCTGCAAAAGCTTTGGAGGAATCTGTTGCCTTTTGGTAATTTCGGTCAAAATCTGCCCATTTCTTATATATGTAGTCCTAGTTACTCTCTGGCTCAACAAAACAAGCTGAATTTTGTACTTTAACTGGAAGTTGTGCAGTTGTGAGGTTTTTTTCAGCCTTCACTTTCAAAGGGCCGTGGGATATTTTTTTAACTATCCCATCTATGTTAATCGACTGTATTTCCTTATTCTATATTCTTTCATTAATAGCAGAAGCTCTGCAGCTCTAGTATGGAAAATAAACATTCATTTTAAATTATCCTCTTTTCATTTTTGTAGTTGTCACTTTACAATAATATACTTTATAATTGTGACAGTGTTTCAACAGTCCCAAATGTTTTGTAGCTGAAATACCAGGTATTTAGATTCTGAGCTGTGAATAATTTCTGTGCTTTCATCTCTTTTTAAGAATTATTTTTCTTTTTACTTCTGACTGATGTTTTCTGACTTCACTTCCACTTCAGCCACTAGATCAGCCTTGTTATGAGATCTCTGCCCTCTGCTGCACTTGGGGAAACCCAAAGTTGCACTTATGGCTGGGGAAGCCTCTCTGGGGATTCATCATTCCTCTCTTCTTCAGTGGGCTTAGCTGCTGTCAAACAACTGCACGGGGCTCTTAGAAAACTGCTCACCAGCAAACTGTTGCCGTTGTCCTGTGTTGGGCTCCTCTTCATGGAAAACAAAGAAATGGACCTTGCTGTTGCAATATTTTAATCCTATAGAAGAAGTTACCTTGGTAACTCCCCTGCCCTCTCTCTCTCCCTGTGTATAATGACTGAGCTTTTGTTAGCAGTGGCCCCATCACCTCCCCATGTAGCACTCCTTTCAGTGTACCAGTTGTTCTGAGGAGGAGTGAAGCGAGACCTCCAGTCCTTAACTTGGAATCGATTTGGCCTCATTGTATCATGGGGACCCCTCCCATTCAGTTCAGGTTATTGTCAGAGGGGCAGGACACAGCCCATGGTACTTTGCTGTGGTACAGTTAAAGGCTTTGGACAATAATGAGGTGTTTGAAACTGAATTTAAAACATCCTCAGAGCTGCTCAAAGGATTAACCTCAGCATCTAGAAATAGAAACCTTGTTTTACCCTGGATAACCTTTCTTTTTTAAATCTATTGGAGAACGTCCCTCACTTTTGCAGGACTTTGCTACAATAGTTACATTTGTACCAAATGGTACGATTTGTTCACATTTCCCTCTTGTATTCAGCAAGTGTCTCACAGTTTTTCCTCATCCTTGCAGAACAGTATGAGACATAAAACAGCCCTAAATGCACTGGCGAACAGCGATGGCCCACTTCTTGAAGGAAATCTTTCAGCTTCCGAGCCATAATTAGATCAAAGCTAGGTAACAGTACTGTACGTGTTGCCAGTTTGGATTAATTTCTTATTGGTGAACTGTGCTATTTACAAATTAACTGTTTCCTCCAGAGTTTTTGATGTACTTTATCAATATTGGTACAAAATCATTATGTTTTACTTGGAGAGCCTAGTTTTTCCAAGAGAAGTTCCATACCACAGGTAAGATCTTTTTATCTTGGACGCTTACTCATGTAAGGCAAAGCAATGAATCAATATACCTCTATTATAGTCTTATAAAGACATTGTGTTATGTGTAGGTGTTGTGTGATGTTTCTTGTGTAAGAACTGCAGTCATTACTGCAAAGTGTACTCCCATTACACCATGGTGTAGAATACCCAAAGTCAGAAGTAATTCTCCCACACAAGCAATTTATCCATCATCTCTCATGCTCTTGAATACACATATAGACCAAATGTGGATGGTAAAACAGGAAGATGACCATACAAAAGGAAGTGAGTTACTTGTAAACAGGACTTTGGCTCAGGGAGCTATGGCTGTGTATCTGACATACTACCCTAGTCACATGTTCTGTACAGACCAGCATGTCGCTGCTTCAGATGATGAGAGAGGCATGGTAGTCATGCCAAATACCCATGAGTGGTGAGCTCATAGGTCCTCCAAACATTAGGGCAGCAGAGTGAAGTTCACTGCTTTACATGAATTCCTTGCCACACCACTGATGACATGAACAGAAGAAGGTGCCCTTTTTACCCCTATACATTTCCACCTGGATGCCGTATCTGCTCCAATCCTTTGGTGCTCTCCTGACCCAAAAACCAGCACATGAGGAACTAAGTGAAGGTGCAGAGTACCAATATCTAAAGAGGGGAAATGCAATGTGATATGCTGGAGTGGACTGTAGGGCTTCAAGGTAGGTGAGGGGTGCTTTTGATTTACTTTTAGTGACTGGCAGACAAATAGTAGTAGAAAATGACAGAATTCTTGAGTAGCTGCAGGCACGGCAGATTGAAAGTGCTTGATTTGGAGCTATGTGTAGAAAAGTCTTGATTTAGCACTATGTATGGTAGCTAAAATGCTTCACTTTTTATCTGAAAGAATAGGAAAAAGAGTTGCCATACAGTGCATGACTACCCCTCTGACTACCAAAACAAAATCTGCTAATCTGTTACCTGATAATCTACATTTTTCTATATTAATATTGATATTTGGTCTATAGGTGTGTTTAAAAGAACCCAGGCCTCTCTGCTAGTGAGCAGGCTGGTATAGTTATGCTGAGTTTTCCAGAAGCAGTAGCTGTTGGAAGAGAGCCTTCTGATTGTTCTTGGTTATGTAAGAGTCCTGTTCCAGGCTTGTGATTGGCATGAGAAGTGTAACATTAAACCTCAGCCAAACTTCTGTAAGCTACATTGTTAATATTTATTTTGTCCCTTTTGCTAATATCTTGCTGTAACAGGGAAGGAGGAAGGGAATGATTGAGAATGGAGGATTGATTGGCTTATATGGCATTCAAGGAGAGAATGAGAGACAACTTTGATTTGAAGCATGGTTATGCATTTATATGTTAAATAGCGTTACATAACCTCCATACCTCTATACCTAGAAATTGTGTGCATTTAGTGAGAACCACCAGGTAAACTCACTGGGAAAAGTGCTATGCTAATTCTCTTTTAGTTTCTGCACATGTCCAAGGGTCTTGTCACGCAGCTGTGATGTTACTGTAAGTCCTGAATATTTCCCGAGTGGAGGTGCCAGTTCTGTCAGGGTATGGAGTGACTGTGTGGTACTGATAAATTTTAATGGACCACAGTAGTTTTGTGATGTGTAGTCTAAATTAACTGTATTGGTGCTACATGTAACCTAAGCAAATCCAAAAGTCAGACATTGTTTAGAAGTACAAAGTGCATTAAACCTCTGGAACTT
The DNA here is from genome assembly GCF_028858725.1 of Colius striatus. NCBI lineage: Eukaryota > Metazoa > Chordata > Aves > Coliiformes > Coliidae > Colius > Colius striatus. The sequence goes on from NC_084759.1 coordinate 60,775,206, forward strand.
CTATTAGCACAAACAGTAAATAATTCACTCTTTTTGGAAGTACATAGAAGAGTATTTGAATCTGTTCTGTCTTAAAAATTTGCCACAAAAAGTCCTATCTAAAGAAGTTCCTTCATCTGTTCTCTAAAGAGCCTGTTATCAGGTTTAAAGATTATATCTAAAATTATGCCTGGATCTGTAGGTCTTAATATAAAACTAATGATGTTTAAAGTGGTTAATTGCTCAGCAACATAAGGGGTTATACCATTACATGAAGTAGCTGGAGTGGTGATCTAGTTAAAGGCATTATTATACCAAGGGCACAATGGCCCTATGGAAAAACACAACTGCAGACTGTTAGCTCTGAAATAATCTATTTACTGTGTGTTTGGGTTTTTTCCCCCCTTTTAACAGAATGCATCGAGGCACTGTCGGGAGCACATCTCGGAATTCACACCTCTTGCCTGTCTGAAAAGCCCCAGATACAGGAGCAGTGACTGCAGCAATTCCCCAGCAAGAAGGTCTAATTCTCATTCTAAAAAAATGATGTTTACGCACTGGAGAGGCATTGATTATTCAGTACTTCCATCTGTCTTTGGCTATTCAAATAAGCATTGCCGTTCCAGTGCAGGCTACCGCTACAGTGGGTCGGGTTTGGAAACGTCTGTGTGACAGAACACCAAGTCAAGCCTTTAAAAACTGTGGGTTTGTTGATTTCTTTTTTTTTTTTCAGGAAACAAACATGTCACAGAAATATATTAAACTATACGTGGCTTTTGCTGTCTGAGGTAGTCTTCAGACAAACAGGATCAAGAGCTAGAAGTATGAACCCTTCCAGGCCAATAGGCCTCTTTTTATGTTTTGAACTACTGGAGCAATGAACAATCTGCACAGTCTGGTACTGTGAGACTGGTAGCACTAATAATTCTCTTCATCCTGTGTCAAGACTTTTGTGCATTTACTGCTTCTGTCATCTTTAGTCATTTTCTTTGTTACTTGAAGTGCATAGTTTAAGTCAGTGACCTAAATGTTATGATCAACAGTTTTAATTTTCAGCCAGAAGCAATGACCTCAGTTATCTCCAATGAAAGTCTCCTAAAGCATATTTAACAAAGTGCTGTTTCTGATTTTCCTCTGTCCTTTTTCTTTCTTTGCTCTTTCTGTAGAACAAACTGGTGTTTCCTCTGTGCAAATCTCCTTTCAAGAAACACTCTCTAATGTTCACTTCCTTGTAAGTGGCCAAATCAGGGCTATGTCTGGTTTTCAGTTAGTTTTCCCCTGTAGAAAGATAGGCAAAACAATCCTTGCATAGAGTACATACACACTCTATGAAGTCAAGTTGGCTGTTACCTAGGTAAATAGCATCAATGTTAATACCTACTTAAAAATTGAATGTAAGCATTTTGCCTGAAAGGTCTTTGTCCATTTGTCAGAGGTGCAGATTACCCACTGTTCTCACTTCTTATGCCCATTATCTTAAAATATGCTTAGCAGAAAGTACTATACATGAAGCACTTTTTTTTTTTGACACCTGTTTTTGCAAATAAGTGTCTTTCACTATCTGGATTCACTCCCTTAATTTTGATTTTTTTGGTGTGTATATGGTTAAATACTACATTATAAAGCACACAACTGTTAACTTTTGCAAGCAAACCACGAGGTGGCACACGGCTGTTTACTAACAGTTAAACCGTAGTTGTGATATAGAAACCAGTTTGACTGCAAGGATTCTGTTGGAATTACTTTCGGAATGACAGCCAACTCGCACTTCTGTTTTCTCTGTTCCATTTATGTTACCTTGCACTAATTCAACTGTTAGCTGTGTCCTTGTCTTGTTTCTTTAGTCCAGTGTTTTATTTTGGGGTGCAAAAAGTATCTGAAGGATAATCTAGTCTCAGTCGATTTCAGCCTGGTGGTTAGAACTGGTTAGTAACCATAGGTTTTAAATGCCTCCAAGACGACAGCAGCTAAAAGTTCATTTCAATGTGAAAACAAAATACTCGGAATCAGAGCTGCAGCCTGTGTTGGAAGACCTGGCCAAGACATTGTTTATTGACTTCTGAATGGACTAGGGTGGCAGAGAAATAATATTTCCCTTTTTGTGTTTAAAAAAGAAAAAGATGAAAAATAGTTTACTTACTAATTTACCTTTTTAAATAAAAGAAAAATCAACTTACTAGGAAATGTTCCTCACCATATTCCGAGTTATTTTCTTGTTAACCAAACAGTGAAATGTTATTAAAGTGGCCTGAGACAAGCAGAGATTGTGAAGCGAGTTGTGAAATTTTCAGTATACCAAAGATAAGAGAATTTGTCTAACGGTGAGCACCACAGGTGAAGGTATTTTTGCCATTTAACATGTAGCACTTTTAAGTTTCAAAGAATGTCTTCACAGCAGTAACATTTTGAAATACATACATATGCGTCTGGGTGTGTGTACATATACTTGCCATTTGCAGACTTGAATGTTGGTCAGTTAGAACCGTCCCCTACATAAAACACTGGTGTATATATTTTTAAAAAGTTAATATGGGTATAAATTTTATACCGGTAGCAGTGACAAATTTCTTGTGTGTAGTTAACAAATTATTTGTAATGTATTTTTTAGAAATCTTAAAATTGCCTTTGCACTGAAATATTTTTCATACTGTAGCTATTTATAAATCTGTTTTACGCATACATTTGTTAACACACCATTTCTATTTTTTTTAAGTACATGTTTTGAAGGCTTTTTTTATACCTATGAGTTTTGGCCACTTAAATTTAGCCTAGAGTGGAGTTGTGGCTGAATGTTAAAATTCTAATGAATGTCAAATTAGAAATATAGGTCTATTGCTCTGTCAGTCTCACCCAGTAGTCTCACCTGTTGACGTTTTGTTGGTATTTGTGGTAGTGGCAATCAGAGCACTGTACTTTCAGTGCTCTGCTATTACTGCTAGCTTTTTTACTCTAACAGGCCTCCTGCTTTTTTACTTTTCAGAGTTCCATCTTTTAGCCTTAAATAGGGAGATTCTTGCTTGATGTTTTTCAAATGCTGCGTTCTTGTTCTGCCTGCTAACAAAGCAGTTCATTGCAAACTTCATGTAGCCCCATGCTTAGAAATTACTGACAACGTTATTTGGGCTGAAACTTACACAAGTGCTTGGGAAATTTTAGTTAAACACATCTTTTTTCGGAGGAGAAAGAATGTTTGAATTTAAGTGGAAGTTTCTGCTTTGATTTAGCAATACTTTTACCTTTAAACGTTGGTACTGTTTGTTTAGTAAAATAGACCATTTAATGGAAAAATACATAAAACATTAACTTTCACTTCATTCATAGAATCATAGAACTTGATATGCTTTTGCTTCAGTCCTCGTTACTATTGCCATGCAAACTTAGTCTGCTGCAGCAGGTGTGAACTTGGAGTTTCATTGTAAACAGATCAGATGATATAAAGATGAAAATGTAGAAGTTAAATCAAAGTGCATTAGAATGCTTTATTATGGACGGGACACTGCGAGGAGAGAGGTTTTTCGTGTATTAAAAATAAAGAGGAAAAGTATAAAAATCTATATAACTTCCTAACTTGCCTTGTTTAAATTGTTGCAGCTTTAACAGCATAGTGTCTCCATAACTGCTTCTATAAATGTCTTGAAACTGGTAAGCGCTAACCAAATGTATGTGAAGACTTAGAAAGTATTTCGAGCTTTTCAGCCACTGAACCTCATATATTCCTGCAGTGGCTTGTGGCAAAAGATCTGTTTTGTTTCACCATGTACGATAATTGTTTGTCCAACCACTTAACGTAAAAGCTTACAGTTTATTTTCTTGCTTGCATTAGCGTGTTTGTCTTGACCCAACTGGCTTGCAAACATAAAAGGAAAGAAATAGCTTAATTGAGTGACTGCACTACTTTTGTTTTGGAAGCCAGTGGGATCGTCGTGCTCATGTTACTGTCTCTGTTAAAAAAAGCTTTAATGGAAATCTGTGAAAGTATTATGAAAAAGTGTGTGATTCTACTTTGCAGAATAATCAAAAATCAGTTGATCCAGCTTTAATTTTTTTTTTTTACTTACAAAAACTCAGAGACTCTTAATCTGCGTTGTCTGACATAACCTCTGTGCTACGTACACATTGCATTTGAACTGTCCTTTCATGACCTAATGTAAAGTAGAATCTGCGAAAGTTGCTGTATGGGGGCTTGGGGGGTAGTTGCCTGTGCATTACACATTAAAGATGTCTGTAGTCATCAGCACCAAATACTGACACTTCTTTTGAATTGTGCAATTATAGGTGCATTTATTTGAAAATAAATCAGCCTTCAAATCTAATGTTTAGATGATCTTATACCACTTCATTTATTTGATTTGAAGAGTCAGTGTGTGAATACCTTACTGTAAAGTTTCTTTTCAGTGCTACTTTTAACTTTTCTTTCTGTAGATAACCAAATAGAACTTGTTTATATTTGGTCACATTTTGGATCCTTATGTAGAATATATAAGCAGGAGATGTGAATCTGCTTGCAATAAATAGAAACATTCAAGACTGGTTTAAGTTTGCTCACAAGTAATTAAACTAATTCTAGTATGAGTATGAGACGGTTTCATATTATTCTGTAATAAAATGTAAGTAGATCACAGAAAATGGAATGTGTGTGTGATTTCATTATTGAATTTGCTTGCAGTTGCCATTTCTTTTCAGAGAGTATATGTCACCAGCTAAAAAAGCAAGCTAACAAAAAGGTCAGTTCAGAGAAGGCTGGAACACGAGCGGTGTGAGGGATTTGTTGCAAAGCTAATAGAAATTGGTCAGTCCAGGAGAGCTCTGTTCCTCCTACATTGATTGGGATATATGCTCAAGTTCTTTCTAAATGAAACTTGTAAGCTATACATGAGAACCCCACGCACCAGTACAGGCTGGGGGTCGAACTGCTGAAGAGCAGCTCTGCAGAGAGAGACCTGGGCATCCTGATTGATAATAAGCTAAATATGAGCCAGCAATGTGCCCTCGTGGCCAAGAAGGCCAATGGCATCCTGGCATGCATCGAGTGTGGCCAGCAGGTCAAGGGAGGTTCTGGTCCGCCTCTCCTCTGCCCTGGTGAGGCCTCATCTGGAGTCCTGTGTCCAGTTCTGGGCTCCTCAGCTCAAGAGGGACAGGGAACTGCTGGAGAGAGTCCAGTGCAGGGCCACCAGGATGCTCAGGGGAATGGAACATCTTTCAAATGAGGAAAGGCTGCAGGAACTGGGGCTGTTTAGTCTGGAGGAGACTGAGGGGAGATCTTATTAACATTTACAAATATCTAAAGGGTGGGTGTCAGGAGGTTGGGACATCCCTTTTTTCTATAGTAGATAGTAACAGGACAAGGGGTAATGGGATGAAGCTGGAACACAAAAAGTTCCACTTAAACATAAGAAAAAACAATTTCACTGTGAGGGTGAGGGAGCCCTGGCACGGGCTGCCCAGAGGGGTTGTGGAGTCTCCTTCCTTGGAGGTCTTCAGGACCCACCTGGACATGTTCCTATGTGACCTGATCTAGGTGAACCTGCTTCTGCAGGGGGGTTGGACTAGATGATCTCTAAAGGTTCCTTCCAACCCCTATCATTCTATGATTCTATGAGAAGATCTGCATTTCTTCACGGTTATTCACGGTGTGGGGCCCCCAGTGCTATTTCTCTTTCCTTCTGCAGTGTTGGCAATTTAATGAAACTGAATTAAAGATGAAAATAGTGTGCTTTGCCATCAGAGTTGGTCGCAGTGTTCACAGATTCTTACAAAAGAGGCTGAGTGCTCAGAAATACCATCACTGTCTTTCATTTGGTTTTACAATATTGTGGGATTTTGTAGTTTTTAAAAAAAAAAATCTGAAGAGGACATTGACACAGGCAGGCTGTGTCTTGGACAGCCTCCACAAAGCAATTCAGAGCATCAGGTAGGTGCCTCCTCTCCGAAGCAATGTAGAATGCTGAGGCGCTATGCTTGTGTATTGATTTCACACTTCCCATAATGAAGATTTCAGAGTAGTGGTCTTGTAGTTGTATGAACTCTCTATACAAACAAGACAAGCATGTTCTACCCATCTCTGTTTTGCATGTCAAGAGATTTTTTGTTTCTAGTGAATGAGCTCCTGGAGAAGGCAGATTGAGGAGGGAAGGTAAATGCAGATGTTTTTCCCTTTCTTCGTGCAATGAAGAAAAAAAAAGCATAAATTGCAATTACAAATACTAAATTGAAACTGGCTTTGAAAAAATGCCACAATGCAGCTCTATTTCAAGGAGAACAATTTACCTAATAAATAGAAAACTTTGTATTTTGCATGTAAAAATGTTTACTTATTTAAAGGAAAAAAAGGACAGAAAGTCAGTGGTTTTGGAACAGTATTCTAAACTGCATACCTTATGTTTTCCTTTAAGTGATGCTTTTTAAATTATGTTCTTTTAGTAACTTAGATTGTAGAATTAGATGAAAACTGCTGCTTCTATTCTACAAAGAGACTACATTTTTTTTATGCAATCTATGCAATACTGCTGTATAAAATCTCTCCTGAAAGTTATTTTGATGTGAAGTGAGATAGGTTGGAGACAGACTGAAATTTATCGAGTTTGTTTTCTGCATATTCTGATTTCCTCAAGTGATTCTCTACAGGAATTTTGCCCATTCTAATAAAGCTTTGTTGATGTGTGTTTCCATTACGTGCACTTGCAGGGCTTCTCATTTTAGTTTCACTCAGATGCTAAAGCAATAACCACAGCCATCCAAAGGCTTCATTTTACACTGTGAAGTGATAGGACAAGGATAAAAACAAATACAGCCATTAACTCTTTTCATTGTACACAACAGTTTATGGGATGCCTAATGTCTCCCATCTAAGTTTAGATGTGTTTGTCAGAGGATTACAGCATGCAATCTGTTCTTTTTTAACTGGTGAGTCTGCAGTAAATTAATAGCAGTGACTCTTAATAATTTGTGCTTGTTTTCCATTTAAAGGAGACAAATAGGAGTAGTAGTCAATTTTAAACCACCAAAAGGCTTGTTGTTGTTTTCCATTATTCAGTTTGGTTAAGAAATCTCATAGTGTATTAAGCCTTTAAAAATACATACAATGTAGTGTCTTGCTAGCTTCAGAGGCTCCCTGTTCAGATTTGTACCAGGAAGAACTGTTAGCATCCGATCTCCTTAATGTGGGAAAAACTGATGTGCTTTCTGTTCCTAACAAGGAAAGTAGTGTAATAGTTTCTCAAAAAGGCATTTCAACAGTTACCTTGAGATTTTAAACATATTTTGTAAAGATACTCCATATTGAAATGTTAACCAAATTTGACAGCTAGATCCTGCAATCTAATAAACAGAGTTTTATAAAAGAAGGAAAAGAAGTCCTGGTCTGAGGTGTGAGACCATTGAGTAGTAGACTGACTTTGCATTTCAGAAAATACTTCTAACCAAGTAACTAGCCTGGAACAGTATTCTTCGAGGAAGTGCTGAGCAGCCTGCTTCTAAGATGATTATAAACTGCTTACATATAGAAAACTGTCAGTATTAATTAGGTGAAAGGCTAATTGCTTATTCCGAGTTACAAAGAGGTACTGTGTTCCCTTTTATTCTATGAAATTTGTAGCCCAGGTAGAAAAACCTCACCTCCTAAGGGATTCTGGGCACGAGACCACAAAGCTTAACACTGATGCAGTGACACAACTCAGTAACAGCTGGGATTCACGTAAGTCACTCTTTGTTGAAAGTCTGAATTATGTATTTGTTTAGCTCAAAAACAGTTTTTGGGCTTTGTTGTGCTGAAAGGAACTGATCCAGACGGAAAAAAACCTGAAGGTAGTACTGGTCTATGTGTGATATACTAAGTGCTTACTGCAAACACTTAGCTGTCGGAGATGAGTTTGAGACTTCATTTAAAATCTCCTTTTGGAGAGGGGATGTGAGGGTGTGGTGAAAGTTTACATATTTGTTCCCAGCCTAGAAGGAAGAGATTTTATTTTTCTAAACAAGTATTCAATTTGATTACTTCTATTTTCCCTTTTGAAAAGAGCAAAACAAGGAAACCAAAATCCACAGTGTTACCACTTCACGCTAAAATGAGAGTCAAGCTCATTAGCTTCACCCCTGCCCTTCCACATTGCTGTCTGTCTTAAAATTATCTTGATCCTCTTGTTAGTCATCGTACCATCAAGTTCTACGAGCAGCTAAAATGTTCTATAGAGCCATGTGGTAAACCTTTGGAGAAGATAGTTCTTAAAATGAGATTTTAGTCTTAAAGCTGATTGTTTAGTTGAAATATTTGCAATTCTACAGAATTCACAGTCTTTTGCTGCACAGAGGACTTGAACTCATGGTATTGCAGCAAAGGGCTTTTAATACACAGCAGTTAAATCCTGGTACCAGTGCTGGTTAAGTCAGTTGACTTAAATTTAGTAAGTCCCACTGCAGCCATTTCAACAATATTGAGGGTTTTTTGGGGTGTGGTTTTGAGGTGGTTGGGGTATTTTATAGGTCCCTGATCTTGTTTCCTTATCTTAAAAATAAGCAACTCCCAAGTGTCTCTCAGAGAACATGAGCTACTCGTGGAATCATAGACTGAGTTGGAAAGGACCCACAAGGATCACCAATTCCAAACCCCAACTCCAGCCAAGGCAACCTAAAGATCAAACCATAGATCTAAGAGTGTTATTCAACACTTCTTGAATGCCAAGAAGCTTGGGGCCATGGCTGCTTCCCTGGGGAGCTGGTTCCAGTGCTTGACCGTCTTAAATTTTTTCACTGTCCAATCTGACCTTCCCCTGATGCAGTTCTAATCATTCTCTTGCATCCTGTCACCAAAAGAGAAGAGTACAGCACCTCCCTCTCTGCTCCCTGTCATGGGATGGTTGTAGACAGCAATGAGGTCATCTCTGAGGCTCTTACGTAAGCTGAACATAACAAGTATCCTCAGATGCTCTTCAGAAATCATGCTCTCTAGTCCTCTCACTGTCTTTGTTGCCCTCCTTTGGACACATTTTCACATCCTTCTTGTTCTGTGAGACCCAGAACTCTACCCTCCAATGCTACACTGTGTGTAGTCCAACATGCTGATTGAGGGATAACAAAGTGGGGGAATTTGGTGAACAGCAACTGCTTTGACCAGCCAGCAAGAAGTGAAAAAAGAAGTCAATGTATGCAGTTAAGAGATGGTTATTTGAGCACACGTGTTTAGGTAAGTAAAGTGTGTGCATGCCAAAACAAAATAAAAAGCTGTATTAAACTGGGAATTGTCCTTCTAAAGAGTTTGAGTGAGGGTTTCAAACTTTGATGGTTGCTCAACCCTTGTTCTCCCTGTAGGTAGGAAATGGGATACACATGTTTACATCTTCCCTTTCTTCTCTCTTAGCTAGTACCTGAGATGCTGGGGCACCTCCCTTTTCCCCAAGAGTCTATTTTAGTACTTCATGCTTTCTTCAGGAAGAGAGAAACCATTCCTTCTATGTTTGAGCAAAGCATAGTCCCATATGTGGTAAACAGATCTCTTTTTAGTGCTGCCTTGGAGGAGCATTCAGTAGATCTGATCTGGGTGGACCTGCTTCTGCAGGAGGGGGTTGGACTAGATGATCTCCAAAGGTCCCTTCCAACCCCTACCATTCTATGATTCTATGATCTGATTCTATGATCTGAAGCACTACAGTCACCACCACAGTGGTTGTTGCCTTGGCTACTTCTGTACTAGAAATGTTTGCACATGCACACAAACACCACGACCCGCCACCATCATGGGTGTGAATTTCACATAGGAGGTAACCTCTCTTCAACCATCCTCCTGCATACATCTGTGTTGCTTTCCCCAGGTCTCTAAACAAATTAAGATTCAAAAGAAGCCATCCTTTTCTCTACTAAAATTGTACATGTTTTGGAAATAACCCTCTCCCTGTTGAGTCCCTTTATGCCAGTTGAAGGACATGTGGTGTCACGGGATTGTTTCAGTATTTTTTATAAGAAGTTATGATTTGAAGGTACTGAGAAAAAAAAAAAAGGATTTTTAACCGAGTTGGTTGAAAACTACCTGTATCCTACCATTTTGGCTTTTGTGACATCTCACCTGACCACTCACATGTTTGAGGGTCGCCGTGGAGAATTTGGTATTAAGAGTGATAGTATTTATAAGGTAAGAGAAAGCTAGATATTGCAATCTAATAAAAACTATGTTTCAGAAGAGGAGAAATCCTGGCCTAAGGTTCAAGACCATCAAAAGGTCCATTTTTCATATATACCCAAAAGATTTCAAGGTAACATAGAAAACAAATGGGTATTTAAATTCTAATGCACACACCCACACAAGGAAGTTCTAATCCATATCAGACTGCTGTCTTTTCCTCATAGTGATCTGGTTCTGTATCAGGCAAGATTATACCTTCCAAGTAACTTTGGGCAATATGCCATTGTCCTGAGCCCATGTATCTTTCCACTCCACTATAGCCTATCTGAATAACACTCATGCACTCAGCTTTGGCATCTTTTGTTTCCAGATGTAGTTCATGAGAACCATCTGCCAGCTCTTTATTTCCAATTACGAATGAATGCTGAAGTAGAGAAAATTGAGGGATTATCTTAATTTTGCTGGCAACTAACAACCTCATTTGAGAAGGCTCCACCCCTACTCATTGTTTAAGAGCTGTTGCCGTTTTAGAATGGTAAATCATTGGTTTCTAGAAGGTATTCATGTTTTCTCATAAGGTTAATATCCAATCACCCTATTAACTTTTTAACTGCTTCAGTTTCTGAAGGTTTACATTCCCCTTACATTTTGCAGAGATGCACACTTACCAAGTCTCATTTATCATAATTAATTTTATACCTAGGTATTGAGCCAAGACAGTATGTTTAGAATTCTACTGATTTAGGGAGGAAAATGAATTTTGTGCAAAAACCCAGTCTACTGCTGCCAAGTGTTTTAGATCCCACGATAGTCCTGTCATTGATCCACCTTCTCACCTCTGTGTGGATAGTGCAGTTGTTCTATTAAAACACATGGGCTTGGGAATTGGAAAAGTATTAAGAGGAGTGTAAAACTAAATTTCACTGCTCCACAGTAGAATTTAGGCATCCTCTCACACAGATTGACCTGTCAATCTGATGAATGTCCATTTTTAACGTTTGCCTGCAACTCATCTTCTATGTTACCCTTTCACAGCCATTTCACCTTGCTGCCACATTCTTCTGATAGTGTTCATGGGTTGCAAAGCCATTTATTATTCTCTACCATGACGCTGGATGTGGTCCAAACTAGCACTCTCTTCCTTTCTAATGTTTTTAAATGTCCCTGTTTTTGTCCAGTCCCAAATGATTTCTTCCCTTAACTATTAATCTCCATCATTACATTTTGCCTGTTTCATGGTGCACAGTCCAAAAGCCTGATCTGCGGTTTGTGTTTCCTGCAGAACAAGACAGTAGAGTGTATGACTCAAATCCCTTCCTGACATGCTGCACATCATATTTATAGTCGCAGAAACTTTTCCACTCTCTTCTCTCTCTCTATAAAAGCCAAGGCAGGAATTAACTTGGAGCTGTGTATGTGAACAATTCGACATCAAAATCTAATGCAAGAAGCCAAGTGTAAGGTTCAGGTTCTTTAAGCTGCGTATGCGCAATGCAGGTGTCTAAGCACCCACTACAGCCAGCAGAAGATTCTCTGTCAGATGGTAACACTGGGAATAAGAACAAATAGCACCTAGAACATATTTTTAATGATGACATTCAGCCCAAGTCCTTCAGTATGTATTGTATTTCTTTGTTGGGCATTAAAAGTTTATTTACTGTTTAACTTTACTGAATACTAGCACAGTGAACTCCATTAACAATTTCAGTTCTTTATTAAACTCTTGGGAAAGCCAAGAAGAAATCAACTATGAGGGAAAGAAAACATACGTGGCTGAGGATGTTTTGCATTCATGTCCAAGGAAAAAAAAAAAAGACAAAATATTCTCAGTGCTTTCTGTCACTATGACAACATAGACAGAGAGACACACAAAATTGGATAATAGTAAAGGTAGAATTTGAGGCTCTTGCACAAGTCATTCGCTTTGTCCTCCTACATGATTTTTGTTTCTTGTGGCTGTATCCCTCCAATACACAGCTTAGGACTAATCTTATTTAGCTGACAAAGTCTGGACTTTGTGACCTGATCTAGGTAGACCTGCTTTGGCAGGGGGCTTGGACTAGATGATCTCTAAAGGTCCCTTCCAACCACTACTATTCCACGATGCTATGTGTGTGTGTGACTTTGCAGCCTGAAGCTGTGGGATTTTGTAGGACTAAGCATCTTTTAGAGTCTCAGTTTTCTAGCCAAGGAGTCTTTGTCCTTCCATTTAGATGTATTCCACACTTGGGATTACAGACAGATCTTCCGGTCCTCCCAACACCTTTAATGGCTGTGGGACTGTTAATGAGAGGCCTGGCCTGACTCTTACAAACCCAAAAGGAAGGAAGGGAGGAGAGGAAAGAGAATCATATGCTCCACACACCACACATGCATTACAGGCACCAGAAGTCGGAAGAGTCAGATTCTGTGCCAACTACTGAGGTAAACAACGGGACAGATTTTCCATGGCCAATTCCAGCACAAATTTGCTAGAAATCTCACATACTGGGTAAATCAATGTACACAGAGGGGCTTGCCCTGCAGACTTCCCCGTGCCTGTAGGAAACCACCTGTCTTGTGACAGGCACTTGAGGTTATGTTGCTCAAGGAGAGCTACACCCAGCTCTTCCAGGCCCTTTCAGGGTAGCTATGGCAAGCATCAGCCACACGATAAACACCACCTGCTTTGTGCTGCTCTTGCTTTCCACAGTGGTGGCTCAACTGGAATGAAAAAAAAAGCCACAAGAAAATACCTTTCTGGACAGTTTTTAACCCATCTTTTTAGAGCGATATAAAGGAAGAGTCCACCTCCACATTAGCTGAGGTTTCCCTTAGTTTCTGCTCTTGATGCTACAGATTTCCTAGTATCTTCCAATGGGAAAGTCCCTCCAAAACATTCCCCTTTATCAGCTGATTCCCTGGAGATAGTATTCTTCTTGGTTTATTTATTCTTCTTACAAGACTGGAGTGCATCTCCACCTTGTTCCAGTGACTAGCTTAGGAAATCATGGCAGTAAATGGTAGAAGACTTACAAAGAATGACTTCATCTCCAGAACCCCACATCATCACACTGGTTGTGACAATGCCTCAGAAGTTCCTCATTCTACCATCTGGTTTTTAAAGCACAAGCCTGTAGCTGCTTTTTGATCAAAATGAGTTCAGGAAGGGAATCAAAGAGCAGTTGGTGTGCACATTTCTTTTTCCATGTGGCTAATTGGCTTTCTTCCTATTCAATGCAGAGATATCAGTGTGGTGTCTATTTGGTCTCTCCCTGAGTCAATTCCTTTCCGTGCAATCCCATTTGATAGAAGGGCAATGAAGCTGGTGAAAGGTCTGGAGCACAAGTCTTGTGAGGAGCAGCTGAGGGAGCTGGGAGTGTTTAGTCTGGACAAGAGGAGGCTGAGGGGAGATCTTATTGCTCTCTAAAACTATCTGAATGAGGTTGTGGCAAGGTGTCAGTCTCTTATTCCAAATATCAAGCAATAGGACAAGAGGAAATAATGTCAAGTTGCACGAGGAGAGGTTTAGATTGGGTACTAAGAAAGACTTTTTCACTGTAAGTGTTGTCAGTCATTGGAACAGGCTGCCCAGGTTGGTGCTGGAGTCAGCATCCCTGCAGGATGAGGTGCTGTGGGACATGGTTTAGGGGTGGATGTGGCAGCAGTGGGTTAACAGTTGGATCTTCAAGGTCTTTTCCTACCTAAAGGATTCTGTGATTCTGTTACAGCAATCATCCTGTGTTTCATCAAGAACTGTAGTGGGCACAAAAAGGTCATCCAGCCATGACGAGCTGAATCTTCAGCAGAGCCCTTTTGATTAAAATCTAGCTCACTAGAGCCTAAAAGAACTACAATGGGCTACACTAGCACATTCAGCTTGGATTTTCAGCCATAGAATGACCCTTAAATCAAGAGTCTTTCCATTATTCATGGAGAGACTGCTGTTATTTTTAGTGTGTTCTTAGGTTTTGTATTAAGGTAAATATTTCATACCAGAGGAGGAAGAATTTCTGGAGATACTTCACACCATCAGAAAGCAGAGTATGATTGCACAGTGTCCCCTGAGCCTATGAGTCATGTTTGTTAATGTTCATGGTGTAGTAAGGAGATGGGCTAGGTTTTCTAGTAACATATTTTGCTCACATCTTGCAAAAACATGGAATTGTGCAGCCTTCCAGAGGGATTCTCTAACGTCTGGGTTCTTCCTCTTCCTCGTTTATCACATTTCCATTCTATTTGCCAAAAATAAATCTTGCAGCTCAGTGCTTTATTGTACGTATCTCAATTGCTCTAATTTTTATTTAGACTGCCTTTGTTTTAAGGAAAAATGTTTCACATCATTCACTAATTATTGCCACAATTATAAAAAAGAGAATCACTTTCAGTCTATGTAAAAAAAACCCCAAACAACAAAACTCATTTTGAATTTCCTCTTCCCTGTGGACAATCATTATTATTTTATTCTCATCATGTTTCAAAAATCTTCCTAACACACCCTGGAGAACTTCTCCAAATAACAGCTTTGAGGTTTAATTTCCTGCATGTTTTTTCTCAGTGGGTTACTACAATTTTACAGACAGCTTCTAATTCTGTACAGGACGTGGCTTAGGCCAGTTGTTCAATAAAGAAAAGTCTCTGATAGACACAGTTCATGGAATGTCTCCCTGAAAGCCAACCTGTTGTCATTGTTCAGCCCCTCCAGACTGGTGCAGATGGGTACAGCTCATGGTAAGAACTTCTTCCTATATCATGTGGTTAGTTCTGCTCTCATTTGAAATACATGCCTGTAGAATCCCACCAGACCACGTGGGACACGCAATAACGTTTCCCTCTTCAGTTACCTTTGCACACCTCTTCTCACTCCTGACAACTGAAAGTAAATGTGTGCTCTAGAGTGTTCTGGATACATTTGTCAACAGGCATGAGGCACTAGATCAGGAGAAGTCAATGCCTGAACTAAAGGCCCTTCACCTAAAACACTGTGGCCTGGCTTCCTGACCTGACCCCCGACGCACAGCTAGGCCAGCGAGTCTCCAGCACCTTGCAGAGTTTGTCCCTTCCAAGGCTGCAGCCTCTGGGTAACAGATGGGCACCTACAGCACCTTGGCATTTGTTAGATCCTCCTGGGCTTTTCCATCCCAGCTTTTGTTTGAGATCAAAAGTTGTTTGAAGAAAAGAAAAATCATCAAAACTACCCCCATATTTATTTACAGCACGTTCCCACTGACAGGCCACCAGGAATACAATGTAGGTGCACTTGAAGGAGGGGCTCCCTGGTACCATTTTTGACAGAGCTGTAATACTTTGTTGGTTCACAGTTCCTAGGAATTGCACCATGCTCCCATTCAGGATACGTATCTTCAGATATCCCAACCTCATTCCAACTCACTTTTACCTTCAGCTGTTGTAATGTGAAAGCACACATTTGCTCTGGTGGCTTGCTTACTTTATTAATTTCTTCAGGATTCCTAAATGCCATCTGGCCTTGAAAGTGAACTGTTTCCTTGCTGAAATTCATCCTGCTTCTTGGCACAGACAGGACAAAATTTACACAGCATTCTTATAAAAAGCAAATCTTATAGTCATTAATATATCTTATTTAATGCCGAAGAAATAACACTTTTAAAGAAGCAAAGGAAAGGCTATTCATAATTAGATAACTTTCTTCCATAAATTCTGATAGCAAACACAACTGATACCTTCTTTTGAGCAAAGATTTCTGCAGAAACCCTGCTCAATCAAAAAATGGTCAGATCTTCTTGTCTGACTTCTCATTGCTTGAAACCAGCTGGTACCTAAAGTTCTGTTTTGACACAGAACACAGTGGGAATCACACAAGTCAAACCCCTCATGTTTCTTTCTACCAGCAAATAAAGCAGGTCAGGAGCTGTCCTTTGGCAGGGGAACCAGCTGGCACAACACAGCTTGCATACTCCAACTAAACTCTCTTATCTCCTGAAATAGGTCAGCTGCATGCAGATAAGTCTGCTGGGAACAGTCCCTGGCCCACACTGACCCATGGTCAGTGCTGGGAATTGCTCAGAGACGGCTGGTTTGCTGGGACAGAGCCACCCTGAAGACAAACCACTCAGGAAACATGATGGAGGATGATCACGTGCCGCAGCTGAAGCCTGAACCTCAGCCATGTTTAGTTTACTGCTATGGGAGTAGCTGTAGGGGTAGAGATCAAATAGTGCCTACAACACAAAACAGAACTGGAATCTAAATGGTAAATTTTATCGGCCTCCCTTGTGCTTCCCAGACTCTTCTTTCAAAGCTATTTTTGATGGTATCTCCAAATTAAGGCGTCCTCTCTGCTCTTCCATATCATCATTAATTGGTCCTTTTCCCTGGACAACCAACGAGATCTTTTCAACCAACACTGAAAATGTTCTTGTAAGGCAGTGAAAAAAAAAAAGGTAGTTGGTCTGAATCTGCCCTGCCTCTAGTGCCCTGTTTTGCACTGAAATGTGGCAGGGTCACTCTTTCCCATGACATCCTGCAGCGCAGGGTATCTCATGGAGAACAGAGCATAGCTGCTGCTGGGGCAACTTGCTTACCTACTCATATCTGAGGCTCTGTTTGACTCCCATGTTGGGTTAAGCCGCTGTAAGAAACTGATAGGCACCGAAACCTTGTTTCTGTGAGCCATCTCCTAACACTACCTTGGGTCATCAGGTTTAGAAAAGACCATTTCAGGTTATTAAGACAGTTGCACACAGCATATCTCTGCTATCTGGCACGTTTCTAAAAATGAGATGCCTCTCAGTCAGGAAAGTGCAAGAAATACATGGTAACCCCATTTTGTCCTCAGTCCTAGAACACTCTTCCTGAAAAATATAGCTCCCAAAAGCTAACGTTTGGTTATTCTGAATGTAAACCACCAAGGCTGCAGCAAGAGAGGAGAGCGCAGAATGAAAGACTGCTGAGCCAGCTGAGAGAAAGGATTGGAAAAGCCTGTGTGGTCAGAGTTACGTATACATCTTGGGTGCTTCTGCTGAAGCAGCACCCGTTTTCCGTGTGTCTACACATCCAGTGCATGAAAGCACACACTGTGCATTATCCTGCTTAGAGACAAAGTTTTTACTGTTTGGGGATACACAAATAAGAAACCAAACACGTGTTGTTGGTTGGTTGGCTGCTCGTTTTGTTGGTTTTGTTTTAATGATGAGAAAATGAATCCACTTCCAGCTGTTCAGTTGCCTGATCAAGAAGTAAACACAGAAAGCAGTTATCTTCATATACAGACTCCGATAAAAGTAAAATAAACGGCTGGAAGGCAAACGTTGAAGTATCAGGAGCCGTCAGAACCGAGGCCGACGCACTTTCCTGTGGCACAGCCAGGTCCCTGTGCCGTCGTCGCAGTTCCACAAAGGCCGAGGCGACACTCCTACAGGTAGTAACCTTTTTTTTCCCGAAGAAGACCCGCTTTTCCTGGCAACAGACGCTCCAAGACCCTAACTCTGACGTTTCTTCCCGCCAGGCGAACGGCTGCTCTTTCCTACCCGGGCTGACGGCTGCGACACACCGGTGCCTCGCCCGCCTTATGCCGCCGGGCAGCTGGAACGGCCGCCCCGCCGCTCCTCGCAGGAGGACCCGGCCCCACCATGTGTACCTGTGGCAGGCAGCAAAGGAGAGGCGCCATTAAACCCTCAGGTTAGCTCCTCCCCGCCCCCGCCCTCGGCAAAACCGTTAAGGGCCGGCTGCCGCCCTGGGGTGTCCCTCAGGAGGGCACCAGCCGGGGGCTCCGGTAAGGCGGGAGCCTTCGCGGGTCTCCCCGCTCCCGCCTCGGCGGCCCTGGGGTTCGCCCGGGGCTAGGCCGGTCGCTGGCTGCCAAGAAGCGGGCGAGGCGTTACAGGTGTTCAAGGGAAGCGCGGCCGGCGGGCCCGGGGCGGGGAGGAGCGCTCTGCTCCGCTCCGCTTCACTCCCCTTCCCCGCCCGCCACACAAAGAGCCCTCCGGCCGCCTTCCCCAGGAGCACACACAGTACTAGGGAGAGGAGCGGGGACCCTAACAAAAGACAGCCCGGCTCTCCGGTTCCCCTGTGTGCCTGTGTCCCCTCCCCGGCTACGGGCGGGGCCCCGCGGCGCCTCCCCTTCGCTGCCAGCCACCCCGCCGGCCCCAGGGGGAGGTGTTGCCCTACTCGCCCGGGCGAGCTGCTGAGCGCCGGCGGCCGCGGCCACCTGGTCCTCCGGGCAGGGCGCCGAGGTGAGTGGAGGCGGGCGCCTCGTGGCCCGCGGGCAGCACCGCGCCGCCCGCCTTTCGCCTGCCTCCGGGGAGACCACCATCTTGCTAGGGGTAGCGCTCTCCCCGGCGGGCACGGCGAGGGTAGGGCAGCCCTCGGGCAGGGGGACAGCCCGCCGGGCCGCGCCGGGCCCCAGTCAAGGGCGAGGGTGTCGGGGCGCGCCCCGTGCCGCCGCCGGCGGCCGGGCTCCCTCAGTGGGCACCGGCGGGGGCACCTCACCGCTGCTCCTCGGCACCCCTCGGTGGGGGGTTTGTCAGAGAAGGAGAGGCTTTCTCTTCCTTTCTTTCTCTCTTTCCTGTGCCCCCTTCAGTTTCGGTGGCGATAGGTCCGGGCAAGGGGAGGATGCGAAACAAAGGCGAGCGGGGTAACCTGCCTGAAATCGGACGAATAAAGCAACGCGTGCGGTGTTCGCCACGGGATGCCCTCTCCTCCCTGGGCGAGGGTGGCTGGGGCTGCCCCGCTGCAGCCTCTGCCTTGCGCCGTGCTGCTGCGAGCAGCGCTGGCGCCGCTGGGCTTTGGAGGAGATGAATTAAGCATCCCGGAATCCGAGAAACAAAGCGGTCCCCTGGTATGAAGAAGATGTTTGAGACGTGGGGGTTTATCGGCTGGTGTTACCTGCAGTGATTAATGACACGAACTGTAAAATAGGATGTTTCTGCCGCTTGGGGTGTTTATTTACTTTTTGTGTTTCACTGAGGCTGGACTATCAAAATAAATTAGCCAGCTGTGTTGTGTGTAGATTTGCTTTTTGTTGTTGTGGTTTTTTTACTTCTGTTTCCTTTTGTGTTTACAAAAGGAAGGAGGCTTAAGTGTTTGCAATCCAAAAGCCAGAAAGAAAGGTTTGTTTAAAGATATTTTTAGCTGAAAACCTTGAAAAAGAATGTGAAACTTTAATCTTGATAGACTTGGCAATAGATTTGCTCTTGCAAATCCTTTATTTCATTGTTAAAGCCAGTCTGATTTTGCGGTTTCGGAATGATTGAGGATGCGGAAAGTAAAGGCTTAGAGAGCAAATGAAAAGAAACATTTATTTTCTGAAAGATCACTTATAGCTTACCTCCTCGTGACAGTCTTCAAATGTATTTCAGAGTTTATTGGTACCCATACTGGCTTTCTGGTTTGGGGGTTGGAACAGTCACCATTGTGTTCACTAGCAAGGTCTCTATTAAATGTACTTACCCAGCACAAGTTTGGTTAGCATATTGAAAATTAAACAATACTGTGGTAAACAAAAGTGCACATCTTGTTGTGGAATTAGGAGTGGAAAGGCAAAGATTTGATTTGGGTTCCAATTCAAGAAGGTGCTAGAGCACATGCCTAATAAAGGCACAGTCGCAGGGTAGAGGATTGAGCACTCTCTTAGCTCTTGTTGACCAAAGGATTTCTTGTGTTTTGGGCTTGTCTGCTACCACATAACCCTTTCTTCTGCCCGTATTCCTTCAGTAGGGAGGTCTGGGCCGCATCCACAAGAGGTTTTTTTTTTTCCTGTTGAACTTTGAAATTCTTGTGTTTCAAATGGTTCCCAGAAGTGATATGCTTCACTGATTCAGGCCTGGACTATAGGAAAGTAATTAGAGGTTGCACAGAAAGGCTTTTTTTTTTTTAATGACAAATATGTCTGTAAAAATCAGTCTTGAAGGTAGCCACCTGTGTGCACTGTTGAGGCTTAGCTGGAGGTTCAGAATAGATTCCAGATTTAATCATCTTAAAGTGCACATTTACTTGGAGCTTTTAATGCAGTGCTTCTTTCCAGATAAAAGTTGTGGTCAATTGCCATTTCTAAAAAAATCACACTTCTGGGTAAATATAAAATAACAATAAATAATAGTAAGAAAAGTAAATAATAAATAACTTCATCAGTAAGTATCTGCTAAGTAACTATACTGAATAAGTCTCAAATAGAACAGAACTTACCTCTCCTCTCTTAAAGGATCTCATTTACCTTGTGTTTCTGTTCAACAAATTCTGCAGGCATGGGACATTGACAGCGTCCACAATCTCTGTAGATAGGCAGTAGGGAAGGTTTCTTGAGTCTTAGGAAACCTCAGCCATGCCTTTTTATCACCTATGTGTGTTGTGGTAAAAAGCTGAATGCTGAATCTATGAGTCTTGAGGGTTTGGGGTTTTTTAAATGGGTTATTGCAAAATGCTTTTGATCTGCCACAAGCTGGGGTTGGGAGGGAGGAGGAAGAGAAGGGACTTGTGGAGTAGATGTTCTGTGAGCCCTTTGAAACTGGACACCTATTATATGTTTGTCAGCAGGTCGGTGGGATGAAGTGACCCAAGTGATCTCTCAGAGACCTGTGTCCTCTAAGCTGAGCAAAGCACGTACTCATGTTTTATGGTCACTGAACAAAGACTCTGTCCTAGGAGCCTTCTCCAGAGAAAGGTCTTTGAAACTCCAACTTTGGCTTCCAAGAACAACTGCTAATATTATAATGCTTGTTTCTGTGCTAAATTAAAAATAAACAGAACTTACCATGTGTTGATGGACCTTCAGAAAGTAGTATATATTTTACTCCATTCGACAGAATTAGTCTAGGAGTTAGGATTTGCATGCTTGGCCATGGGTACCTCTGAGTTAAACAGATGGTATTTGCATAGTGTCTTCATGCAGGGGCAATGTCTTGAGTTTGTCACAGCTTTGTGTGTGCAATAGTAACACATAGGTGAGATGGGAATTTGAGTTTGTTGTGAGAACAACTTGGATAAGGGCAGATTTATCAGACTGTTAAAATAAGTAGTCAAGCAACGTAACCACCTTGTTCTCCTCAGGATGCTGTGTCGAACTATCAGCTTCAGGCTTAATTTAAAAATGAAACTTAGCTTGTCATTCTCAGGAGCCTTGAGGAAAAATCTCTGAAATGTGATCTGAATGGAAACAGACATAGACTTTGAGTACTTTTAGAGACATGACATTTTAGAGGGCACCATGTTCATGACAGAGTGATTATTTGATTTCTAATAGATGAAGGAAAAATGAATGAGGAAGACAATTTTGGCATGTGGGTGCAATCTGAGGGGGCAGGAGGAGAAGAAATTTAGATAGTTAATTTCAAAAGCTCATTTTTCAGGAATGTAGGTGTTTTGGTGGGAGTTCTAAAGACTAAGGAAATGCTTTTGCTAATACTGATCTCTAGGCAACTAGATTTCTATAATGTGGTGCTTTTTACATTAACACTACTTGACTCAGATTTTCCTTGATCATATTTACTGAAAATAGGGAAGGTCTTTCAGCCACCTTTAGACACGAAGTTTGTACAAAACAGACAAGCACTTTACAAATCCAATACCAGATTAAAGTTAAGAGCCTCTGTTTTTTTCCTGTGGTGGATCCAGAGGAGAAACAGTACTTGTTTCAGGTTCAGATTTTTGAAGGACCTGAAATGCAGCTCAGGTTTAGATGCATGCAACTGGTGAGGAAGGAGAACTTCTGGCTTTATCCATACCTCATTTCATACCTGCAAG
Source organism: Colius striatus (assembly GCF_028858725.1). NCBI lineage: Eukaryota > Metazoa > Chordata > Aves > Coliiformes > Coliidae > Colius > Colius striatus. Next base: position 60,796,990 of record NC_084759.1, read on the forward strand.
CGTTTCCTTGCCCTTGTACTCTGTAGCTCTCAAAAGGGAGAGAGAATGACTCTGTACGAGAAGCTATTCCTGTGCCCATGTGCAGAGTGGTGTAGGAAGGCAGTAGGAAAGGTTGTTGGAGTCTTGGGAAAACTCAGCTGCCCTCTGTAATTAATGTGTGTTTACCTTTTTATTCTTGTTGTTAGATGCCTTAAAAAAACCTCTATGAATCTGGTTTAAGTAACAAAATGTAAACTTTTCTTGTGTGGTGGAAGGAAGACAGCTGAGGGACTTCATCGAAACATTTCAGTATTCCTCAAAAGAGAAATGGCTACCTATAAGATGAGAAGTTGAATAAATAAGAAACTATTTCTTGTGTGAAACACATTGGGGTTTTTTTTTTCATTCCTTTGAAGAGGCCTTGCCTTAGCTCTTGCTGAATAGTCTTGCAATTTCTTTGAAATTGGTATTCACTATATAGATCTGTTGATGATTTCTAATGCTTTCTGAAAGGCTTTTAAATAAAAAGAGAACCTTTATTTTGAAGGACTGCTTAGTACTCAAGTGTTTTCACAGTAAAGCTCTAAATGAACAAAAAAAAAAATTAAATTTATTTAGGTTTAAAACATGTAAAGGTGTTCTGCATGCCTGAGAGAAAGATGAGAGTGTCTGGGGCTTTCTCCCTGCTGTTGTTTCTTCCTCCTTTCTGAACAAAAAGTGAAAGGGTAAGGAGAGGGGTAAAAACCACGTCTCCATAGGCAGAATTTGAGTGCTTTAATAAGCTTTGCTAAAATCCTAAAATGCTGTATTATTTTTATTGCATGCCCTATGTCAGTGGTGTCTACAAAAGTGGGGTTTTTCATCACAGAAATTTTTCATCCACAATTGCCTTGGGCTCTCTCTGGTCACTGTGAGGGCCAATGAGCCTCAGGAGATGTGCATCTCTCTTAGTTGGTGAATGCTACAGGCCAAGTAGGTTCTTAACTCAGACCTCTCAGTTTAATGTCTGAATTTAGCTGGGAGGAACCTGGGCTATAATGTGTGTGTGTGCCTTATGTATTTTGTGCCTTCCTGTTGTGTCATGCAGTGGGAACAAGGATTGGGCAGTATTGCAAAGTGTACAAATTGGAAAGAATGCTGCAACCCAGATACATGCACTTAAAAGATCCTCATCAAAACAATATTGACAGATTGAAATACCCTTCAGTGTATTTTAATCTGTTCTAAAATAAAGAAATGTTAATTAGTACTATAAAGACATTGGTGTCCAGTTTAGTCCAGTTCTTCTGCAGAGCACTGCAAGGTGCAGGTCTGACTTGATCAGCTGCACTCCACTAGCTCTATTGGTATGGGTGTACTGAGCTTGGTGAATTACTAAGTTTAAGCCTATCTGTTTCAGGTCAGATAACATACTGAACAGTTTTCCCTGAAGAGTGTTGGAATAAAGTGTCATTGTGTATATAGAAAATAAGGGTGTGAAGACTTAGAAGTGCTAAATTAGGAGCAGTTTTTCCCTATGTAAGTACATTTTTGGTCCTAGTGACTTAAACGGAGCAATGATGAAAGCGTGGTAAAATGCTGCAGTGATTAAATGCTGAGAGAGGTAATTCACAGGACAATGTGAAAATACAGGACAAATGGTCTTAGAAGTGAGATAATGTTTAAATGTTTGTTTTACACCTGGCTAGAAATAATACCCTACCTCAATTGCCAGCAATTGCTCTGTGTGACAGCAACAGAGGTCCAGTAACAGCGTATGGACTCAGAGCAGCGGGGACCCCAGGAGTCAGGTGTGAGTGCCGTGCTGAAGTGGTTGCGGAATATCGATTTAAGTTTCTGAGATAACTGGATGCCTTATGTAATCTGGTTGCTTTTGAAGGTAATTATTAACCACTCCCTTTGCAGTGCTTCTATTGAATAAAAGGCGTATTTGGGAAGGGGAACTGAAGTAAATTCAATGGAGTGTGTGTGGAGTGATGGAAATAGCAGGACTCTTGCTTTCAAAAACTGCACCTTTGTCTGAGTTTTGTAAGCGATGGTTCAGAAAGCGTTTGCACCTTACTTAGGAAATGGTGTGCTGTGTAATAAAATTACATATTGCTTCTTAGCATTGCATATTAATGCATCATTTGCTCCATGAGTAATTACAGTTTCAAAGCTGAGATCTCATCCATTTAGCATACCATCAGACTTTGCAGACAAAGCATTCAGTGTGCCTAACTAATATTGGAATAGCTGGCAACTATTTGTTGGGGAGATGGTGGCCCCTACCAAGCATTCCTTCTGGAAGTGAACAGCAGCACAGGCAGAGAAAAGAGCTTTTACATGGGGACACAGTGACCTGTTGTACCTACTGTGTTCTTGGAGACTTTCCCACCTTCCCAACCTAGAGCATGTGCCAAAGCTGTATTGTATCCATCCCTGTTTCCATACAGTGGTGAGAAGCTATTATATTTGTCACGTGTATTCTGCCAAGTGCTATGTGTTCCTGTCTTTTTTTCTGTATCCTCATTTAGAATTATATTTTGATAAATTTCACTGAGCTGAGAGGCAGGTCTTTATCTGAGTTTCTGTAAGTTGTACCTTAATTGGTGTCAGAGAGAGGACCCAAGGAAGGAACTGCGGGTAGCCCCAGCACAGACTCTCTGACCAGGACTCACAGGGTCTGAACATCAGAACTGAGTGCTGGCAACAGTCTCAACCAGCTGTCCCTTACCCAATAAGCAATCATAGAATAATTTTGATAGGAAAGACCTTTAAGATCATTGAGTCCAACCACTAACTTCACACTGCCAAGCCCACCACTAAATCATGTCACTCAGCACCTCATCTATATGTCTTTTAAATATCTCTAGGGGCTGGGACTCCACCACCTGCCTGGATGGCCTCTTCCAGTGTCTTAATAACCCTCTCAGGGAAAAAAAGTTCTTCCTAATATTCAATCTAAACTTCCCTTGGTGCAACATGAGCCCATTTCTTCTTGTCCTAACTTGTTACTTTGGAGAAGAGGCACCCCCACCTTGCTACAATGTCCTTCTGGGTGGTTGTAGAGAGTGACTGTGTGTCCTCTCAGCCTCCTCCAGGCTAAACACCCACAACTCCGTCAGCCACTCCTTATCAGACTTGTGTTCCAGACCCTTCACCAGCTTCATTGCCTTTCGCTGGACACTTTCCTACACCTCAATGTCCTTCTTGTAGTGAGTGGCCCAGAACCAAACACAGCAATTAATGTGCGGCCTTACCAGTGCAGAGTACAGAGGGACAATCACTTCCTTGGTCCTGCTGATCTCACTACTTCTGATAGAGGCCAGGATGCCATTGGCCTTAGGCACCTGGACACACTGCTGGCTCATGTTCAGCCAGCTGTTGATTTAACACCTCCAGATCCTTTTCCACCAGGCAGCTTTCCAACCACTCTTCCTCAAGTGTGTAGCATTGTATGGGGTGGTTGTGCTGGATCTGATCCTTCCAAGATCTCCAGTCAGGAGTGAAAGGATCCACAGCCATGACTCAAAGCAGGGCTGTTGACAGGCACCACAGCGGCATGGCCTTGGGTCCTGACACCAGTAGGGACTGAAGGCCTTGGGCTGAACTTAGGTGCAGCTTTTGGGCCCATGAGTAGAGGTCCTGGCTGAGGCAGGTCAGGGCCAGTGAAGTCTACAAGTGCCTTCAGGCTCTGACAAATGGATCCAAGTTCTGCCTTTGCTTTTCCTTGGGTATCTCACCAACTTTGATATCTGAAATCTGATTTAAAACAAAATGGAAGAACCCAAACCCACAGGCAGTATTAGTTTTAGCGTGCAAAACTGAAATTTCGGGAGCAGTTGTTTAAACATGTAAATGTCAAATGGATGTTTCATTCTTGGAGTCTTTTGCTTGGTACATCAGCCTAGTTTTTATTCTGGTTATGAGAGCATTTAGTTGTCTTTGAGTGTTCTGAAACCATAAGTATTATTGTGCAGTATTATTGTGGTGATCCAACTGGGCACATATCTGTCAAAGATACTGTGACTGTTAGGAAAAAATTTACATTAGCTCTTAAGACAAGAATAAGCTGAATTTTTGGGGTGTTTTTTCACCTTTTTATGTTTTCCTTTTTATAGGAAAGTCAATCTTTATGAATGTCTCTGTGAGTTGCATCTCCTCATAAAAATATGAAAAACATACCTAGTGGTTATGTCTCAGTCCTCCCATATTTTTTTCCTCAACTTTTTTGCCCTCTAAGTCCCTGAGCTGTTGTATCAAAACCCAGGTTCACATTATTACTCTTAGAATAAAGATGAGTGGATCAGAAAACAAATTAATTAAAGTAGGATTATGATCATAAATGTGTGTTTCTAACTGTATATTTGGACATAATTATTTCTGGTTATCTTCAAGAGTTTCCATTCCTTAAGGAAAAGCAATAAATTTAAAATTGATTTCTCAAGTAATTTGCTGACTACTGAAGCATAGATTGAGCTACTTTTCAGTTCACTTTGTGCAGGAGCAGGAGAAAAATTGCTGAAAGTTTCTGGGATTTTTATCTCCTTCAGAGGAGACTTCCCCATCTCTGCCCCAGTTCTCGGGGTAAAAATGAGTTCTGGACAGGTGAACTTTAAACTTTTCCAGGTGGCTTTAAGAAGTGAAAACTAATTGTTTGATGTCTCAAACATAAGGGTAATTCTGCTCCCACAGAACTGAGACTATATTGAAGCGCTGTGAAATGCTTGTTTCATTAAAACTCCCCTGCACGTGCTGCTTGTGTACCTGCATGTGCAAACTGGAGCCTATCATTGCACATGGCATGTCAGGACAGTTGCAGAGACAGGTGTAGCTTAGAATTAAGTATTATATACTACATATGTTATTTACAAGTGTTGTAGTAGAACTCTGTTGCTACCTGTGTGGCAAAGGAGGGTGCATGCACTGAGCCTGTCAGCATTAGTGGCTATAGAAGGAGTTGCACAATTTGCTTTTAATTGCATTACCTGTCCTCTGACAAATGTCTCCAAGTCTCAAAGCCTGGAAACAGGCAAAGGGAGGACTAAGGAAACTGTCAGTATAGTGGCTAACATAAAGCAAAATTACTATCTTTAAACTGGAAGATGTACCTTGCAGTAATATTTGAAGAAGAGTGTTTTATTTGTGAATCCTCTCTTCTGTTGAAGCAATATGTGACAGAGAGAGTACTTTATCCTTCATATATAATTTGTGGGGGATCTGGTGCTAAATCACGTAGGAGTCTTCTTTTGGCTGTTTGTTTTTAAACAGGTAACCCGTTGGACCAGATGATGTCTAAATGTTCCTTCCAACCCTTACCCTTCTGTGATTCAATGAAGAGGTCTATAGAACTGCCACCTTTAAATGTAGTGTAAAGAATCTCTACATGTATTTGGAGGTTGTGGTGAGGTGGGTGTCAGTCTTTTCTCTCAAGTTACAAGCCAAAGGACAAGAGGAAACAGCCTCAAGTTGTGCCAAGGTAGATTTGTGTTGGATATTAGGAAAAATCTTTTCACCAAAAGGATTGTTAAGTGTTGGAACAGGCTGCCCAGGGAAGTGGTGAAATCACTAACTTGGGATGTCTTTATAAGATGTGTAGATGTCGTGCTTAGAGACACGATGTAGTGGTGCCCTTGTCAGCGTTGGATGAAAGGTTTGACTCAATGATCTGAAAGGTCTTTTTCCTACCTAAATGAATCTGTGATTCCATTCTTAATATCCATGGTCTGGTGTGATGCTTTTAGTTAAGCTAATTAGCATCTTGAGATAGATACACTAGAAATGCTTGGATTTATATACCTGTAGGACAAACAGGGATTATGCATCTCTTCCCTATCCAAAAAGCATTACATTTACCTGGAAAGATGCACATCTTCCCTGCTTGGGCTTGGCATTTTTGAGTTAGACTTGTAAAAGCTGGTTCAGGTCCCTTGTGCTTGGAGGTTGGAGACCTTTTTTGTGTTGTCTGCATACCCTTTGGAGGAAAGCAAGAACAAACCTTTCTCTGGATATGGTGCCATTTCTGGAAGGAATGACACTTTGCAGATTTCTCATATACCTTTTAGCAACTGTAAGTGTTTGGAAAGTTCAACTTATCTCCTCACATGGAAGAAGTCTTTTAATGATTGTAATTTCAAGAACGGAGTGACTTTTGGTTATTTAAAAGAGCAAAACCACTGTAGTTCTCTGGCATTTGTGTATGTAAATTGAGAAACCTGCAGGTGTTTAAGAACATGTTGTTTCTCTTACCTGTAAGAGAAAGCACAAATAAGCCTGGGAATTAGCTTTTTGTACACTAAGGGAACTGTTGCTTCTTTCTCTGCTCATGGAGAGAGGAGCCTGGAAGGATGTGAATGCTATGTCAGAAACCAAAGCATCTCTTCTTCCTGGCATGTTTCCTTCAGTTAATCTGTTTTTGAAAATTTCAGACTGATGTTTCAGCCCCCTATATCATGGGAATAATAGCATCTTTCTTTTGTTTGTTTGTCTGTTAAAATAAATATTATTTTATTCTTACATTATTTCACTTTTTGGCCATCTGTATTCTGAAGTGTTCTTTCACCTAGTTAAGCTGGGTTGCAGAAGGTATTTTAAAGACAAAATATTGACTCATTCTTCTGAAAATGAAATTCTATTGGTATTTTTTGCCTTTATGAAATTATTATTAATATCAAATGTAAATTGATATTTTTATGTTATTTGGTTATTTTCATGATTAGCTCCCTGACCTATGATTTAAGCATTCTGAGACACTACAGGGGATTCTTGAAGTTTTTGAGTACAATACCATGGATGACTATTGTGAACTACATATGATACCATAAATGACTATGATAAACTATATCATTTTCTTGAAGTCAAAGACAGGATGATCTGTATGTATCTATCAATCTTAACATTATTTGAGCCTTTTCTTGCAAGTAGCTGGATTGGTTTTTTTACTTGCAGAAAATTACTTTCTGTTTGTTTTTAATTTTCAGAAATCAACTTACAGCATTTTCATGTCTGACTACTGGTATTGGAAGTTGATCCCATGCAAAGAAACTGGAAGCTGTAACTGTTTCACAACAGCCAACCAATCTAATGAAGAGAAAGAAGAAGATACAAGCCATCAGGTTGTGGTGTCAGACATCATGCAGCTTGTGCAAGAAAAGCAGGAGGTACCAGAAAGCACAGCAGGTGAGAAAATATAGTATATTTTGACAATGGTCCAACTGGCTGCTGGCTGTTGAGAGGAGGACTGATGGCTTTAAGAATTTTGGCAATGATATCTCATCACTAGCAATGAGAGTAGGGGAGGGAGCCCAAATAAAGGAATAACTTGGAGGAGGGTGATGTCACCACTAAAACAATTGTTTGATTGCAGACAGTGAAGAGTGAAGACTTTTACTCGTGGGGACTGATAATTCCATAAATTAATTGATTAGCAAAAAATAGTCCTCCCAGAGAAACCTGACCTACCTTCCTACAATTTTAAAATCTCACTCTAGAGAAACTGCTGAGAAACAAGTACAAAACACTTCTCACTGTATCACGTTGCTTTTGTGCCACGCACCATAAGCAGAAAACTGTAGTACTAATTCATGGATTCAGGATTTAAGAATACTTTTTTCCCTGTACCATCTGATCTTATATTTACTCATGCAGGAGGTTGGTTGCGTTCATATGTGAACTAAGTAACCTTTGCATTGGTAGTAGTGCAGATGGACAAAAATTCTGTCATTTGATTAACAAGCACATCTGATAGCCATTCGTCTTTATTAACACATCTTCATTTCATTTTGGCAAATGAATTTTTAAAAATCCTCTTAAGTAGTTAGAAAATACCTACACATATTCATGCAAACCTCTCTAAGCTGGAAAGGTGATCCAAAACCGGAAAGCTGGAATTCATTAAAATGCAGTTTTGCATTTAATATACGTTTAGAAGTTGGGGTGTGACTGTTTTGTCATAAAAGAAAAAAACCAAAGCTCATTCTTTCAGTCAAAGTGAGCTAATGATGTTGGTGCTACTACAAAATATTCTAAAAAAATTCTGCTCTGGATTAACAGGAGGTGGTTCTTAGAGTAATTGTTTTATTGTGTGAGGTCTCAGCCATGATCAAAGATTACTTTTGTGGGCAACAAGGAAAGATGCAAAAAATCACCTGCAGAAATTACAGAGGAGGGTGTCAGAAGCTTACAAAACACAGCTTCTGTGGAACTAAGGAGAGTCAGTCAAGAGTAGAAGAGAAAACAGAAGGGAGAGCACACATATCCTGACTTTATCTATTGGCAGTCTTTGGAAATTATGGAAGAAGGTGGACATCTGCTTGTTTTAGTTTTCCTGCTGTCCATATATAACAGAATAAGAACAAAAAAATACAAGCTTGATTTGTGCAGAGATTTAGACTTAACTGGGAGTTATTAAGCAGACTACTTAATGAGCTTGTGCAGTCTCAAGAGTGTTCTTAATCAAACCTCTTGTGAAACAAACTGCTCCTGAAGGTGTGAGCTAGGTGTACTTGATTCCATCTCAGTGCCTTAAGATAGATTAACAAATTTCTAGAAGTTTTTTAGTACAGTGCTTCTGTAATGAAAGAAAAAAACCAAGTCCTGGGAAGACAGGCCTGGAGTATGACATCAGAGCAAAGGTAGTTCTGTCATGTGTCATCGGAAGGGTTTTAAATGGAAATTGCTACCTCTCCTCTCCAGAAATTCAGAGAAGAGCTGTGTTAGGCTTAGATTAAGGTGCTTGTGTATTCTCTGTTGTTGTAACAATGAATCCGTGGTTGATTGGTTGATCTACAAAGCTTAGTAAGCTGTACAGATCAGAATGAGTGCAGTGAAGGTGGACCAGGAACTGAGTGTGTACACGTATTTCATAGGCATAAGACTGCCTATAATAACCTGCATGTACAAGGCTATGCTAATTTCACCTTTTAGCTGGGGCTGCTCTTCTTCTGTCACTAAAGTCCACGTGAAAGGAATATGAGATTTAGTGAAAGAAGTTTTGGACTAAGCTTCCTGGTCTGAGATGTAGCACATTTTTCATTGAGGACTATATCCATGCCAGGCTTGACAGCTGAAGCTGTTAGTGAAAACTGAAAAGCACCTGATAAACTTTGTTTTGACTTGTGTGGTCTGGGAAGGGAACTTTATCAGAGCTAGGCATGAGAAACTCAGTTGTAGATAGTTTTCTGGTGAAGTTATTAAACTTTAAAATCAGTATGAAAGTTCTTTCTGTGTCATAACTAGGTCTGGGGCTAATATTGGGGATTGAATGCATCATTGTGTTTGTGGCAATTTTACTGGATTTTCACTTCAAAGAAATGATTTTTAATTGATGCAATCTGCTAATATTTTCTGACTTTATCAAAGGACTGTTAAATAGAATCTGTTCTGAAAAGAACTGTAACAGCATAACATGATGAATATTTACAATGGGCAATTTATATGTCGGATATGTGGTGGGATAAGCAGTTGTTTTACTCTAGTTATAATACTTGTTCAAATATTTACTTGATTCTTTAATATAGAGTATTTTTGTGGTTGGTAAAGAAAACCATAGTGCCTTGTTCTGTGAAGCTAAACCTTACAGTCTTCTGTCAGGAAAAGGCAGAAAGAGAAACTCTACTGCAGAAAATAAACTCCAGCAATGTTACTGAAGTCTTTCCTCTTCTCTATTTTCAACTTCTGTAAGCAACTGTGAGGGGTATTCGTCTCTTATGCAGACTAATAATTCTTTAAGATGAAGAGCATCTTGCTGCTCTTCTAGTCAAACCATATGTTGCTGAAGTTTTAATGTCTCTGTTCCCACCCTCTCCCCAGGATCCCATCTGGTATGCTATTGATACTATATTAACAGCAATATTTTTACTGCAATGTTTTCCTAGAAGTTATAATTAAGTTCAGGACTTCATTGTATCTAGGAGTTTACACACAGAGAGAACATGTTGCATCTTGGAAGGCTTAAAAGCCTAGCTTCAGAGCGATAAAGCAGCATGCAAAATTCCACTTGAGGCAGAGCACAACCCAGATCACAGAATCTTAAGGGGTGGAAGGGACCTCGAAAGATCATCTAGTCCAACCTCCTGCCAGAGCAGGACCACCTAGAGTAGGTTACAAAGGAACTCATCCAGGTGGGTTTTGAATGTCTCCAGAAAAGGAGATTCAATAACCCACCTGGGCAGCCTGTTCCAGTGCTCTGTCACCCTCACAGTGAAGAAATTCTTCCTTGTATTTCGTGGAACCTCTTATGTTCCAGTTTATACTCATTGCCCCTTGTTCTGTCATTCATTGAGAAGATTCCATCCTCTTGACACCCACCCTTTACAGATTTGTAAACATTGAGGTCACCCCTTAGTCTCCTTCAAGCTAAAGAGCCCCAGCTCTCTCAGCCTTTCATCATAAGGGAGATGCTCCACTCCATCATCTTTGTGGCCTTGTGCTGAGCTCTTTCCAGCATCTCCCTGTCCTTCTTGAACCGAGGGCCCCAGAACTGGACACAATATTCCAGATGTGGTCTCACAAGAGTGGAAGCATGATAGTGTCTGCTGAAACTGTGTGTGCTCTTGCCTCATTTTGGATTGTGTGTGTAATACATCTTTTCCCCTCTTGTCTTTAGAAGAGACTGCAAAATGGAAAGACCATGGAGAAAGGACAGAGGCACAGAGAACAGTCATGAGTCTTTAAAAATAATTAAAAAGTATGTCTACAATTTCTTAGTGCCTGTTATGTTATGCTGGGTTTGAGACTGGGACTTCAGGAGTGCTCCTTGGAGGCCTGTTTGCATGACAACAACATGGGTATTTTGAATGTGCCTTTTCTGTTCTGGAAACGGTCCCCTCAAGGTGATTGCCACTTTTTCCTTGTTTTTTTTTTTTCTTCTCTTCAGTTTGGAATGTTAATATTTTCACATAAGGTTTTTAAATAACCTCCTGCCTTGATGCTAAAGGGATGGGGACACAGAGGAAACCTTTTGTGGTGTCAAGATTTCATAGTGTGATGTGTTGTGAACTGTAATTGCTGATGTTGTAGCAAACAACCATGAGGGTGCTTCAGTCAAAGCTTTTGTGAAAGTTAAGGGACTATCATGACTTCATCTAGGTTTTGTGAAATCCAAACATACAGGTGACTACTGTCTGAAGCATCCCTGGTCCAGACTTAACTGAGAAGATATTCTTCACAAGTAGATTGTTTTTAATAATTTTTAAATTATAAAATGGATATCTTTCTACCATTTTATATGATTGTTAGGGTTTTTGCCTGAGAAATTACAAGGCAGCAGAAAAGGCAGCTGGATGACTGTGATGTGCCAATTCTAACACTTGTGACAGTGCTGCAAAACATATCATCGCTGTTACACTCACAGGTACTTGAAGTGCTCATCTGTTACATTCATGTGCTCTTGGAAAGAAACGTGCTGTCATCTCAAAACATCCAACTACGTTGTTTTCCATACATAAACACCTTTTAGGCACTGCTGAATGGTATTACTGAAGCTGACCGCTTTGACTGAATTATATGCCTAATGCAATATCACTGTCTGGAACATTATGGTCAGGTTATGTTACTGAGACCACTGATGATTCATCATGTACATCATACAGAGGAGGGAAAAAACCAACAACGTAGTGTCTCTTAAACATTTGTACATCCTGGTAACTCCGGTTATACCCTGAACTCTGAGTGTAACTTCAGTTATACTCATGGGCCCCTTGCTTCCACTAGTCACAGCTATATAAATTTAAGATTTCAGTGGTAATGTACAAGAGAAACATTGTAGGCATTTGTTGTTGTGATAACTACAGTGTTTCAAATTAAGGGACCTTCTCTGAAAAATAATAGGAAAAGCTGTTTGGATCAAGTCAATTCTATTCCTTAATATCTACAAATACAGCCTTTAAAAAACCTTAATTAAAAATAATGCTCTCTTAGAAGCTGCATCTATTGATAGCTGAAAGAGTGCCCGAGCATTTTGAGGGAGGACTTCTCCCCCAAAGAGAATATATATTTTCCAAATATATTTGGAAATTTCCTTGATTCTTGTAGTTTTTTGATATTGTCCAAGAAGGTTTATTATACTCAACATCTCACTAAAATTTTAATTTTGATTTGCAAAAGCTTTGTAACCTTGCAGCATCCTTGAAGTAACAACTTTGAAAAGTATTTTTCAAAGGATTACTTATATCTGCTAGTTGCATTAGTCTGGGTTATGTGTAGAAAATGGGATATGAATGGATTTTTGTTTGCAAACTCAAAAAAAAATTTCAAGTTAAGACCAAAATTTGTGAGGCAGTCAGAGATTTCTTCTGTGTTGAGATTCTATATGCAACAGGGCATACATTTTTCTTGGAAGTGACAACATAATGTGCTGTCATAATGTGCAAGGAGGACAGACTTGGGATTTATTTTCTTTTTTCTCAACATAAAACTGATATCACCGTAACTGTTGACAAAGTATTTTTTTGCTGTACACTTTTCTTTGTGTGTTTGATGTCAGTGGATTGTCCCTGAAGGACTGTCTGGATTTTACTGTGAGAGCTTTTAAGTCTGTGTTGAGCTTTCTGTTTGGTACTGGCAGTTTGATTGATGTGAAGTCCACATCCAGTTAAGATGTAGCAGATACTGTATGTTCACAGTTACCATTTCTTGGTGTTTGAGGCTATTTGCTTTACAGTAGAACTCAATTTTATAAAGGAATGTACTTACAGACAGAATCACAGAATCTTAAGGATTGGAAGGGACCTTGAAAGATCATCTGGTCCAACCTCCCCTGCCAGGGCAGGACCTCCTAGAGTAGGTCACACAGGAACTCATCCAGGTGGATGTATTCCTTTACTGGCTGCTGTAGGACTGGTGTCAGTCTCAGCACGTGTTTGTGAGCCAATGTTTTTGTGTTAGTTAAAAGAGCTGCTTTTTATTAAAACTTAATTTCTACTGAAAGAATTTGGCAAATTCTTACAAGTTTAACTCCTGAAAATGAGACACATTTAAAGCTAATTGGAATAATCTAACAATGTCGAAAAGAGAACCTTTGCATGGCAAACCTCATCTGTATTGTGTTGCTGCTCCAAGTAATAGAGCAATGAAATCCCAGCTTAATTAAAATGACTAGGACTCTTTTCAGGATTTTCATCTTTAAGGCTTTTAAGCCATGCAGGTTTACCAGCCTCTTAAATGAAATTAATATTAAACATCTTACTCTAACTCTTTCTTTCCTGGGAATTACAGCAGAGGTGAAATATATAAAAATAACTTCTTATTGAGCTAGTAGCATTCAGTTCAAGAACTTAGAACAGAAAGTCTCCATTAGTGTAAAAAGGAAATGCTTGCTAAAAATGAGCTGTGGAGAGGTATTTCAGTAATGCCAGCAATATAATTCAGAGTGTGTTTGTGTATGTGTGCATGCATATATGTAAGTCTGTAAGTCAGTGCCATGCTTGATGAATTTTCAGTTCAACTGCTGTTTGCTTTCCTACTTGTGTGGATATTTCATACAGTAACAGGGGAAGAATGCAGCTAAAAAAAGATACTTTTTACCAGGCCACTAAGATAAAGTTGAAGAATCTGTGATACCATCTGCAGCTATAGTGAAGCATAAAAAACATTCTTAATTTTTCTTCAAAGTTCCCTGAACACAACTGGGAAAGACTTTAGGGACATGTTCCAAGTACTGTGTGCTGCAATGGCTTATGCTGATCCATCACAAATTTTAATGGTGTATTATGTGCATTGGAAGTATCTTTGCTGCATTATTTCACTTCCTTCTACTTTCCCATTTTCTATTGTAATAAGCAGCCCACACACAGCATTTGTTATTTTTTCCTTTTTTATTCTCCCACTTCCTACAGAGTCTTTTGCTTTTCAGAAAGAGTTTGACTGGGATTTCTTGTTAGCTATGAGATCACGTGAATCCGGGAGGTATAGCTGGAGTTCTGCCAGCCTGACTACCTGCCTTCATTTTGCTGCCTGTTCTGTGCTTGGCAAGCTCCTTGCCAATAGAGAGGCAAACGCCAAGAATTTGCCCAAACACGCAAGGACCTTTAAGATTAAGTTAGAGGAAAGCTATACCTGCTCTGCTATGCCTTGTGTTCACGACACTTCAATGGTAAGATGTGAGACATGTAAACTGGGATTTGTCGTTTCCTCAAACAGTAACATTTTTACATTGCCTGGGGAGGCATGAAATTATTCTCTGGCAATGTTAAGCTAGCAGAAATTAATACAACTTTCTTAGTGTTTTAATATTGTGTGTAGATGGCCTTTTGTTTATAATCTACTTGAAATACATAACCATTTAATCAAAAGAGAGAGTAATAACATTTAGTTTCTTAGAAAAATGAAGAGCTTTTGTGATACCTCTGAATGCAACGAATTGTTCTCTTTTGATTTAAATCATGTTTCACTTTTCAGATATTCTCCATGCAGGATGAAACATTAGGTACTTGCTGGAATTAAAGTAGGAAAGCTTGTCAATACTGTTTAGTCCCTGACATGAGTACCTTTGTGCTTTTGGTGCCTCAGGTGGCTCCAAAGAAATTGGAAAAGTGTCTAAGCAGCAGAATAATTGAAATTCAGAATGGGTTACACGTCTAACCTGTTCAGGCATTCTGTAAATCCCATTTTTCTGTATCTGTAGGCAGTAGCTATCTTTGTAAATCTGCTTGATTATGATGTCTAAATAGGAAACCGAAATCTATAATAGAAACTGATTTCTTCTTCTGACAGAGTAGTGCATGACCTTCAACATCTCACGCATCAGATGTGACCCCCATGTAGGGAAGAGCAGACACATAGGAAGATTAGAGTTCTTCCTTGCTTGCGGCCTCCTCTACTTCTGTAACTGCAGACTCATGGCTGGATTTGGCACATGTTCCTGAGGCAATGAAGAAGCTACAAGGTTTCACATGCTGCTGCCTTAATGTCATTTCAGTATCACCTGCACATCTGTAGGGGGAAAAGTGGTGGGCTAGGCTTCCAACTGGACTGTTTTTTGTGGAAATTAATTGCTTTGCCTCTGTTCTAGCCAATACTCAGATTAGATGTTGGGTTCAGTTGTTGCCTCCGGCACTGAGGAATTAACTCAGAACTGTTTCCTGTAAATGCACAGATTTGCTGGGGTTAATCAGTGCACTCTCTTTCAATGTTTAGAAAGTCAAACCTTCACTACATAGGACAAGGGAGCTTTGAAGGCATAAATCCTGAGAACTAATGAAGTAAATTATTTCAGGGTTTTTATCGCATCTATTTTTGCATTTTACAATATCTGGAATGGGTGTTTATATCCACAAGAAAGATGCACAGAAATCTTCCTGCCATTGAAAATTGGCAGCTATCTAGGAACTTCTTTTTTTCATTATTCACAGGTACAAACTGCAGAGTAGATGCAGGCTGATATGACTGGTTTTCTTTGCTCTTTAAAAATGTGCTGTTTTAGAGTTGACTAGAATTGGTTAAATGGCTAAATATCAAAGGAAAACCTTTTCTTCCAGATAAAGATATTGTGTTTAGTTTAATTGAGAGACTAAAGAGAGCTTATCTAATTTGGATATGCAATTTAAGTTACTTAGCAGTTTTATTTTCTCAACTCAGCTTATCAGATATCCTTAAGCCTATTTGTTGATCCTAAAGTACATTTGAAAAATTGTGATTCTCTAAAAGTATTTGTTGCACGTAATTAGATTATTGCTTGTAGTTCTAAAATGTCATCTAAACTAATTCTGGAATAGATTAATATATTTTCCATTGACCATCACTAAGCAACTTTATATAGAGAGAGGAAAGAAATAAATTTGATATTGCATCTGGAGTCTGTCAGTTTAAGCTTTCTACTGTCAAATTTGTGACCTGTTCTGCAAAGACTTAGCAGGGAAAAGCTACTTTTGCTGATTATTAAGTGTATGGAGGGAGTAAAGGCTCTGTGGTAGCTCTGTGACACCTGTGACTTCCATCCAAGAATCATTTTGGGGAAAAACACAGAAAGTGATGGACTGAGTGGAAAATAAGCTGCTCAGGATTGATTGCTGCCTAGGAGACCTGTCCAAAAGGTGAAGGTTCTGGGGAAACCACATCAATGGCACTTCTGCTGAGCGGGGGAGCAGGCCTTTGGAAAACCAGGCAAGTCTTGCCAGCATGTGTGGATACATGCATAAGGTTGCGTGTGTCCAGAGAAAATATTGGAGACCTCTGTAATGCTGTCAGGACTTGCCAAAAAATCCAACTGAGACAGTGCTGGTGGGCCTAGAAGTCTGACATGTACCATGCTCTTTAGCTGCTATTTGTGCCCAGTATACTCCTTGCTGAGCTTCTCAAAAGGTAGATTAGCCACTTTCACGCAGAATTAATACAGAGGCATTGGGGTTCCGGGCACTGGAGCACTTGCCTAGAAAAAGAGAGCACTCTTTGGTTTCCTCTTCAGCTTAAAGGGCTTATGTGGATGCTCAGCTGCCAGGCTCTTCCCAGGTGAGGAATGCTGTCTTGAAGGAATCAAGATTCTCTAGACCAGAGGACATGGTAATAAGGAGAAACTTAGTTACCTGCTGACTTCTAAAATGAATCTTGAGTTTTGTGCTCTGTTTCCAGTAGCATTTATACATCTGATAATCACTCAATATGTGATGTATAATCCTGTTCTCACATGATTGCATTCTAAAAGAAGTTGTATAGATGTCAAAAGCCAGGCAAGGGCTGTGATTGTGAACCCGGATCATGATGTGTGCCTGTTTCAGCAGGCAAACACCAGTCTCTACAGAAGGGCAGAAAGAGGGATGAAGCTGTGATTTTCTTTGGCTTGCAGAGACTACCAGAAATGCAGATTGTCCTGTATCCCTTTCACAAGGCCTCAATTCTTCTTGTGCTACATTTAGGGAATTTAAACCCCACTTGATTCTGTTATGGAAGGCAAATGCTGGATGTCATTAGGCAAAGTCCTTTGAGATCCATGTTCTTTGCATTTAATAGGTCCACATGTGATCATCTTGTTCTCCGTGAAGTTTTGAGGAACTTCTGGTTGATCTGATCAGTCTGATAATTAGTCACTGGCGGTTGCTTATTTAGTTGATTTTTTTAGTGTTTTATTTTAATCTGTGTAATTTTCTAACAAAGAGAGAAAATAGATTCAAAGAACAAAAAGGTGTACAATAAACTTCATTGCATGAACTTGAAGACTGTTCAAATACATTTGCTGGCAGATTTCCTGTCAAGTGGTTCTAGTTAGCCTGCTGTATCTAATGCTCCTAGATGTAATCTAAATATGTTGTTTCCAAATGGCAACCAGAAGTCTCTGCTGTTCTTTTATCTATCTTTTTGTTGGATTTGCTTTCCTTTTGGAGGGATTAGTAGAGACTAGATGCATATTTTAAAGTTTTATTTCTTTCAGTTCTGGTTTTGCAGTGACCGAGGTGCAAAAATATCCAGAAAGAGGTGCTATATTTTCAGCTACTGTGCCTGGCCCTTTAATCTCTTAAGCAATTCAAGCTTGCCCTTCAACGCCCAGTAGATGTTGCTGTTGAATCAGTAACACTGAAAGAGGGCAAGGGAGGAAAAACCTGCCAGAGCTCAAAAGATGGTAAATATTCTAGTATTTTATCCAGAGAAAAGAGATCTGGTTTATTTTGTTTTTAAATGGAGCATGCATAATGTCTGAATTTGTATATATTGACTTGAGAATCTGCAACAAAATTACACAAACACTACTTATTTATGAGTTATAGATTTAAGTTCCCTTGGAAAAACTGCAGGGAAAGTGAAATTTCTACCTTGCATCTCTGTTATGGCTTTACTAAATATTTATATGTTACACTGTCATCCTAAATCATGTCAGTCACGGTGATATCTCTACAGCATGATACAATTTTGCAAAGCTATGACAAGAGTAGGCATTCCTGTAGCCTCTCTGAATCAGCATTGCTCCTTGAAAGTTGGGGCCTTGCCAATTTGTTGGAGCACCTTTTAGGATGCTCCATGACAAAGGATAGATTTTGCACACTTTTATTGAAGGAGACAAAGCAGAGGAGGCAGGTTGCTTTGGAAGAGAAGACCAAAAGAGGATAAAGAGGAAAACATTGACAAGGTGGCATGTTTTCTTTAGCAGCACATGTTCTGTAAGGTTATGTGTAGAGGAAGCTCCTAAAAATTATTTTTAGTGCAGACTGGTCTTCTAAGAGAGTTTGAGGAATAATTTATTATTGATCAGGAAAAAAAAGTGTGAATGAATTACCAAATAGACAGTCTTACCACCAAATTCTCTTTCCCTGTTCTAAGGGAAAACATCTGCAGCTATTGGTTTCCTTGGAAACAAACTCACTGCAAAAGCTAAATACACTGCACTGAGCCTATCAATTTAACTGCATTTGAGAAGAGTTTAACATGCACAATTGGACTTTTTTACTAGATTTATTTCTCAAATGCTGTGTTATTTATGCTGTTCTCACATAAAACACCTGGTCCGAGGAGATGTGCAACATGCTTTGGATTTCAGACAGAACAAGAAGAAAGGTTGGTATTTGCAAACCTAAACATGGAGAGTGTAAGTGTGTATATATTTACCTAGAGCATCTAGTTTTCTGAACACTTATTTTTAAAGTCTTGTCTTTTAAAGCTCAATGCTATTGTTTGTATATTGTTGCAGTCGTAGCTGAATTTTGGAGATCTGAGAGCTGCTGATAGGAATTCCTGGTACGTTTGCCTCATAATAGGATTCTGGCAGGCCATTGGTTTTATTTGTAGTTTGTTTAAGTAATTCAATATGGGATATATGTATCTGTTGTCATGGATTAGTATTTTTGATTTTCTTTGGGCTATGAGAGGAGTATGATTTCATGTATCGTGTTGGAATATTTTAGTGATGCTTATGATTAGCTTCAGCTGTTCAAGCCAAAACCAAATCTGTGCAACAGTGTAGTTGTGCAATTATGTCAGGAAGAATTAATGTAAAACTCACTTGCATTATTGTACTTTAAGAAAGAGAGGTTTTGTTAAGCAAGTATCGCATAAGAATGAGATTGGGTTTTAGGAGGCATGTTTAACATTGCTTCATGTATGTACCTGGGTCACAAGTAAATAAGGTAGAAGTCACATTTGTGACTGTCTATAAGTAAAATTGTTTCCCATACATACTGGAAAAATATAGTACTGAGAAGACTACACTGTATAGAAAAACACTTAACACTTGTTGACAAAACATTGGCTGTGGCTTATCAAATATTATAGAGACATCTGGCAGTGATTCCATGGTGGGATTCCTTGCTAAAATGGGCTTTAAAATGTTTCAGAACTCTTTTTTTTCTCTCTAAAAGGAGGCAGTTGTTCACATGAAATATGTAAATTTAGTCACTAGCCTCCCTGCATTTTGGATTTTATTCATGAGTGTTAAAGAACCTTTGAATCTGAGATCTTACCATGTTCCCACCACACCGCTTCTGATAAAGTTTCCTGTCTTTGCTGAGGTATATATTTTCAAGAGTTTTCTTTCTAGAAAAGACTTGAAGTGGAGTTTTTTGTAGGCTTTCTTTGATTACTCTTTGCTTTGAGTGCTCTAAGTTACTAATGTTACCTTAGAATGGTCCATGTGCTCTGTGTGTACAAACTGAGCCTATTTGAGGACTGAGGAGATGAGGAAAGCAGGCAGATACTGTCTGTTCCGTGAGAAGCTAGTCTAGTTTTAAATACTGTTTTGTACAGAGTAATTTTTAGCCTGTTGAAACTGATCTTGTAGAGACAAGAACACTGAGAGCAAAACTTTGCAGAAAGAAACTTGAACTTGAGAAATGGCAAGAGTACAGAAGTGTTGTGGAAATCTCACTTCAAACTTTGTTTAGGTCTCAAAACATAACATTGCATGACTCAGTGGATAACAAAACACAGTGCAAGAACAGTGTGATTACAAAGTACCTGTTGAGAATAACAGAGTTGAAGGTATTTTGGATCATCAATTGATGCATCCAGGAAGTTCCTAGTCACCAGTAACTGCAGCCAACATGACAGCACTGTATAGAGTTAGAAACAAACTTATGTGTCATGAGTTGGAATATGAATGTACTATGCTCTGGGGATTGGTCTCTCTGTGAGTCTATCCCTTTGTGTTAATCTTTGGATTTAGGGAGCCAGCTGTAGGTTGCAGTTGTGATTGATTCAACTCAAAAGATGTTTTTTTTTAATTATCCAGATGTTACAAAGCTTAAAAAATTATTTGAAACTGTAGCCCATGCAGCCTCTTATGTATAACAGAAGATTTGTCAAAACCCACTTATTTTAACTGCATTTTAAAAGCAAAGAAAGTGAAAATAAACAGTGTTGCATTAAGCTTGTCACTCACAGAATCTTTCTTATGGATTGGAAATAACTGTAAGAGGGAAAATAAGAAAAAACCCAACAACATTCCATAATGAGAATAACAAGGAAGTGTATACATGTACTGCCTTTG
The DNA here is from genome assembly GCF_028858725.1 of Colius striatus. NCBI lineage: Eukaryota > Metazoa > Chordata > Aves > Coliiformes > Coliidae > Colius > Colius striatus. The sequence goes on from NC_084759.1 coordinate 60,817,358, forward strand.
GAAGAAAAGTGTAAGTATAACTATTCAGGACTGTGGTCATTCAAGAAAACTAGCAGCAACACTTTCAGAAGTCCATTTAAGCAAAAATTCAATCTTTCCATTTCAAGAAAGCATGAAATGGTTGTTTGGATGTGGCTTACAATGTAAAGCAGCCTAGATGACATTTTCCTTTTTGACAGCTTTACTGTAATGAAAGCAGAGAAACGATAAACTGAAGAGCCATCATTTTCTTTCATCTAATGAGGTACTGTGCAGAGCAACTCCCAGGAAAGATCAGTTTAATTTGACTGGTTTGGGAAGTAGTGTCTTCTGCGAATAATACTAAATGGAAAAAATGATGGGAAAATGCTGTTTCGTACTCTAATTGAAAAGATACCCAAATCATTGTGAGCTGGACATTTTTTCTTGTCAAGAAATGCAAAAGTTGTAATTGCCTGCAGAAGTGGGTTTTGATGGTTTTTTGGGGGATTTGATTTTTGGGGTTTTTTTTGGAGGCCTTTTTTTCCCTGCTTGGAGTCTCCTGCCACTTTTGACAGGATCTGACCTGGTCTTTCTCTCCTGTGTTAAGCATTCATCAACACAAGTAACTAGACTAAGAAAAGAATTCTGGTTTATTTACTGAGGACTGTATGCAATAAAACGATGGAGGAAGTGGCCTATTAAGGAAACATATGCAGAGAAGTTTTCAAGCTCTGTTGTGAAGGACACAAAAGCACCATTGAAGGAACCGCAGTGAGGGCGAGTATTCAGCAGCAAGTCTAAGATATTCTTCAGGATTTTACCTCTCTGGCTGCAGGCGAAATACTCTTGTGGTTGCTGGAAATCATTTTCCTATTCCTAGATGTTTTTTAAGACTTCTTAAATTTTCCTGTACTTTGTCAAGACAAAGCCAAGTCCTTTAACATTGCTTGGAGTGTAGTTCAGGAGGAAGGCCAGCACCCAGGTCAGAACAGTAAGTTGCCTTGGGGAGTCATGTCTGCCAGAGGTGAGCAGCTCTGTCAGACCAGTCACAAGCTGCATTTTCTCATGTCCTCCATGTTCTCATGTCCCTTGAGTTTGCCCTGTTTCCTTTTCTGAAAAGATAAAAGCTTTCTGTCACCCTAAAGATCCAGTGAAAACTACATTTTAAAAGGTGTACACGTGGAAATGTTAAGATGTATCCCATTAAAGAAAAAAAGTTCCAAATTAAAGTTGACATCCTTCTACTCTGTCCTTTTTCTGTGATAAAACTTGTCAGCCTGTTCCTCAGGGGTACACACTTCAGTTTTATTCTGTGCAATCAAATTGAATAGTCCTGGAAATGTCCTACATTTTTATCCTGAATACTTTTTAGACCGCTGATTGTATTGAAAATTAATAATTATAAGTGACAGTTAAATATCACATTTTGTTACAGAATAATTTCTTGGGAATGGTTTAAATCAGCCCTGACTCTTGAATGGTAGACCTGATGAAGTTTTATGTGTACGGCCAGTTGTTTTGAAATAGTGATTTTTACAAAGTGGGACATGTAATAAAATTTGGACTTTTCTCAATACTCCCAAATCTGAACACACACACACACACACACACACACACACACACACGGAATTGATTTGAAATCCAGTATTTTTTAGGAGGCCTTAAATGCTTGAGCTTTAAAAAGTGTTGAGGGGGAGAAATAAATTTTCTGACTCCTTATCCCGTGTTTCCTTTGATAACAAAACCAGCATGAGAAGAGAAGACGAAAGATGTGTGTTTTCTGGATCTATTTCATTTCTACATTTAAATACAGAATACTAACTCTCAGGGAGAATATGACTATGATGTCTCTGCATCCAGACTCTAATACCTGTTTAATTACCACGATACCTTTCAGTATCTACTCTTCTCAAACAAGAGCTTCCAATTTCTTCTATGTTTACAGTAATGTGATTTCATTTTTTTAGAGGTCTGAGCAGTTTTGTGTGTGTCACCTTTCCTTTAATAATGTGTATGTACATGTGGAAGTGTTGCAAAGAATAAAAATGACATTCCATTTCCATTAGAGCTTCTGTTTGCAGCAAGTTCTTTTCCCACTGACCCATACACTTCCTGTCTTCCATCTTCCTAACTTCCCACATAATGTGCTTCCTTCATCTATAAAGATACTTCCATAAACTTAGAAAGATTGGGTCTTCTGTGGCACTGGTGAAAAGGCAGCACTCATTCATTGCCATGCCTGCTTTCAGAGGAGTGCAACTGCTGGCACATCTGGGTCATTTAGCTCCTCAGACTGGAGAGGGATAGAGGTCTGGAGCAGCCCTCAGCTGAGCAGGGGCAGTTGGAGACGTTACACCCAATAAAATCTTCAAGGCTGTTAGCTCTGCAGGGAGTACTTAATCCCATGTGGCAAAAGAGGACAATAAAGAAGAAAACTGAATGAAGCAGTTACTGGGAAACCTGGCACTCCTTAGAGACACAGAAGGTCAGTGTAAGAGATTCAAATGGCATTTCATTCATTTTCTTCATACAAGTAAGGGAGGACGGGGGAAAAAGAAGACCCTTCCAGTTGCACTAGTAAGTATTGAAACTCTTGATCTGGTCAGTCATTTTAAGTTCACTCAAACTGAAGAGCCTCACTATAGAACCTCAAAGAAGGATGCTGTACTTTAAAACTGACACACAGGATCTAAAATGAATTCTGGAAGAGTTAGTGACTAAGTTAAGCTTTAAGAACTAATCTTGCTTATTTTTTTTTTAAGGAGAGACTAGGTTGCAGTTGATGAGAGGGAAGGAAAGATGTTTAGGAAAGAAGACTTAAAGTCCTGGAAGCTGGATCTAGCTTCCAGTCCTAAAATCCTGGCAAGACTGGTCTGAATGGGAGAAAAGGCCACAAAATAGAAATAAACATATTGCATTTCATCCATCTTCTGCTACTGCTCAGCCATGGGCCTGAGCAGTAGCAGAAAGGAAGGGGAGCACCTATGTAGCTATGAGGTGAGGGTGAAGCTTTTCCCCTGCTGCAGAGTAACTGGTCCAGGTATGCCCTCAGCCTGGTCCTTGTGTGTGGCTAACACATATCCCAGATGAAGGAGTGTGGACAACAGCTGCTGGCATTGTTTTTCTGAATGGTACTCACGCTGAAGACTTGATGGACATTTGGTAAATGAATAAATTAGTAAAACAAGGCATAACCTTGGTAGAATTCCTCTAGACTCCTGCACATCTGAAAGCTTCTTTAGTCTGTGTTCCTGTATGAACTTTGCCCATGCTCTGGCTTTGTACAAGTGTTTGAGTGTAAACATCTATTTTTTTAAAAAACCTTTTGCCTTTTTTTTTTTTTCACTGCATGTATTTGCAGGGCAGTGACTTGTACAATGTGAAGTTCTTTGTATTCCTTGAGATTTTGAATCAAGGAACAATTTTCTCCTTGTGGAAGAGTGAGGTGTTGCCAGAACCAGAATACTGCCATTTCTGCTTATGAATCCCAGTTTCAAATCCCAAATGCTTTACATAATAAAGCCTAACCGGGCTGATTACCAAGAGGACTCAGCCATTCAGAAAAATAAAAGGGAAAAATCCTTTTGCTTCATGAAGGAAGAACCAGTGCCAAGAGGAGGCTGAAATTTTAAAAATGCATTTTCTGTTTGGATCTTTCATATCAACTGTCTTCTCTCCTCCTTCTTTACTTTTTTAAGACTGGAGGTCAGTATTGCTCTAGTGTAGTGGGCATATGTGGAAGTTTTTTGTAGAACGTGTGAGGACCTAGATTATGGAAACCACATTCAATGGGTCTCTTCCCGCTCTGCAGGAGCCCAGCTTAGGTAAGTCTGTCCATCTGCCATGTCTTAGAGCAGCAGTGGTGACGTGGATGCCTGTAACTTCATTACTTACAGCCTATAGAGTTTTGTGGCACGTGATATTGAGGCCATCCAGGAGAGAGTGTGGCTGACTTGCTAGTCTTATTGACCACGTGGTATTGCTGGAAAGCAGTATGGGATGTTTGGCAGGGGATTCAGCTGCATAGCCATAACCATCTGTATGCTCTTCCTATTCCCTTCACAGCAAGCAACGTGGTAGGACCCATGCAAAGCAGCAGGGAAACCTGCATGGGTTTTAATTTCTCGTAGTCCTACTTTATATTTTATAAATAGTATTTTTTCCACTGCAGCTATTCTTAGAAAGGTTAGAATGGAAACCTTGTGGATTGATAATTGATGAAAAAACAAACAAATTGTTGCTTTAGGTGGTCACTTTTCTGTGAGTGGAGGGGAGTTACTGGTAGAGTAAAGCAGGGATTTCTGCCGGAGCTTCAGCTATTCAATAGAATCCTAAATGAGCTGGAAATGTGAAGGAAGCATGGGAAGACAAAATTTGCAAATATGGGAAGTTATTCAAAATAGTCAAATTCGGTTCTGAATGTAGACAGTTGGAGGATAAATCAGTGATGGTAAGTAACCAATCAGTAGAGGAGGTGAAATTAATTGTACAAGAGTGATACATATGAGAAAAGACAACAGTATTCCCGAAGCTAACTGTTACCCTCAGCAAGAGACCTTGACTGACTGTGGGTAGTTCCCTGAAAACAGCAACAGCTCAGTCGGCACTCAGCGTTGGTCTGAAAGGCAAACAGAGCATTACAAACTGCTGAGAGGGAAACTGAGAACAACAAAATCCTTATGTCACTGTGTAATCTCTGCTCTGCCTACTTCTTGAGTGCCATGTCCAGTTTTGTTTGCTTTGTTAGAGTAGAATTACGGTACGCAGAGGCACGGCGAAGGCGGTCAGAGGTATGGGGTTGCTTTTGTACAAATAGGAACCAATTAGTGTAGGAAATTTTCTGTCTGGAGAAAAGGCAATTGGAGGGGACATAATATCACCTACAGTGGAAGTCTGTATAGTCATGAATGGCTTGGGGAAGTGAATAGAGTGTTTATTTCCTGTTTTTTTGTTGTTTTATTTTTTTTCCACTGCTTCACAAAAGGCAAACTGGGGCACCCAGAAAAATTTGAGGAAAGTGGTTTAAACAAAACCAGTTTTTCACAGAGCACATCATGAAATTTTGGAACTCACTGATGACTGGTATTGTGGATATCAAAGTGAAGTTAGCAGAGAAATCTTTAGGAATATTGTAGCAAGTATCTTTTGCTCAGGCAAAACTCATTACATGATTAAATGTTAATGATTTACAGTTACTGCTTTGGCTCCTGACATGAAAGTTATATATTACTTTTAGAACATTTTCTAAATAGCTATGATTTCTGGAATAACTACATAATGCTTTTTGGCTGGAGTTACTTGAAAAATAAGAGAGCTGTGATGTTGCTGTGTTTAAACAGGCTTTGCTGGAGACCACAGCCAAAACCAGAGCAAAGTAGAGTACTGAAGGAAAAAAGATACTGTTGTGGCTTTCAAACCCAACAGAAGTTTAGGAAAAAAAGCCAAAACAACACAAACCTGCATAAATAAAGTAAAATGTTAGATCCATATAGCCCTGGAAGTTGATTGGTTAAATTCTGAAATACATTTGCTCCTTGCTTATTGTCATTGGAGTTTTGCTGAAAGAAATAGGAGTACAGACCATTTGACAAATATGTTTTCACAGCATTTTAACATCTGAGGTAGAACTGAAAAGCTATGTGTTCCTGAAATTTCTTTGTAAAAGTATTTTTCCCTGAGTTATAATTTAGAATGAATTCCTCTATTGAAGCAGGTGGATGCCTGGGACTACTGAAGATTTTTTTGCTAGAAGTGATACATGACCAGAAGTTAAAAATCATCATTCCAGAAGCAGCTTGAATTTTTCAGTAGAAACAATATATATATAAATATTTATATTAAAATAATTACGTTTTACCTGAAAAATTAAAACATCTACTGTGTTTGTAGACCTATGGTGCTAAAACTGGAAATCAGTCCTTTTACTTTACATTTTTAATTTAATGCAAGATGCGTGGGGCTGAAATGGCATGTTTTATTCCCTAATATGATCACTGTGATGATTTGCAGAGATGTGAAGCTTCAGAAACAGACTTGAAGAGAGCAAAAAAAGCAGTAACTTGACTCTGAACTATACTGACACTGTTATTTCCAGGACTGTTCTGATTCCCCAGGTAGCTCATGGTATCTTGACTTTCATTATAAGAAACCTCAGTTGGTTTCTCTTGTTAAGAGATAATTTTAATTAGTTTAAGGTCTGTTACTTTATTCTGACTAAAGATTATTCATGAAACCATGGATGATCCAGTTTTAAACCAGCAGGGATTCTAATCCCACCTTCTGGTTAAGTATATTGGGAATACTGTGTCTTTTTTTCCTTCGGTAGAGAAGGTATATGCCTGAGCTCGTTGCTGCATCACTCCAGACAAGGCTGCCTGATTTCTGTGGATGGATGTGATTAAACAAGTCCATAGTCCCCCTTTTAGGTAAAGCAACTTTCAGACCAAATAACTGAAATGTTTTGTTTTGATGCTGTGCTTGCACCTTGCATGTTTTGAGTTTGTTTGAAGGTGTAGGAAGTATATAAAGTGGCAATGTTGGTATAACTGAGGTTTGACTAGAATATTGGGATTCTCCATTTGTTTTGTACAAATATAAATAGGTGTCATGTGCATGTGATCCTGAAAGTTGACTAGCTGTTGTGGTAAAATTCATCAGTACATTTATATCTTTTAATTTGTTATTTCACTGAAAAAACACCATGGAAAGGTGGACCTTATATATGGGAGGCTTAAGCAGTTAGCTGATTCTGCAAAAAAAGTATGAAATTGATGTTGAGGTAGGACACTCAAGCTGGGATTGAGCTAGTATCTTCTATTGCAGTAGATGCTTAGGAATGAGTATGTCTCCTGCAATTCTTGCACCACTGGGAAATAGTGTAAGCTTACAAGTGAACTTTTGCTGTTCTGCATGGGCTAAAATGTCTTAGGCCATTTTAACTTGCTGCAGTCAACAAGTCCCATTGACTTCCTTGACTTCTGGTGTTCTTCCTGGGCTGTCAAGGTGTGGTTTCAAACCAAGCCTCAGCTATCCATGCACACCCACAGCTGTCCATACACACCTTTCTAGTTCTTTTGCTCCTAGTTCACCACCTGAATGGCCACAATCTGAATTGGTATCCTGGTTTTGGCTGAGGTAGAGTTAACTTTCTTCACAGTGATATTGAAATATCAAAAAAAAGGTGGGCAACTTTGTTAGGAACACTCCAAGAACAACAATTAAGCTTGAAACAATTCACTATTGTATATACATGTCAAAAGCAGAAACCTGAGTAGGATTAATGAGAAGTAGAGTCAAGAAGGCTGCGAGGAGCCTCCTATGCCTGCCAAATGCCAAGGAAACTAGGTGGAAGGTAATTGCGGCAGGGGGAGATGATGACCACTGACTCATGAAGGATCATCCTGTAGATGTTGTATTTCTGTAGTAATACTTTGTTATAGAAAAGCTTGACTAAAGACTTAAGTTTTTTATTTCTATTGATACAGTAATGGAAATCTATATGACACTAGTCATATATAATACCTGGAGCTGCTGTAGGCCTGTCATACTTGTAGTAGAAATGATGTGGGATTTATTTATAAATGAATATTTAGGTATGATCTCAAACAATTTTATTGACAAAAAGAAGCTCAGAGAAATGGATGGCCCTCCCAGATGTTTATTGCTGAGAGTTTGAAACAAGTCATTATAGTTATCCACATATTTTCCTAGAAAGGGCTGCTGCTTTTTCCTGCAGTATGTAGTCTGTAGGAAAAAATCTTTATCCTAAATAAAACAGTGCAGTTTAAGCATACAGGAAAACATCTCTTTTAGCTCTAAAACCATTATTTAACCATTTATTTATTTTAAGGGCTAAAATATGAGAGGGCATAGAAAAAACCAATAGGATGATTACATGACTGGGAGAACTCAGCTGGGCGTCAGCAAAAACAAGCCAATAATGAGGTTTAGTAGGTGTCAAGACAGTCTTGAAAAAGGAAGGTGTTAAAAACCTTGTAGTTTGAAACTTGTAAGACAGTCTACATAAAAGCACTGAAAAGCAGTTGCAAGGACTACAGAGAAGCATTGTGCAGCTTTCAGGTCTTTTAGGATTTTCTGTATCCCTAAAAGTTTTTCAGTGATGGTGTAACCTCTTTAGCAGGTGAAAGTTTACTAGCTATTAGGTTTGCTTTTCCTAGTTATCCTCTACAGCAGTTCTCTCCTATATATACTCCATCCACCTTGAGAGGTGGCAACATGGATTTGGTGGAAATGTGGATTTCATGAAGTTACAGAGACTGATGTGGCACAACGTTTAAGCAGTCAAGCTCCTCCAAATAGTCCAGAAGATGGCTGTGATTATCTCAGTGTTTAAAGGAAATTTGAAGTCTCAGCTTTCAAAAATGACCATTCTGAACCAAACGAGAAGGCATCGTGCGGGCTGATGAGAGCAGAACAGCCTCGGTGTTGGCGGCAGGAAGGTGTTTTCCTCTACAGCTACTCACCCTGCAGCAAACTGGCAAGAAGGTATAGAAAGGAGCCTGGCGTTCGTGTAAGCGTGAGGATGGGGCTTTGAGCGGGCTCCGGCTGCTCGCCCTTCCCTGACGATTCCGCGCAGCCCTTTCCCAGCGCTCGCTGCGGTCTGAGAGAGACTGCCGATACGTCGGTTTAATCAACGCTTCGCATTAATTCTAGCATTGGAGGACTCCGCTGCGGGCAAAGCCATACGCAAAGGAGGGGGGAAGAGAAGTTTTAAGCTGTCATTAACATTCGCGGCTCTGACTTCAAGCAGCGCCCGCCTCACCCAGGCACTGCCAGGAGGGAACGTGCGCCCCTGCGTCCCTTTGTGCCGAGGGGGATCCGCGGGGAGTCATTGAAATGCAGGGCTGCGAAGCGCTGCTGTAGTGCTCTGGTTCGGGGGTTGTTTCTGATCCCACCTCTTTTCATTCTTGGAGCAGGGCGAAGCATGTTTGCCGTGGATTCTTTTTGTTTTGTCAGAGAATGAGATGCTGGCTGAAAACTGAAGAAATGGCCCTAGAAGAATTGATGCAAAGATTAAATGCGGTTTCCCAGTGCGCTGGTAGGAGGAGCTGCTGGTCTTAAATAATGTCTTGTGTGGATGCTGTTAGTGATTTTGTAGGATTTACAGAAGATCCTGGTGATCTGACTAGCGTTCTGTATGCTTGTTCGCATTAATAGGAAAGAAAACGTTAAGAGCTTTTGTCACCGTGTTAAACTTTTGTTTATATTAACGCTAATTAACATTTTTAGTGCTTAGATATTCATGAGGCAAGCTTTAGAAGGTCCTCCTGAATAGTTTCTGGTAGCTGCTAGTCCAGTCAAATACTCTAAATGGGTCTTGATTCTTTTCCTACCTCTGGCTCAACTGTAGCTAAGTAGTGAGTGGAATCACTGATCTACCTAGTGGAATAGGTGTAGTGTGAAGCAGTGAAGAGCTCTGCTAATTGTAAGGCACTGCAAGCCAGTATTTTGGGTGGGTCTAAATTGCACTTTCATGAGGATAAAGAGTTGAATGCATTAATCGTGATAAATGGAGTTACACTGTGTATGGATTAAAAATTGCAGCAGATCTGCTAAAATTATTTTGGTACTGTAGAAAGACTCATGATTTCTCAGACAGTTTCTTGAAAAATGTAAATTCTTAGATGTGTAAAAGTAGAACTAAACAACAGTGTACAATATGGTGATATGTGATTAGATCTAGGAGTGTTTTTCTGGCTGTTGCTCATGCAGAGGTGAAAATGTATTTCAGAATAAAAAGTGATGTGGAGAAATGTGGCTTTTGCATCCTTTGACACTATTTCTTTTGCCCTTTATGCTTAATCTACTGACAGACATTAGAAGTCTTTCATCTTCTTGTCATCTGAGGCAAACCAGTGGTTTCCTGATGCAGAATATTTAAGATAGTTCTCATTACAGTATCAAAACTTGGATTTTTTCTTCCCATTTCCTTGGTCCTCTGTTTCCTAAGGGTGACATTTCCAGCTTTTACAATTTCCATGTGTTACAAGGAGATCAATAGCAAGATGGCTGATGCTGTAGTCTGATGAACAGATAGACTAAATGACAAATGTGGAATGAACAAATTAGCAGCATCAGTTATCTTGGGGTAGGAAAAGAAGGTATTTGACCTTCTCAGTAACTTCTTTTTTTTTTTGGAGTGGTGGGAAGCAAGACCTAGTCTGATGAGAACAAGCGTTAACTAACAAGTAAAGGTCACCATACATACTATTTTCCCCTTTGTTTTTCCAATGCCTTTTTTCCCCTGATAAACTTCCTATTTTCAAAACATGTCTTTATTATATGTTTGGCTATTAGTTTCATGGCCTGTTTTGAATGTTTAAGAAGAAAACCAGCCTGATATTTGCTCGAGCATATTGCCTTTGCAGTTTATTTTAGTAATTCGTACATTACTTTTCCCATTCCCATAAATTGTGGCTGTAGTTTTTCTGAGGCAAAATAAATTTTAAGAACATGTGTTAGAGTTGGTTGGGAATATGGGATTCTTTTCTTCCTGAATTGAAGTAGAAGAAACCTCTGGACTGGCAGCAGGCTCCCTGATTTGCCTGTGACACGCAGCACCTGCCTCTTTGCTATGCAGATGTGGGTACACTGTGACCTTCAGGAAAGCCATCAGCAGCTCTGAGTGCTGTTTTCACACTTGGCGGCAGGCTCCGGTTGTGAGCTGATATTTAGCTTGCTAAACTTGTGTATTTTCCCAAAAAAACAGCTGTTTACAGCCAATTTCATTGTTCATGTGGTTTAGCTGGTCCCTCTCCTACCCCTTCTCTTTCTTCCTCTCTGTAATCTCTGTGACAGTATTCCCAAGCCAAAGGCACCTCTTTTCTACAGCCAGTGCTTGTATTTACAGGTGACTATTTCAGTTTTCCTGTTCTTAGGCTGTACTCTGTCCTTGGGTCAAGTTATCTACTATGTGGCTTCACATACGTCTCTCAGTTGATTCAGAAATCTTTGTAAGCAGAGAGTTCCTTAACAGTCCAAAGATCATGTGCAGGATTTTTCCAAGCCCCGTTTTCAATAGCTCCCTGCCCAAGAGTAATTGAAATGCAAAGATTCCCCTCTCTGCCCCATAGTGTAGCTATCCACCTTCAGTCATGAAGAGATTTTCTCCCTTGTAGGACCTGAGGAAAAAGACTATTGCTCCTCCTTTGCTTGTATTTTTCTGGACCAGCTAAGAATCATCCCAGGTAGTTCTAAACATGTAAGTCAGAAGTGGAATTCCTCTAAAATCCATGTGTGCTGAAAGGAGAGAAGGGAGCAGGTTCAGAACGGAAGTCCCCCCACCTTCTGAGGTGCAGTTGTATTTCCTTTGACCAGGAAGCGAAGAAGCCTGGAACAGCTCAGCTCCCAGCCTAGCATCTCCCTAGTGCCTGAAGTTAGGTACGGTAAATCTGTGTTTGTTTGTAATCTTGTGTTATTGTACCACAACAGCCTTTCTGCCTTTGGCTGCTGTCCCATGCAAGTCCCTTGTGTCAGTCTGACACTGACACGTGCCTTTCTGAGCGACTCATCCCTCACCACTGCACTAGCACTTTCCTTAGCAGTGCTCTGCTCCATCTGCTCTGACAAACTTACGATTTACTCAACACTCACAGTACCCGTGGTAAATTATTTACCTCTCCTTATTCTGTCCTGAAGCTGTGATCCTCTCACAGAATCTCTTGAGTTCCTTCCTCTGCTACATTTTACAAATCTGGACAGCTTTCTCTGGCAAAGCTTTGATTATTTCTCATCTTGCACAGCTTTATCCTCCAACACCTCACGGATACAATATCTTCTGTTTCTGGATACATTTAGCTATTAAGATTATGCAGATTGTGCTCTTCAGTTTAACCATAGCATCCTCTTAATATTCCTTCTTGATTCCTGTTCAAACTAACCTTATACTCTGCAGCATCTTCCTTTATTTTTTCCCACATATGGTCCTCAGTCCTCCCAGTCATTTCACTTGTATCAAATGGCCTCCTGGACTTGGCTGACCAGATTATTGCTTTCCCTGTTTTCCTACAAATCCATAAAACAAGGCAGAGGTCATTTAAAGAAAATCTCTTATTTCTGCCTAAGTTTGGGGTGGTTTTTTTCCCCATTAGAATTGCAGGATATTTTTTTGAAAATTATTATTGATACTTAAAAAACACTCTGGTTCTGTCCATATATTTTCTTTTGCATAATTTCTGCTCACTTAGCCATAGTTTTTACTTTTCTTCTTTTTCAGTTCAGTTAAATTAGATCCTCTTTCACAACTTGCTGTTTATGGACAGGGCTTTCCCTCTGTGTGGAACAGCAGTTCAGAGGTTGAAGCCCCAGTTTATAAAAAGTTCTGGTTTGGGACCACATACATTGTCCCTATTACTGTCTGCCATGGATTTTCTGCTTAGGACACCATTTGCTCTGTCTGAGTCAGAAAGAGCATTAAGGCACCAGCTCTTTCTGTGAGTCACTAGTCCTGTTTGCCTCAGCGCTGGGCTTGGAAGCCTTGTGGTGGTGGTATTGTCTGATACATGCAAATAGGCAATGCAAATCTGACATTCCCAGCCTTAAGCCTGAGGTAGCCCCATTAATAGTTTCTTTCCACCTTGGAAAGATGCCACTATTACAGCTGCCATCTGTTTCCTCAAACAAAATTTTCGCACTCTGCGAAAAGAAGAAACACCTGCAAATCAAAGAAGATAAACATGTATGTAGGCCTTTGGTAAATATGTATGCACTGCTAGTATGTTTAGTACAGGTAGCATCCCTTAGCCGTTTCAGCTTCTGTCAGTTTTCAGTAGTTCTGTCACACTCACAATTCAGGCTAAAACTGTACAATTCACTTCCCTGGCTTTGTCTTCTTGACAGGCGGGTGTTTGAAGTTTTGAAGGCTGGCTCACCTGTCTTGACAAATTAGGAACAGATGTAGGAGGAATGAACTCACATACCACCTCCAAGTGCCCAACATCACTGGAAAGATCTGGCTTACTGCCAGGAGCAATGGGGACACCCTCAGGCACACTGAAGGGACATTATAAAGTTGTGGGCAGCTGGAAGGACCTGTTCTGTATGTGCTCCCCATTCCTACTCTCTTATGAGCTTGTCTGCTTCCATAACTTTCTGTCCTCAATTCTGTTCACTCGATTTCCAGTTTGGGAACCCAAAAAAAGTCTTTCTGCATGTGTCAGAGTACTCTGCATGCGCGTGTTTTATTTGGCAGGCAGACAGGTCTCAGCGTGAAGGGCATTAAATTACTACTTGGCAACTTTGTCAGCTTTCTATGTAGCTGGTAGAGTTGAAGAGATCCAGTTGAGAGCTCTGAAGTCTACAGGTTCTTGGCACATCCGCTGCACCCAGAGGGCATTTAATGGTAGTGGAGGATGCCTCTGCCTGGTATTAGCTTGCTGGCTCTTCATTTCAGCTTTCCTGCCGCCATGTTGAGCTTCATCCTGAAAGATGCCTCCGATTTCCTGGGCCAGAGGATATAGAACAGGTATGCTCTTCCTGTCATGAGGTTTGAAATTTCAAGAATAAGGGTGGGAACTGCAGTTGAATAGACACGATGAAGTAATTAGGAGCGGATTGTTTGTTTTCTATGAGCACTGCACTGTTACAGCTTCTGCGTGCAACTATGTGGCACCCGTTTCTTAGTATATTCTGGCCTAAATCTTTATCTTACTACTGCAACTGCTGAATCTAGTGAAACTGGTGGGAGTAAAGTTCACACTTGCCAGTGGTCTTCTCCTTATTAAAGAGCTACGTTTTTGATAAACTGAGGGAAAATATTTTGGTCAGCATTAAAGTGGATTAAATTTTGGTTTTAACCAAACAATTGTCACTTAAGAATTCCATCCCAAAATATTTCATCTTAGTAGGGTTTTTTTTTTCACATACAATGAAGAAAAAAAGACAGAAAGAAGTGCTCACATGACTATATCCTATATCCACGCACAGTGCTTTTTGAGACTCTCAGTGACCTCTTTTATCATATCATATTATATACTTCAGTCTTTCACTAATTTTAATAGCAGTTGCTGAACTACAGTGGGAAAATTGCAATCTGTGCAGACATCTTTCAGCAGAGAAGCAGGAGATCAGGGAAAAGTGGGCATTAAACAGTAAATGATGGTACATTTAGAGTGGCTTTTCCAGAGGATTGCAGGATGTATAATTGTCAGTCTCCCATTCAGTCTGTGGACTTTGGGTATATATAGATAGGTGTATATATATATATATACACACACACCTTAAGCTTGCAGATCTAGGAAAGCCCTGCCTGGACTTCTTAGTGATTGGAAAGAAGAAAAAAAAAATCCTGATCCTTTAATACACTTTTATTATCACAGTGACTCAGAATACTTTCTTGGCAAGGGTGCTTGGCACAGCTGCCTGCCATGCTTACAACTGCAGAGAGCCAAGCTGCAAGATTACCTCGTGCATATCAAGTAACAGGGAATTTCTGCAGAAAAGGAACAGCAGGGCATGGGGACAGGGGTGTGTTAGGTAACACAGGCTGCATTGTCTTCAAGGTGTTTGCTCTAGGCTGATGTGTCAAGGAAAGCCAGGGAACAGGAGGTGTTTGAGTCACTCACTTTTTCCTTTAGTGAAGCAGCTCAAGTGAGCTACTTGCAAATTTGTTGTTTCTGAGTAATTTCCTACAGCTTTGTAAGGTTTAGAGTAGCTGAAACAGTGCATTTCAGCTGTAAGTTTGAGCCTACTTCTCTACAATATCTGGAAAAGCCACTTTAATTTTGTTTCACAGGTTTTTTTGTTCTACTAAATAATCAGCCAGATATTATTTCAGACAGAAAGAGCGTTGATCCTGGATGCTTTTGTATGGATGAATTTGTATGGATGAATTTTGTATGGATGAATTCCTTGTAGATCTCATGAGGTGAACCTGCAATACTATGTTAGCTGTTTTGACCTCACTTTAAAGTGACCCTATGGGTCATCAGCATAGCTGCATAGCTTGAGCATGAGCCACCTGTCTCACCACATGTAGGAATGCAGGCATTGTGGTTGAGGCAGACTGTCTGGTAGTCCAGCCTGTCACATTGCCTTTAACAGCACTATGAGTGCAGCCAACTCAAGCCTTATGGAATAGTCAGCATAAGGACACAGTCCTGGGCATAGGTAGAGCAGGATCGGTATCTTGGAGGTTCACTTGCTGCGCAGTCTGGGCAGTTTCAGATAGTAGATGCTTTCACTTACAGCAGTCTTGTGTCTTAGTTACATCCTTGATCTGTTTCTGCTGGTCTTTTTGTGGCTTGTGAGTTTTTGTACTAAAGGTTTGAATTTCTTGCTGAGGGACAGGAAGTCCTGTTTGAGTTGTGGCGTACCAGGGCCGTAGAGCTGGCTGTTGGGCGTCCTGCACAGTTCCTTGGAGCAGTGAGGAGTCAGGCACGATGAATCCCACGCAACAAGAGGGAGATATTAAACTTGGTCACACAAAAGGTGGAACTGGCTGCAAGTTTCAACATGAGAGTAAACTGAAATGGAGATGCCTTGCAATACCCATCCCCAAACTTTTCTGTCTTCATGTGTAGCCTAATGATGCTTGAGCTTGTCAGGAGCTGGTGTGATGGGGCCTTAGGCAGGTAAATCTCTTTGAGGACAGAGGGGAAGGCAGCTTCCTAGCAGAATGTGGTGCTCAAATTTTGGCAAGCTGCTAAAGCATGGTGCAGTGTGGTACTATGTGGTTTTGAGGACGTAGACGTGCAATGCTGCTTGACAGCAGTCTGCCTTCTTAAAATGGTTAGTCTGGGCAAGCAATTATTTGGCAAATTGAGAACTACACTGCTGTGCAGTATATAGATAGTTGTTTTCCACCTGTGCTGTTATTTTAGGGGTGTAAGCACGGTCCCCCTTCATGTGCTTAAGGCATTTCCTAAGTGCTGGTCTTACTAAAAGTCTTTCTGTCTTCAGCATTTCGTGTAGCAGGCAGAAAAATTGCACCAAGAAGTGACTGTCCTAGTTTTTTTACAGTCTCAATTCTTGTTGAGCCAGAAATTTATCTTCTTTCAACTCTTGCCTATAGCCTGAAGAATTTAAGGGGAGAGTAGCTTTGTGTAGGAAACAACAGGATAATTGATATAAACAGAAAATAAGAATACACATAGCTTGATGTAAAAAATTACTCTTCAGGCTACAACTTTTCTTATTAAAAATATCAAATGATAAATTAGAGCCTTTCTATAAACAGTCTTGTGTCTAGTTTTTGGGCTGGTCAGTATTTTGTCCTGGGCTGCTGCTTGTCACTCTGTATTACTTAGCCAGTTGGTCCAGTTTGCCTCATGCCACATACCTGTGTTTTAAAAGCGGCTTTGCAAACCCAGCCTTGCATCAGCTTTTGTCCCACGGGGTACCCTAAATGAACCGGCATGTTGCATCGTGACTCATTTGATTCCTCTTTCCTTGTTCACCTGGCATGTGTTATTACAGGCATGACAACTCCTGAAGCAACTGCCATGAAAAAACCCTGCCAAACTTTAATCTTCCCTACAGCTCTGTATCCTGCTGCTACTGAGTGTCTGTAATTGATTATTCCCTGTTTCTGTTATTTCAGCATTTTCAATTTTCGGTCTTAGTGCACTGAAGAATGAGAGACTCATTTAGTGAATTCATGTGGTGAGATGAAAACTAAGAGTGGGTTTGTCTGATTCTCTGCCTGCCTCTGAGAAGTGCCTGAGCTTCTGTGCAGCGGGGCAAAACTTAACCTGTTTTTTCTCCTCTTGCTGCCGTATACTGCGAACTCCTCTCTCCAAGCACCATGTAATTCCTCATCTGGGTTTTGTTTTCAGTTTCCAGCCAAGTCTGTAACATGGTTGTTCTTACCCAATGGATTTAACAAATACAGCTTGATGCTTTCTTTACATAGCGCTTTACCTTTTGGACATACAAAGTACAGTTATATAAAATGATCTATTATAAAAATACTTCAGAAAAAATAAAAGCTCCCACACATACATTCAGTGAAATAGAAAAAAAAACCATGTTTGTGTTTGAGGGAGGGATTTTCTCAGCTTACTTTGAGGACTGGCGATAGTGGAAAAGGAGAAGGAGAACAATGAGGTAAGGAAGCAAAACAGGTGTGTTTGGTTGTGCAGCTTGGATGAGAATAGAAAACTGGCAGAAAGTAAGTGGTATAAAAAGATTTTCTGGATGTTTTGCTTATAGATAGTCAATTCAGTAAGTCATGAAGCTGGGATCCCCATAATACAGGGTCTGTAACACACTGGCTTTATGTTTAATAGTTACGATGTAACATGACTTGCATACACAATGATGAAAATTCATCACCATTACATAATTCATGCTTGAGTAGATGCAGGCTCTAATTATGAGGCAGCTACAGTCAACTCAGAACCCAAACATTTGCTGTGATCCTGGCATAGCTGGTTTTGTCAAGGACAGCCACACTCAAAAATTCCCTTTCTGGATTCCATGCAAAGGCTGCTGAGGCTGCAAGTGACCTGTGGGATGTACTTGGGAATTCTGATAGCAGAGATTTGAAGGGAAAGAGAGGCAAAGATCACATGAGTGCACTGGAGAGAGCAAGAGGACTCCACTGAAGTTGTTGGTGATGTTCAAAGTGGTATCAGCAACTTACAGGAAAAAAAAACCAGTCATTTCCACATCAAACAAATCACTTATGAAGTAATTTAGGAAGTAAAGGTAAGAAAAATTTATAAAACAACACATAACATTCTCAGCTTTCTCATTGTATACTTTCTTAACTTTCTGCTGCTGAGTCTTTTCACCATTTCTCACTCTCAGCTCATGCTTTACTTGCCTTTCAAGGACATTGCTATCTACTTCTGACTTCAGTGCCATTGTTGTTTCTGATTCAGTTCCTTTGGAAAGAGTATACCTGAACTGCTTTGAGAGCACACAGCCTGGAGCAGAGAGAGATATTAATAGCAACAGCTTCTCTCTGTTGTTGTATGAAGGCAGAAGATGAGTTATTTTTGGAAGTGGAGGTGTTTTTCAAAGCAATTGTTTACATTTTAAAATTTAAACTAAGTTAAATTTAAAAGGTCTGTGCTCAATGGCACAGAGGGCTGCCATACATTTTGTATCAGGAAAGTGAAGGTATGCACTAAATACCATTTTGTTAATTTTGCATGGTGTGCTTATCAGTGATCTAAGTTAAAGTAGTACAAACAGTTCACATACAGCATTCAGAAAATCAGGAAGGAACTTTTCTGTATCCTACCGTCTGCCTTTTAAAACATGGAAACAGAACATTTACTCTGGACTTTCTTTGACATTTTTAAACATGCTTTCACCTCTCTGATGGTTGTTTTAGAGTAGTGGTCTAAGACTGAATTCATTAAAGACTCTGCCTGATATTTATATGATGCTGCAGGGAATCTTTATTGGAGCTGGTGAGAACAGGCAGGATTTAAATTTTTATCCTCTAAAGAGGGTAATGTTTAGAAACATCCAAGACTGGTTTGAAAGGAAAAACAGGTATTTGAGACAGTCCTGATGTGCAGCTGCAAAGGCAGGAAGGGATCTGGGTGTTACCCTTTGGCACTTACATCATGTAGAAGCCCCTCCTGTTCCCCCACATTCCCTCAGGAGTTCCTCTCCCATCCTTTCCCATCAAGCAGCTCTTGACCTTTTGCACGTGGACATTGCCTGAGCTGCAGTGTCACTGATGGTTCTCTGGTTTGCATCCTCCCTGAGAAGGAAAGCAGGATCAGGCAGTAGTATGAGGAGAGCATTACAACTCACTCCATATTAGCATCACCCTGGCCTGGCAGCCTTGCTGGTTTGATAACCAGTCTATGAGTTTCTGTGACATGTGAGATGTGTGTTGCATGGCTGGTAAAGTGTGTTAGCCCTATGGCATTAAATAGGAGCAAATGGCATTCAGGTTTAAAGATACTCACAGAAGAAAAGGCAGCAAGGCAACTTGTATACTCGCTGTCCACTTTTTCCTAACCCTTCTCTCTGCTTCCCGCTTCTGACACCAGATCAGCCGTGGAGTAGTCATATTAGGGGCTAGTTTTATTCATTAGCCTCTGCAAGGCCTCGCAAGTGTGTGCTCCTGTGCTGTGCAGGGAGCTTGGAACTTGCTGGGTGCTGTGCAGGACATTTGCAGAGCCTCCCCTTCCGCAGATGCTGCCCTCCTGGCTGTCCAAGTCTGCGTGGCCCACCGTGGCTATCAGGAGCCCTTCATACCCTTGAGCTCAGAGTGCTCCTCAGGCAGCTGCACTGACTGTGATTTACTGGAGTTGTGAAGTACTCAGGATGAAGTTATTAAAAGTATCAGATTTAATTTTATAGCATCATTAATCCCATGGCATTCACAAAATACTTAAAAAGAAGAAGAAAAAAGCTTAGTTTGAAGTATTTATGCCTTTAGAAAGGAGTTTTTTGAGAGCCACAGTGATTTCTGAAGTGTATTGTTAATAACACATTAGGCAATGATTAAGTAAGTTACTAAGCTATGAATAAATGAAACTGTGTTTGTTTTAAAGGCTGGTGATCTGCTGTGCTCTATTTTTGTTATTGAATATGGCACTGCACAGCCTGCCAAGCCCTTTGCAGATGAGCAATACTGCACTCGACAGTTTGCTGCCTCAAGTAACTTGTTATCTGTATTTGACAGAGCAAAAAAGGAAACGTCAGACAAGTGTGTTGGAATTGATGAGGGAGGAACATTCCCGGCAAGAAATAAGGTCAGGCACATCACTGCACAGTACCGTTGGTGATCTTCAAGCAGTTTTTCTAGCTGTGCCTGCTTTCACTTGGGAGAATAAGGGGTGTGTGCCCCGTGGTATCTCTTGGCAAGTCTGGTCCTTTGCTTGTAAAGGTGGGAGTCCTGTTGTGTTTCCTGCCCAGCTGAGTCACCTGTGTTTCCTTTCCTAGGGATGGGGTGGGATGGGAGGGAGCAGGGCGAGAGAGGGCTTGGCACTTAGACATCTCCTCCCCTGATAAAGTCAGGGCATGGCTAGGCTAGGGAAACAGCAGTCGCCCTCATGTTCTTTCATCCAGAGGCAGCCTGTGTGGCCCTTGTTCGATGATGGCACTACGTGAACCTGGATATCTAGGGCTGTTACCTGCTCCTGTTCTTCATCTCAGTTGCTCAACTGAAGTTAGGTTATGAAAAGAAAGATGTGAAATAGCATTTTTGCTCCAATGGTTTAATTTTCATTTACTTGGTTGTGAATTTGATAGGAAATGGCATAAAATATCACATTGGGACATCCCTTTTTTTCTATAATAGCTAGCAACAGGACAAGGGGTAATGGGATGAAGCTGGAACACAAAAAGTTCCACTAAAACATAAGAAAAAAACTATTTCACCGTGAGAGTGAGGGAGCCCTGGCACAGGCTGCCCAGAGGGGTTGTTGAGTCTCCTTCCTTGGAGGTCTTCAAGACCCATCTGGACATGTTCCTATGTGACCTGATCTAGGTGACCCTGCTTCTGCGGGGGCATTGGACTAGATGATCTAAAGATTCCTTCCAACCCCTACCATTCTATGATTCTATTATTCCCAATGCTTAATGCAGAATTGTGGGTTTGTATGATGTAAAGTCAACATTGGTTAGCTTGTTAGGCTCTGACAAGTGTTAGATGGTTAGTCAACAAAATTGCAGTTTCCCAGAACTAAAGTTTCTAATATCAAGCAGTAGTTTGACTACTAATAAAAAACCCCACATTATTGCCACCTAATAAATAAGGCCAGTTTGAAAAAAAAAAACAAAAACAAAAGCAAAACCCAACAACAACCATTTAAAGTAAACTCTTCAATTCTTAAAGCTTTTTGAAAACAGTTCATAGAATCACAGAATGGTAGGGGTTGGAAGGGATCTTTAGAGATCATCTAGTCCAACCCCCCTGCCAAAGTAGGTCTACCTAGATCAGGTCACACCTAGCAGGTCTTTGAAGAGGCCAAAGTCAGTTCACCTGAAATCCAGGGTCACAATCCTGCTTGGTGTTCTTCTTCTTCCACACAGGATATTGAATTCTATCATCTTGTGGTCACTGCAGACAAGGTTGCCTCCAGCCTTCACATCCCCAACCAGGCCCTCTTTATTTGTCAGCACCAGGTCCAGCAGCACACCCCTCCTTGTTGGTTCCTCGATCGCCTGTCACAGGAAGTTGTCATCAACTGTAGGAACCTCCTGGACTGTGTGTGCTTGGCTGTGTGGCTTTTCCAGCAAATATCAGGGAGCTTGAAGTCCCCCATGAGGACCAGGGATTGTGATTGTGAGGCAGCTCTCAACTGTTCATAGAAGGCCTCATCCACTTCCTCCTCCTGATCAGGTGGCCTGTAGCAAACTCCTACAACAGTATCACCTACCTTACACTGCCCCTTAATTTTCACCCACAAACATTCAG
Source organism: Colius striatus (assembly GCF_028858725.1). Taxonomy (NCBI): domain Eukaryota; kingdom Metazoa; phylum Chordata; class Aves; order Coliiformes; family Coliidae; genus Colius; species Colius striatus. The sequence goes on from NC_084759.1 coordinate 60,838,668, forward strand.
CCTGTCCTTCATCCCCACCCAGAGAGAGCTCAATGCACACTAATTGCTCCCTCACATAGAGAGCAACTCCACCTCCTTGCCTCATTGGCCTGTCTTTCTTGAACAATACATAGCCCTCCATGGCTGTGCTCCAGTCATGGCAGCTGTCCCACCACGCCTCAGTAACTGCAATGAGATCGTAGCTCCACATCCGCAACCACGTCACCAGTTCCTCCTGCTTATTCCCCGGGCAACAGAGGGGCTTACTTGAACACACAGGTTTCCCTGGATGGATGCAGGAGGATCCTCCCTGATTTGATACTACCTTAGGGTGGTCAGCCTTCTGCATCTTATCTTGGTGTGCAGCTGAGGGACACTTTGCATTACCTGCCCTACCCTGTTTCACTGATAGACAGGATGTTTTGTCCTTTGACATTTCTCCCCCCACCCCCTAAGTCCTTCAGTTTGAAGCCCTCTTGATGAGGCTGGACAGCCTATTCCCAGATATTCCAGTGTCCTTATAAGAGAGGTGTATTCTATCCTATTTGGGTTGGTCTCAAACCACTTAGCAAACAACATCTTTTGCCCTAGGTTTGCCCTCAGCACGTGGATTAGAATGTTTTCCTTGTTAGAACTTTAGCCACATTTGTAATGAGAACTGTAATTGATTGAAAAAAAGTTTTATTACTAAAAGCAATATTTCAACTGCCTGTTGAGAAATGTTAATTGGAACAAGCCTTTTTTTTCCCCTCAAAATATTTAGTATAGCAAAAAACTTTTGTTGAAAAATTGCTGGAAATTTATGATTAATAGTATTTAGCAAAGTGGTATTGAAAGAGGAGACTAATATTCTTATGAATGCAAATATGTCCATTTTTCAGAATCATGTAAGCCTATGGGAAGGGTTATCTTTTAAGCATGTCAGAACAATCAAATGGTTATCTGAAATTGTTCTTTCATTTCTAAAAACAAGTTAGAGGCATTAAGACTGCTGGAAAAAGAAATAAATCATGATTCCTTCTGCAAGTACCTGACAGAGACAGCATAAGTTATGGAAAGATCCTGATTTTCTGTTTTACAAAACTGTGTCATAGGATGCATGGCTGAAAAGCATAATATTACATACTTAAGGAAGTAATGAAGGTGTTTGCAGGCTGAAGTAATTCCCCAACATTGTTCAGTTCAAAAGTGATTCCTTTGGGAAGATTATCCCGTGTAAAGAATTAGCTTCATTTTGTAGTTAGGGACTATGTATTCTTATCAGCCTGTAGTCATGTAATTTGCACCTGTTTTATCTGACTAACTGCTGCCTTGGCAAGAACAATTAATCACTTAAATTCAATGTTATACTTTCTTAATGTCAGAATTTGAGATAGTTTTTCATGAGCGTGAATGTAATATCACACCATATTTGATTATGAATAGTGGAACAGTGACAGGACTAGGGGTAATGGAGAAGAGCTGAAATACAAAAAAGTTCCACTTAAACATAATTATGGAAAAGCTATTTTATTGTAAGGGTGAGGGAACCCTGGCACAGGCTGCCCAGGGAGGGTGTGGTCTCCTTCTCTGGAGGTTTTGAAATCCTGCCTGAGTGCATTCTTGTGTGACCTGATGAAGGTGAACCTGCTTTAGCAGCGGGGTTGGACTGGATGATCTCTAGAGGTCACTTCCAACCTCTACCATTCTGTGATTCTGTGAAAACTGGAAAAAGAAATCCTCATTTGGCTTTACATAGATCAAGTTTGCTCTTTTGGAAGTTTTGTCTTTAGGACTGGTTTAAATTTATTGTGAAATACCTTTTGAGCCTACCTCTAAATAACATGACAGAGGTGTGGAAGGAGCTCTGTGCCTAACACTAGTACTCTGACTGGTTGCAATGTAGAGAACAGATGTATCCAAAAGCACACCACTTGCCTTAGCCCTGCTTCCATTTAATTGATGAATTCAGATACCTAGATAGAGAAAATTATTTTGTGTAGCATTTTACTACTGTTATGTATTTGCAGAGGCCAATTTTAGTCTAGTAAGTATGATCTGAGCTGCCTACTATGATGAGTGGAGAGGGACAGTGTCCTCTGAACACCCATTAGTGCAGAAGTCAACTCCTCTGAGCTGTATCTGGAAGAGCTTGCACTATCTCTGTCCTGGGAACCATCTGTGGATATTAACCACTTTTAGCTAAAGTTAAAATGCATTTTTAAACCACATGCCATCTGGTGAAACTTATGTTGTTGAAGAAACTTGGTCCTACATTTTTTCTCTCCGTTGCCTTTGGCTTCCCATAATTTCTCCTGCATCAGGCAAGAGATGGGTACCCTGCAATTGTTTGACCTGTTGAACTGGTTCAATTTGTCTATTCAACAGAAATTTGGTTTTTATGGAAGAGAGAGAAGAAGTGTGCTTATTGTCATATGTGCAGTTCGCTCTGCTCCACCCTGTGATCATCTGAGCTGATATGAGGGCAGCAGTGAGAACACACATGGCACTGAAGGAACAGGATTGAGTTAGGACTGTGCCTTCACTAGTGCTCTGCAGTTGATCCAGAGGAGAAAAAGTGAAACTCCTGGTTTTTATGACCATCTACCATAATTTATGTTTCCTGGATTACTTAGTCAAGTCTTAGTCATCTCCTTAGATGTTTTCTTGTCTTGTTTAATACTAAATCTGAACGGAGTATTTTGTGATAGAATATTATGGCTGTTGGTTTATTGGCTGGCAAATTAGAGAGATGCTTCTTGATCTGTTTGTTACAGCACTTTGGGTACTTGATTTCTGCAGAGATCTGCACGGATCTGCCCAAGAAACCCAGTTTCTGGACTGAGACTTTTGACTTCCTGATACCTGTCAGGGTTCAAGTTAATTAATTCTTAGCTCATCATTTATCTTGGAATTCTTTTCAATGGATCTAGTATCAGGCTCTTGGTCTTCCATGTTGCATGAATTAGAAATGTGAGCATTTCTGCTCATTCTGTCCCCTGCCTGTAACTGAAGACTGATGTACTTCAAGATGTGATATCTGTACGGTTTGTTTTTAGACAAATTAGAATTTCACTGCTGTAAAAGGTTGTTACATTTTATATGTCATCACTTATCCAAACTCTTTTGCAAGGTTCTTCATACCTCTTAAACAAATATATGATGCTTCAAGCAATATTTTTGAGCAAAGTTTGAAAATGAATAATTAGAAATTACAGAGAAATTTAGATTTGTAGTATATATAAATCAATACTGGAATTTCTTTAAGTACCACATTTTTAACACACAAGGTGAGTAAATAAGATGCAGGTACAACCAGCGATTGACCTAAACCACTGTGTTTCTGCTTGCATCTTGACCTTGCACTAACTCTAAAGAAGCAAACCTGTGATGGGATGGTGATCAGGAAGGTACAAGGCAGAAAGCTGTCTGTACAGGTTGTGTCTAAAAGTGTTACTTCCAGTTTGACGTTTTGTTGTTACTTCAGTGAACCAGTAAGTTTCTCTTCCTTTCAGGTTCAGTGAATATTACCAGTTGCAATTTACAGTTTTGCCATAGCTGAATGCGAAATTAAATGGGAGAAAAGAGTCTGAAAACCATTATTGCTTAAACTTAAGCACAGACAAAGCATGCATTTTGTTAGTAACAAATTTTAAGTATCTGTAAGTGATCAAGTGCAATGATCAGAAGAACTAGAAGTAATTTCTTTTGTTATGAGACAACTTTTGTTTATTCCATGTCATATGTTGAAAGCTAAAAATATGTAAGCTTTGCCATTTAGCCTATTCTGACCAAGAAAAGCCCAATTGCGTGGTAGATATGTTCAGTTTTGCTAGCCTTGACATCAAACATACTTGTTAGATTTTTTCATTTAGAAGTCTATACTCACAATAAACTTACCTTGCAGTGCTAAAGTATTTATCTCAAATGTTATCTGAGAAAGTTTTTGTCATTTACTGGTTATTAACTTTTTATTTATAATACTGGCAAAGTTAATGTGAGAAATACATATATTTATACTTCCTACTCTGCATATGCTATTAGGTCTTGTTGTCTTTCAGTTTGATGAGAATATATTCAATCTCTCAAGTGTCTTCTTTCAGTTGGAAGAGTGCCTTAAATTATGGATTTGAGGCATACAATACATGCTGAGAAGCAAACAAGGTACATCTAGGTTTGTCTGACTGCCAAATATCTGCTCCTCCAAGGCCTTGCATTTTTTGCTCTATAAGATCATGTAAAAGTAGGTGACTCACCAAGGGATTGTGTTTCCACACCTCATTAAAAATTGTGCCCCATAACAATCAATACTTGTCAAAATAAGATGTAATTAGGTTGTTTCTTATTGTGACATCTTGTTTGCATATCTGCACTGCTCTGTCTCCTATTCTATCCCAGCCTGCATGGTAGGGAACATTTCTTTGTTGATTCTGTCCAAATGGGATGATCCCATGTCTTGCTTGTCTCTGTAATATGCTACAGCAAAACACGTACTCCACGTGAACTATCAACAGCCAGCACTGAACAGCAAGTGCGTGGGCGTTCAGACAGTGCCAGAAGCAGTTTCCCTTGCATGGTAGAGCTGCTCTCTCCTCATATGAGTCCTGTGAAGTTAAATCTTATCTGGGCCTTCTGCTTCCCCATTGCTGCTGTCTTGAGCAGGCCCAGCCTCTTATCTCCTGCCTGAGGTTCATCTGCTGCTCCCAGCCTCACACTACACTTCTCCCAGTGCTTGTATCTCCCCTGCCCTCACTCTCCTTCAGTCCTCACCTGTATCCAACCTTCCTCTATACCCAATTCCTTCTCTTCTGCAGACCTCCTTGTAGTACAAGATGACTTTTTGCTCAACATCTTCCATCACCCAGGCCTAGCCTCCTTTCACCTCATGCTGCAGTCTCACTGACTGGCCATCCGCTGCCAGCTTGTATCCACCTTGTGCCGCCAGCTGTGTTTTTTCTGCTGGGAATCCTTCAGCCTGCCACACCCGAGGATCTTTCTACCAGTGAGAGGAGACAGGGGTTTGTATCAGGGAAAGGAATGAGCTCCTGGCCAGAATCAGCGTTTCTGCAGCACCATGCAAACCCCGAGGCTGAAGGTGCTTTTACTCTTTCCTTTTATTACATCAGAGCTTATGAGCTTAACACATTATGGATAGAAGACAGAATACCTTCTGAGTATGGTGGAGCTTGTTTTAAGTGCTCAAAGGGGTCCTGATGAGCTTGAAGTCAACGACAAGCCATAACGGTTTTTCAAAACCAGAGGATAGAAGGTTCCTAATACAGTGTGGATGAGAGATGTAACTACTTGTCAGGACATAGAGGAAGTGGATCCTAAGTAAAAGATTGCATCACCCAGTACCTAACAATAAAGACTACTTTCCGAAGTCCTTTGTTACAGGGGCCCCCTTCAGAAAAGAAAAGAGATCTTGTTCAGCCAATCCTTTAATGACTATGTCTGTGTGCATTTGGGGAAAGAACGGGGGTCAGATAGCCAGATGAATTTTAACAGAAGGTCTTTGTGTAAAATATATGGACATTAAGAAAGAAATATCTTTTTAATCAGCTTTCCATAAAACTATGAAGTTACGGGGAAAAAAACCCTCAAAATGTAGAATGGTATTTTGTTCTGCATCATATTTACTTTGTAGTAAAGATTCAGAAGATGGTACTTGAAATGTACTTCCATTTTTCAAACCTATTTTTGTTATCTTTTATTTGGAAGAGGTTTTTCAGCCTCATATGTAAGACAGTAAATATGTTCTAAAAGACTAAATTATGAGGAATTCTATTTACTGCACTTGTCTTCATTGTGTGTAGAGGTTATTTGCAGTTGGATAAAAACTTGGCAGTTTAGTATTACTTTTCTTAGTTCTTTATTTCTTGAGCACCAAAATAAGAAGGCATAATCCTTTATTTAAGAAAACTGAATAGAATTTCTAATTGGAGTCTTGAGGATTTAGGATCTGTTCATTGTTTCATAGAACTGTCCACCCATTACAAATGAATTTATAATTTATTCCCCTAGTCCATGATAACCTAATCAGCTGCCAGCACTTGAAAGTTCTGCACTCATGTGGTTTATTCAATTTCAGCCTGCACAGAACAGACTTTAATTGCCTTTCATGAAGAATTCTGCCAATAGGGAAATGCAGCCTCATTCCTTCATTCACAGATAGAAACTGCTTATTCTAGTAGTTCTGAAGTTTTTACAGACTTTAGATCTTTCTTAAATACATTTGCTTTAGCTCTTTTTAATGTCTAAAAAAAATTAACACAGACTTGAAGACTCCTTTGACAAAGGAGTTTGGCTATCATGCTTACAGTTTCTGTTCTGTCTAACAACCGTTAAATATATAATGCTGCACCATTTATCTGCCTGCAAGTGTGTATAACTTGTAAATAATTCAATGTTTTACTTTACCACTTGGCCTCTTCATATAATTCTAAAATGAGGAAGATAAAATTCTTCTAAATTATTAATTCACTGGGAAATTGAAACAACCTATATAAATTAAACACTGAAAATGGTTCCCTTTTTCTCTGTGGGAATCAAAGCAGTGAGTGCAACTGGATAACAGCAAGAGAGATAAATGGGCAAGATGATCACAGAATAATTTAGATTGGAAAAGATTTCTGTGGTGTCATCTAGCTCAACCAGGTGCTCAAAACCAATCTGTTTATTATGGCCACATTCAGTTGAGTCTTGAATGTCTCCAAGGGTGATGTGCAAGGATGGATCCAATCCAGGAGTCCCTTGTGCCCTTGAAGACGTGGACAGGACACATGGGACCTGTTGCCTGGCTAGTGGGGTTTCGTTGCAACCTGCGCTGTTAAAACCTGCACTGTTAAAAATTTTCTCATTGGTTAAAACCTTTCATAGAATGGTAGGGTTGGCAGGGACCTTTAGAGATCATCTGGTCCAACCTTCCTGCCAAAGCAGGTCCACCTAGATCAGGCCGCACGGGAACACGTCCAGGCGGGTCTTGAAGATCTCCAGGGAAGGAGACTCCACACCCTACCTGAGCAGCCTGTGCCAGGGCTCCCTCACCCTCACAGTAAAATAGGTTTTCTCTCTGTTTAAATGGAACTTTTGTGTTACAGCATATTTTCATTACTCCTTGACCTGTCACTAGATACAACAGAAAAAAGGGATGCCCCAACCTCATGACATCCACGATTTATATACTTGTAAATATTAATGAAATTCCCCTACAGTCTCTTCTCTAGACTAAACAGTCCCACATAAGGAAGAGGTTGCAGTCCCCTGATCATCTTGGTGGCCCTGCACTGGACTCTCTCCAGAAGTTCCCTGTCCCTTTTGAGCTGAGCAGCCCAGAACTGGACACAGGACTCCAGATGAGGCCTCTCCAGAGCAGAGTAGAGGGGGAGGAGAACCTCCCTTGACCTGCTTGGCTACACTCTTCTTGATACACCCCAGGATGCCATTGGCCTTCTTGGCCACGAGGGCACATTGCTGGCTCATGGTTAGTTTATTATCAATCAGGACTCCCAGGTCTCTCTCTGCAGAGCTACTCTTCAGCAGTTTGACCCCCAGCCTGTACTGGTGCGTGGGGTTGTTCCTTCCCAGATGCAGGACTCTGTGCTTGTCCTTGTTGAACCTCATGAGGTTCCTCTCTGCCCAACTCTCAAGCCAGTCAAGATCCTGCTGAATGGCAGCACAGCCTTCCAGTGAATCAGCCAGTCCTCCCAGTTGGGTGTCATCAGCCAACTTGCTGAGGGTACACTCTGTCCCCTCATCCAGGTCATTGATGAAGATGTTGAACAAGACTGGCCCCAGAATTGATCCCTTTGGAATTCCACTGGCCACAGGCCTCCAACTCAATGGCCAGCAATGTGCCATTGATCAGCACCCTCTGGGCTCTGTCATTTAGCCAGCTCTCGATCCATCTCACTGTCCACTCATCCAGCCCACACTGCTTGAGCTTTCTGATGAGGATCTTATGAGAGACAGTGTCAAAAGCCTTGCTGAAGTCAAGGCAGATGACATCCGCTGCTCTACTCTCATCTAGCCAGCCGGTTATGCACTCATAGAAGGCTATGAGGTTGGTTAAACAGGATTTCCCCTTGGTACATCCATGTTGACTCCCTCTGATAACCATCTTTCCCTTCATATGTTTATTGATGACATTCAGGATGAGTTGTTCCATCACCTTTCCAGGGATGGAGGTGAGGCTAACTGGCCTATAGTTTGTCCTTCCTGCCCTTTTTGAAGACTGGAGTGACATTGGCCTTTCTCCAGTCCTCATACCCCTTGCTTGTCCTCCATAGATGGTCAAAAATGATGGAGTGTGACTTAGCAATCACATCAGCCACTCAGCACTCTCAGATGCATCCCATCAGTTGCCATTGACTTATGAGTGTCATGTTTCCCTATCTAGCTTGTCCTACTTAGAACATATCCATGTGTAATTATTCATCATGCAGCTGCAAAAATGCAAATTCCTTCACCAAGGAAGCAAGAGGAAGAAGTTACTGGGAGCGGGAATCCTCCCTTTGGCAGCAGTGTAGAGCCAGGTCAAACAAAGTGCCTCTATGACCGTGACTATTTTAGTGTTGGTGCTTGCTGATAAGATGCTATATATGGAATGAGTTTTTCAGTCAGTTACAGCCATAGTAACTGTGTGTCATACAGTGTTTGGTTTACATTTTCAGAAGGAAATTGTCTGTTCATTCTTAGTTGTTGAAGAGCTTTTCATTTTTAAACTTAAACATGGACTTTTCCTAGTCCTTTGCAGTTTCAGACGGTGTAAAGACCCTTGGTCTCTCTCTCACTGTATGTTTAGATCTGTTTGCTTGAATGTCTTTGACAGTGTAACTAAATTGTGTCTATTAGAACTGACTAGCTTATAAGCAGAATGAGGCAAACTAACTCTGAACAGACTAAAACTTTGACTGTCTAGTAAACTGGTGAATGTCTCCCTGGCAACTCCCTTCATCCCAGTTCAATTAAGTGTACTTATCTGTACATGGGGAAAATCCCATTTTGCTGGAGGCCTACATGAGTGATCACCGAAATCAGCCATTCATGAAATCTCTGTGTTCATTAATATTATGAAAATCTCATTCCTTCTCCAAATACGTGATTTATCACTCTTGTTCCCCTACGGCCATTTCGGAAAGTTGCAGTAGAAAACCCACTGTGCTGCATCCTAACAGTAACCTGAGAAAAAATGTAGTGGATTCTTACCTAGAAGCTTTTTATAGCATTTCTGAAAGGTCCCTAAAAGATATTACTTATAGCTACATACCAGCTCTGTGAAGTATTAATAGTTTCTTTTGTGCTGAGTGAATTACTGCCATATGAATTTGTAATTGGTGTAACAGTGCATGCAGAAGAATTTCAAAGCAGCTACTCAACTGAAAACTCTTGCTTTATTAATACCCCATTCATGGAGAGACTAAAGAGGGAGGATTGTGAAATGTGGAAAATAATTAAAGCCTGACAGAGAGGAGGTGAGAGCTGAGCACAAGATCCCATGAGTCCAAACTGCGTGGCAACAGAGAACATTTTTCAGAAGAAGGAAATTACAATAGCAGAGACCAATGGCAGGTAGCACACTCAAAGGATGCTTCTGGCCTGTGGTTGCATAGCAAGACAATATCATCTATTTATGTAGGTGTAGCATAACTTAATGCATAAAGGCAACTACTTACCCTCAGCCCGTTATTCTTATAGGTGTAGCTGACGTGATGGCAATGACCACTGTGTGCCAGAGGGTACCTGCAGGGAATGGCCAGTATGCCTGAAACCATAGCACCTTTGCAGGACATTGTCAACAAAAATAGTTTTGATAAACCATTTTAAGCCACTTCTTTTTTGCTGCTGGTTTTTTTATCTGGTTTACATCAGCATGACTCCATGGTGTGCAGGCACAGCTGTGTAGTGTCATCAAAGGTCCCATATCACTTTGTCTCTTGCTGCAAAAACCTCCTCCACCTGCCCACCACCTGCCACAGTCATCTCCCTTCCATGCACTGTAGTCACAATGCAGCAGTGGAGTACTGAACACAGAGCTGGACAATGTGGTTGGGTGAAGCATGTGCTCATATCAGGCATAGGACCAAAATAATTCCCAGGAGCTTCCTAATCTAAACAGTCTCCTGTTTTTCACATGCTATTACTTCAGTCCAAAAAGGTAGGCCAGATAGCTCTGACAAATCTGTCAGTCTCCACCTGTACTTGTCATTCACTAGGTCATTTTACGTAACAGAACTGAAGTAAATGAGTGAACTAGTAGTGGCAGTTGCTTAATTAGCTGCAAATAGCACAATGGCCTTTACCTGCAGTTTTGGATTGACACGAGGTGCTAATCAGGCTTCTCCTATGTTCACCAGCATAAGTGAAGCTTCTTTACATCTTTGAACTGTGAAACAGATTGCAAGTTGCCTTCAAAAGTTAAAGGGCTTGCATTAAAGGGCAAACTGGAAGTATCTAGACAGTATAACTGTCTTGTTAGACGTTAAACCTCACTTTACTTGACTGATCATAAAGAGTCGTTATCCTCTATCTACTTCTTTGATCCACTGTGATATTCTGAGTGTTTTCTGTTGCTAATGATGGAGGAATGTGTTCCTTTGGAGGTAGGTCAAATTAATTGCTAACCCTCAGGAAGTTCAGATATGCAATATAAGATTACCTAAATTAGAGGGACAGATCTTAGGCTCTAAAAGCTTTTTGTTCTCTTGGAAATTAAATAGTAACACTTCCAGAATATTTAAATGCTAATTTTATATCTCCAATTTTTTTGTTTGTTTCTTCCTGTAAACTGAAATTATGAAAAGCTCTGTATTGATTTTAGGATTTATTTTAGTTCTCTTTTTGAGATTGCTTTATAGAAAGACTGGCAGCTGTGGTTCAGCAGCATAATGTGCAAGTATAAATAGAATGCAAGCTGTCCGTTTCTCTCAGTCCTGATCTACTTACAATCATCTGATGCTTATTACAATCGTGATTTGTCTTTGAGCAGATCCATCCAGTTAGGATTAAGCTTGGACAACTAACCTAATTCAGGCTTGTAACTTAAATCAGGGTTTCTGTATAGATTTCTTGTGAAATGAAATAATTCTTTTAACTCCTGACCATTAATAAATCAATATAAAATATTGAGAATGTTTGTCACTGTGTTTCTGGGAGATACTGAGTTTGTTTGTAACAGCTTTTAGGTTTGGTAGGACATGTTTCCATTCATATCTGTTTCTGAGATTTCTCCCCACTCCAGCTTCTCCTTATATGTCGTGGGATTTTAGTAAATGCAATTTCAGTTAACAACTTCTCTAAATTACACTATGGGAGCCTTTTCTAAACTTTGTTAGAGAGAACGTTCTGATAGAGTAACCTGAAAGTGAAATATAAGCACACCTATCCAATTCTAACAAGCATAAAAATGATGCAGGCAAAAGATTGTACCTAAACTTTATTCTCATCTCATCCACATAGTAAAAGTAAGATTCATTATTTTCTTGTATTTCATCATAGAATCATAGAATGGTAGGGGTTGGAAGGGACCTTTAGAGATCATCTAGTCCAGTCCCCCTGCAGAAGCAGGGTCACCTAGATCAGGTTGCATAGGAACATGTCCAGGCAGGTCTTGAAGACCTCCAAGGAAGGAGACTCCACAACTCCTCTGGGCAGCCTGTGCCAGGGCTCCCTCACCTGAACAGTGAAATAGTTTTTTCTTATGTTTAAGTGGAACTTTTTGTGTTCCAGCTTCATCCCATTACCCCTTGTCCTGTTTCTATCTACTATAGAAAAAAGGGATGTTCCAACCTCCTGACCCACCCTTTAGATATTTATAAATGTTAATAAGATCTCCCCTCAGTCTCCTCCAGACTAAACAGCCCCAGTTTCTGCAGCCTTTCCTCATATGAAAGATGTTCCATTCCCCTGATCATCTTGGTGGCCCTGTGCTGGACTCTCTCCAGCAGTTCTCTGTCCCTCTTGAGTTCTAATATTTCAAGAATACTAGAATATTCTTGGACTAATTGTGTATTTCATGGAGTTTTGGACAGGTTTTCTCTCAGCATTTTTCCTCTACAAGAGCCCTGTGGAATCTGTGGGTGTGAAAAGACCAAGTTCTGTGTCTTTAATGTCTCAGCTATAGTTACTTTTCATTTCAAATCAACCTCAAGCTGACTCTTTACTGATTTAGCCTAGTGACTACCCTCTGGCGTGGATTAATGTTTGACAACTTGTTTTTGATAATCAACACAAGCAGCTTGCCATAATTCAGCATTTATGTAGGGTTCTAAGAAAGCTCAAGACTAGCTGTACCAGCTTAATCAGCAGTCAGTGCTACCTTCTTACAGTATATGGATGTTCAACACTATAAAACAGATTACATTCCAGATTAGAAGCAGCTTTTATGTTTATTTTTAATATGTGCAAAAAGGTTGTTTTGTTCAATAATGTAGCGTGAGTCCAATTTAGCTTTCTGTTTGTACTACCATTCTGAACAAAATAAATAAGTGATCAGAGATATTTTATGAAGCATACTTTAAACATAAAAATCTAAACAACATTTTACTTTTCTTCCCCCTCATTTAATTTCTACTGTTGCTGCTAATATGCTGACACCGAAAGATACGTGTGGCACTTGCACTTTCTTGAAGAGACTGAGATTTAGTTTGTATGTACCTGTTCAATGCAATTCCCCATATAATTTTGCTAGACTTTTATATCCTTCATGTGAGATCTCTCCTGCTGTCCTCTAAACTTTTATTGGGGTTTCCCTGGTGCTTCTGATACTGAAATTTCTCTGCAGAAGCTCCCACCTGCTGGGACTCCAGGGAAAATTATGGTAGATACAGATCCCACAGTTGGACTCCTGTGTGGTGTGTATATGGTGGGATCTTGAAGAGCTAGGCATGGAGGTGTTACATTTTCTTGTCTAGTAGATGCACTTTTTTCCTGAAATACGAGATGACGCAGAAACAGCTATAGCAGTGGCAGCGGCGCATCAGCAGATGTGAAGAATAACTTGTATTGACAAGCAGAAGAAGTAGAGGAGAAACACTAAAACAATGTTGATTCTGCTACCAGAGCCTCCTATACCGTACAGTTAGGAGGGATACATGGCCCTATAATGTGAACCTTTCATTGTTGCATTGAATGTGAAGATGTAAGGAAGGGCCAGTAAATAATTGTTAGGATTTGGAGGAAAAATCACAGTAGGAGGTTTGAGAGGTCCCATAAAGATAAGGCTCCTGTACAAACAAAGAGATGAAAGAAGCAGTGAGAACACTCAACAATGATGAGAGTGATAGCAGCTTAATTTAATAATTCACAGGAAAACTTAAAGTTATTGTACTAAAATGCTGTGAGAGTTCCAGAGAACAAAAGGAAGAGTTGGAGAGAGCGTACAGATATAAGTCATCACTGCTGCTTCTGTGGCCAGTGCGCAACACCCTGCCTGCAGTCAGAAACAGACCTGGAAATAAAACATGAAATAAATAACCTCTGTTTCATTGTCATGATTTTGTTGATTCTGTCAGGCTCTCTGCAGTCATTTAAAGATAATTGTGGAGGTGTTACCCATTGAATGTTACTGTTTATGTGATGTGAAACGAGAGAGAGGAGCAGTCTACTTGGTTCTGCCAACTGATACTCAAAGAATATTACCATCTTCAAAGTGCTACCTAATTTGCTGATGCTGAACAAAGCAGAGAAGAAATCCTTCTAATAGGAGCTTTTATTATAGTAATGCCAACGGCAAGGGAAAATATCCAGATTATTTTCCTGGAGATAGAGGCTGCTGCTGTTTGGAAAACACAGTATTACACCATCTGTTTCCTTCTGATTGTGCACTGCCATAGCCATTGTTGTGATTAATTTCTTTGCTTCTAGGCACAAATTTGCCTACTCAAAAGAAGATTAAAAGCTTGTTTTGTGGACAGAGATGTAGCTAATGGCTAGCTTTCAGTAGGATTGTGTGTACTTAGCAACTTTACAACTCAAGTCATCAATCTTTTGTGTGCATTTGATACATGAAGAAAGCAAGGAGTACATCCTCTTGCTTTATTGTAATAATCCTCTGCACAAATTATTGGTCGAGTTTCCATGGTGTGTCACCACACACTCAAAACACTGTTGGAACAAAGAGTCCGTTTGCACAAAATCATAGAATCATTTAGGTTGGAAAAGACCCTTACAATCACCGAGTCTGTAAACTCAGCACTGCCAGGGCCGTCACTACGCACTGTCCCTATATGCCACAAGTCATTTAAATACCTCCAGGGATGATGACTCCACCACTGCCCTGGCCAGCCTGGTCCAATGCCTGACAACCCTTTTAGTGAGAAGATTTTTCCTGTTAAAAGATTTTTCCTAATATCCAATGTGAACCTCCCTTGGCACAACTTGAGGTCGTTTCCTCATGTCCTGTCTACCTCATTTTCTGACTGGTGGCTGTGCTGCTGGGAACAGATGCATAGTTTTGTCAGCACCCAATAGATTGTCAAATCAGATCCTTGGGTTGTGAGGCTGATGTGCCCCAAAAGCCTCAAACTAGTAGTACCCTGCCAGGCAGGAGGAAAGCCTTGATGGTTGGGAATTGCAGTAGATGACTCCTGGTGACCTTTGGTGCCTCCACTGGGAAGCTCAGCAGAGAGGAGCAACTAGCAGTGTTATCTCTCCAGATGCTGTTAGTCCCCTGTATCTGACTGGAACTATTTGTGCCCCCTAGTGACGAGCAGCACAAGAAAATGTGAAATTCCTCTTTTGTTTGTACCCTGAGTATCTAGTATAATGGCAGTGTGTATCATGGTGGTTTTCCATCACTAAGCTGTTCCTTTCCTTCCATTTAATTCCTTAATTATTTAAATAAGCCTGGTAGGCCTAATGGATTTGGTGAACAAGTGATATTTACCTGAAGTGCATAATCCCATCTTTATTTTGATACTTCTCTTGATCATCACAATTGAAGATTGTCATGTTTGCCTGTGATTTCATGTGGAAAGTTGAACATTTTCCAGCTAAAACTGTTATGATTCTGCTCTTTTAACAAGGTGTGTCCAAACTAGTATTTTGTGGTAAGTTATTTAATATTTACTTCAGTGGGAATTAACCAAAGGTTGTCTGTTTAAATTTGCTTTCAGCGTAACAGTTGATACACTGTATTTCAAAACACTTCTTCAGTTTGATCTGCATAGTGGTATGTATTGGGGCTGTGGCAGATCTGTGGCCATACAGGACATAGTTAAACAGAACCGAGAGGAAAATGTTTACTGCCAAGTAAAGCAGCATTATCAATTTCCTCTCTCCTGCACTGAAAGAGACAGGGGGAACAGACAGTGTAGGGTTTCCTGATATGTTTTAAGAATGCCTGGGATTCATTTCCCCTCCCTTCCTTCCTATTATTTGTTAACTCCCAGGAAGATTCAGGTTTTTCTTCTGAGACCTCTCTGCTCACATATTCTGGAAACAGGCTTTGCCTTTGAGAGACTCGGTCCTCGAAGTGCAGGGGGTGGAAGAGGAGGTGGATTCACAGCGAGAGTCTGACTTAGGGCAAACAAACTGGAAGTTTTGAATTGACAACACTGTGTTCACAACGATATTTTCATTTGCTGGCATGAGCCTAGCACTGGCCTCTGAGGAATACAGGGTGCTGCAGACACAGATGTAGGAAATGCAGCAAGTGTCAACGTGAGATTTCTGCCCTTGGAGTGCTGAGTTGTGAACTTACAAATGAGACGATGAAGTTATAAGGAAGACCTTCAACTTGCCCTTCTTCAGGAGAAACCTCAGATGCCTCTTTGCAACAACTGAACATCCAGGTTAAGGAGAAGGATGCGGAGACAGAGGTGATAGTACCAGCTGCTTGGGTTGAGCAGCAGCTTTGGATTGCCGTGTGCAGCTGGAGCGCACGAACAAACGGGATGTTTTGTGGGGGCTTTTCCTCATTGGAATCAGCTCAGGGCTGTTAGTTTGGCAACAGTTATTTTTAATGAAAGACTGAAAAACAGAAGTTTTCACACTTTTATTTCATGTCCTAGTCTGACTTGCTTACGTGAGAAGCTGTGCCTCCTTTATTCATACTAATCACACTGAAAGCTGACTGAAAGCCGTGGCAAGATGTCCTGTCTGCTGGGTGCAGCGTGCTAGAAACTTTGAGGGTCTTGCAGCTTCATGAAGTAACTGTCTTGTCATTTTCAGTCCGTTAAGTACAACAGATTTTCTTTTTTTCTTTCTAGTAAAACTAGCTATTGGTTTCTGAGGAAAAGCACATATAACACAAATAACTGCACTGCATCCATTTCCAGCTCTTTAAATCTGCATCCTTTTTAAATCTTTTTTGGTAACATTTGAATTTGACAAAGAAATTTTATGTTCCATTGACATTTAAAAACAAAACCAGAGTGTCTCTTATTGCATTAGAAGAGTGTCATTCTGAAGAGCTGATTTCTTAAATTTGATAAATAACTTGGTGAAGATAGAGGGATACACATCCATGTCTCAACGCCGTGTTTTAAGGGAAGGACATGAAAGTCATTTTAGGATCCTACCAAGATTCATCCAGATCCTTCATGGCAGACGGCACTTGCGAAGTAACCAACGCCAAATATGCTCTGGTGAGGTGAATGTATA
Organism: Colius striatus; assembly: GCF_028858725.1. NCBI lineage: Eukaryota > Metazoa > Chordata > Aves > Coliiformes > Coliidae > Colius > Colius striatus. Next base: position 60,855,228 of record NC_084759.1, read on the forward strand.
GGTGGTCCTATAGCATTATCTGTATCTACATACTGTTGTACTGAAATCTGAGCAGTATGTTGAGGTGAATATGAGCAGTAAGTAGCCTAGTATAGGCATAACAAATTTTCTCAACTGATGATTCTCACAGGAACAAGTATTTTTTCTCAAAGCATACTCATGTAGGGAACCAGCAGCTATTATAGTTTAAAAATATATATTTTTATCCATATTAGATATTACTTGTGGATAGTGATTACTCTCTGTCACCAGTACTTACTGGAGAAAAAACATTATATCTTGTTTTTCCTTGCAGTTTCAGGTGTGTGATGGTATCTAATGTAGATTTGAATGCTTTACAACATCCCTTTTTGATACTTTAAAAAAACTTGACAGTGCTCCACTCTTAAAAAATATAACTAATATAACCAATTAGACTGAAAAATATTTTTAACTGTACTAAAAAAATCAGGAAGTCTCCGATCTTTTAAGTGTAATGTACCAAATTTAGGACTTGCTATCATTTACTCAGTATCGAAGTGGTGTAGTAATATGTTAGCTGACTGATAATTAGATAATCTTTGTGTTTAATAAAGCTATGTTTGGTTGATTTTTTTCTCTAAAATAGATTAACCCTGACTGGCTGAGATAAGCTGAAGCATATTTTTCAGTAATTAATTAATTTTTTTTTGGTTTTATATGAATTTTATATTTAAACTAATTTGAAGCGTATGAAATTGGAACCAACATAAAGCTACGTATAAAGCTACTTTTACAGGCCTGTCAATATTCCTTTCTTTAATGTTGACACTCTTAGAAAACAAAAATAGGAAGAGACAAATGCCTTTCTGATGGTTACTTTTTATCATGCCTTCTTTTCTACTGTGCTCAATGTGTGTTTTGTCATCTATTTTACCTGGAATGAAAATTGTAAGGTTTTTTGATAACCTGTTTTTCATAACTTCTGAAATGAAAAGATTTCATCTTTTCTGACTTATCACTTTTAGGCATTCATGAGGCCAAGGTTTGGTACATTTAGTAGTGGTGGTTAATAAATTATCAAGATTTGATATTTGATTCTATTTGTCTCAGACTAGAAGAAGTTTTGATATTAATTCTGTTAATCACAGTCAAGACAGAAAAAATAATTGATTGTATTTTAAACACTTGGGATGCATTCTTATGAAGGAAAGCAAAACAAAGCCTCTACAAATTTCAGTCTTACCTTCATGTAGGATTCATCCATCACTTGGTAGTAATCGCACTGCAGTCAAGTTCAAAGTGTGGCTGTGAAAGTTACCACATGCACCAATTATTTTATAACATTTAGATACTTTCCTATTTTTGTTGCCTGCTACCCATTCATGGATGGATTAGAACTAATTCCAGATTTAGACAAAGTCTTGACTTCATAGGAGAAAACAACAAACTTTATGTCAAAACCAACGAATTTTATGTCAAACACATTCTAATGTAGTTAGTTTTCCTCATTTTAGTCTAATTTCCTTCAGACTCAGATCCTTAATATAAATCTTGTAATGCTGTGTGATCCTTTTGCTATATATAGCTGTGCATAGTCAGAAAATTGTGTGTTTCTGTAGGAAGCTGTCTGTCTTCTCTCCCACCCAGCTTTATTATTATTCCTAAACTCCTTTTGATTGTGTTGGAGCCTTTTCTGTTTGAAGTCTTCAAGTATGCAGAAATTCTGTTTCCTTTCCTTCCTGTTACCCATTTTATGTTGACAGTAGGAAATCAATTATATGCTTCTAACATTAACCTTATATATACAGTAAGAATTATTCCATTGTTTTGGTCAAAGCCATTTTATGGCCTTTTCAACTTGATAAGAGTTTTCCTGCCTCCCTGGTGGCAGACCTCAGTTAGCATTCAGTGGCACTTAGAATCATAGAATGGTAGGGATTGGAAGGGACCTTTAGAGATCTTCCAGACCAAATGTTATGCAGAAGATGAATCAAGGGTTTAGATTGTGGAAAGGGAGAGATATTGCAGCTGAGTAAAATTACTATTTTGGCAAGCATATATTTCCAGAGTAAATGTGCTTATGATTCTGTGAATCCTATGATGTATGCATCTCTCTTCTCCTTGTGACAAAACTAAGCCACTCTATCCTGTTGTCTCAGGTCTCACAGAGCTTTGTTCTCTTTTCATTAGCATCTCTGGAAATTGCTGAGAGCAGGTTTGTTTGCTGTCACTTTACCCTTTCCCTGCACATTAAAATCTTTATCACAGAATATAGAAATCTTTAAATAAAGAGTAAATGTCTTAGTTCAAATATTGATTTTACATTGTCTTATTTACCTTCATAAGAAAGCTGGGCTGGCTTTCAGAGTCTTCACCTTTCATCAAATTCATCTGTTTTATTTTAATATTAACAAAGCAGACTTTATTTACTTATGGCTTGTGGACGGTTGGATCTATCGTCCTTGACTCAGTCTTCATTGTGCTGCTCTCTGCAGGTGTCTTTTATCCAGGGCAGGCTGTGTTACCTTTATCCTCTCACCCTGGCTCTGGCAATGCTTGCTCTTTGGAACGCAGAAGTTTGGGACCAGGTGCTGTGTGGCCCCTCCTGCCTGGGCTGGCAGGGCCCAGGCTGGTATTGACAGGCTTTTGTGAGACAGCATTGTGGTTTCTCCATCCATCCCTGACTGTACATCTTCTGTATGCTTCTGCATCTTTGACTACAGGCGGGTGAGATGGCAATTGTAGAGGATTTCAGCCCTGTAAAGTCATGGCTTCTGTGAGGATGCCTATCGCCCATCAGCAGGGGAGATTTTCCAGGGTGCTGCCCTGCTCTGGTCCTTTGCGGTGGGCTTTCTGGCATAGTGCTTAGAGACCATCCTTTGTGGTTTTCCCTCTTCTCAATTTCTCTAAGCAAATGAGAACAGTAGGTCAGCTTGAACTGAGAGCTGTAAAACAAGTCTGGCAAGTGGAGACTCCAGAGACATCCATCTTCAGTCTGTGCTGAGCTTAGTATGGACAAGGAGTATCTTTGGAGGCATCCTGTAGTCTGCATCTTTTCATGCTGGATTCAGGTTGGTTTTCTGATGAAGATGACTGAAGGTCTGAGGTGGTTTACTCTTGTGTGTGCGCTCTAAATGTGTAGTGGATGGATGGATGAGGAGACTGTCCATGTCTGAGTCCTTCCAGGGCAAGTTCTGAAACAAAGTACAGGGAGGCAGAACTGTAAAATACTAACAGAATTGTAGTGAGAGTCACATGAAGCTTAAGTTAATCCACAGCCTCGGTAATCCACCACAAATAAGAGGAGACTAGAGGAAGAGCACACTTGCATCTTCTGTGTTGGCTGAGGGGATGGAAATGTGGTGCATATTCTTCTAGAGTTCTCTGAGTATTTCTGTTGAATATTAGGCATTCTTGTACGGGGAGAGGGTGTTATCTTACAGGCAGGATAGCCAAATGCATGGATGCAGGAAGTGTCAGAATGTGAAAATAGCAAACATACTTAAGTTCATGAAGGCTTCAACATAGCCAAAGCCTGCCTGCAGCCTGTGTAAACACTGAGATCTCTGGTCAGTGAAAGTCTGCCACTGCAACTTTACTACTGTTAGTCTCCATGCTAGACAGGTTCAAGTATAAAGCTGTGTTTACTGCTTGATACATGAACACCTTCATATGCTGGCTGGATAAATGTATTGAACAGGGATTTATTTGAGATTTGGAGTTTCCATGTTTGAGGTTTCTGTTACCTGTCCTGCTGGAAGTGCTTTTGCACTTTTTCCAGCAGAAAGCTGGAGAAGAGAGTTGAGTTTGAATCCACAGCAGAGGTGATAAACTGCACCAAAATATTAAACTCGTGAGTAAGCGTTTCTATACAACTAGTTCCAGATACTGTTGTGAATATCTGTGGGAAAAACAATTTTGCTTTGCCTTGTAAATGCCTGATATGAGCATATGAAATTATGGCTAGGGCTTTAACCTGTAGCCTAGACATACTGTATCAGACACTGGGTATATCAGCAGTCTGTAAATATTCAGGGTGGGGACATAAAGGACGAACACTATAATTAGAGAGATAATTACAAGAACAATGGCGTTACTGGAGGAAAATATATTTGTAAAGCCATCTTGTGCCACCTGTTACATTTATGGAACAAAGTTCAATTAATATGGAAGCTCTTACCTTCTCAGGATAGTCTCTTCTGAGCAGAGGAAGGGAAAAGTGGACATTTTTCTTCTGTAATGATGAATCAGAGAGGAATTTCTGTAGCAGAAATGAAGAGCTTTTATTTTTTCTCAGAATGGTGTTCATGGCTGGATTTTGTGGCACAAGGTAAGTTGCCCTAACTTGATAATAACTAGTAGATCTTATACATGTAAACAGACTTGTCTAGTCTGCTAAATCAGGACTGTGTAAAGTGTATGGCTTGGGATTACGTAAGTAGAAGCCAAAACCCTGTGCATTTCAAGAATTTCAATATCATTTTTGGTAGCTCATTGAATTTTGAAAATGCATTCTGTTCACACAATGCCTGTTCTTGGAAGAGTCTGAAGGCAGGGCGGTAGTCTTTCAATTCTATTTTGAATCCCCCTTTCCAAACAAAGTAAAATATTAGATATTTTAAAATCTAAAGTTTTATTTCGGGTTTTTTTAGAATTTTCTTCCCTGTCAAATAGCATCCCCACAATTTGTTACCCTATTACATCTGTGATATGCTTAAATTAAATTATTTCTTTGGCTCAATGAAAAGTAAGTACATGAGCAAAAACAATCACAGCTGACATCCTCCCAGCCACAGAAAAGTTCCGAAGCAGTATGCCCATCAAGAACAAGCTGCTTCTTCATCAAACAATTTTATAGAGCACTTTCTGCTGCTGGAATGTGTTCAGTATATGTTTTCTGATAAAGAGATTGTTACTGGTCATGGATACCAATTCAGTGACTCTCGCAAATATTTTTCTTCCTCACTTAGGTGTCTGTATTGACTTATCTTATAAAACTCAGGGACACAGCCTCCTTTTTTAATTGTATGGGGTTTTTTAAAAATGAAAATTGTTTTTAAATTTTAGATTATTCTTTGTGTTAAAAAGTAAAAGTGAAAAAAACCATGATGTGAGGGCTGTACTTTACTGTCGTGCTAAGATGCACGCTGTGATAGGAAGAAGATAGATCTAAAATGGATGACATTATCAGTAGATTTCTGATAGTGGTCTTACTCAAGATCTCTGAAATTGCTTATTATTTAATATTTCTTGTGTTAAAAAGTGGTTTGAATTCCTTTTTAAACAGCATAACATTTTAATATTCTAAATTACAACGTTAATAAAAGTTACTATTTAAAAATCGTAATGCCTTAATTTGAGGAGTGGGAAATGATATTTTTCCAGCAATGTGCATAGCAATGAAAGGAGTATGTAGGCTCTGGGATACTGACATACAGGTCACCACTTTTATTCCCCTGGATGATGATTCCTCCAAGAAAACAAGGGCTTTGAAGAATCTTTCCAATTAGAGAGACATGCACACAAAGTCAGGGGCAATACAAAACCTTCCTTCTAGGCTCCTATTGCAATAGGTCCACTGAGTCTGAGCTCCCTGAGCTTTCTCTCTTGTCCTTTGGACGTTCCCAATCTCTGCCTATGATTTCTTTTTAGTTGGTGCTTGCTAAGATTTAATCTGAGTCTTCTTACAAGGAAGTCTTCTAATGGTTGTTGTTGTGTGACATTAAGGGTTATGCAAGTGAATGGAGAAAAAAAAAGTTAAAAATACCTGTGTTACTTCAGTACATGTAAAATAAATCTTCAGAAAACAAAATCTGACTGGGCCTGCAAATCTTGAAATGAGGGAAAAAAAGGTCTTCATGACCATTACTACTACTAAAGGCCCATTTAATTAGAGGCACTAGCATATATGGCACTAATGACATAGTATGCAGTGAGTTAGTAGGAATTTGTTTCTCCTGCTTTCGTTGCCGCTGAAGACTATACAAAAAATAATGCAATAGTGGAAAAAAAAGCAGCTTACAGCTTCCCAGATGAATAAGCAGAAATACTTTGCTTCAAGAATTTAGGCAAAAAATGACTATGTTCTTATAGCATGCTTTTGCTTTTCCGTATGGAGAATTGTCAACAAGAAGCTATTTACACTCTGGGCAGAGCCAGTCCTGGAGACAGGATGTAATTTTATTTACTCCCTTTATCTTCTTCATTGTTCTTACAAGAAGTTTCCAATCTCACATGCTGTTGCAATCTCCTTAGGTGGCTGTACTGAAATCATGGTTAGTAAGATGACCCACACTACTTCCTTTTACTGTGTATGCTTGTTGTGTTTAACAAAATCCCATGTGACCTTCAAATAAACCTCAAAGGTTAAGCTAACCAGAAAAGATTGAACCTACAATGGCTTTGTGGTAAAGCATGCTAAGTTAAAAGGATCAAAGTTTGTTATAAGATTTCTAGCACTTCCTGATTGAAACTAGGTATTTATTTATTAATCTTATTTCAGAGCCTCTGTGTTGTCTTCCAAAGCAGGAAGTGAAGACCAACACAACTTGTTTCATTTTTTGCTCAGTGATTAAAATAAAAAAACCAAACAAAGGAGATTCCATTTTTGTCTACAGTGAATCCAACCTCACACACAACTTCTGTTTCTTGTACTTTGAGTCAAGTGTGGTGTAAAACCTTCTTCCATCTTGTTGGCCAGTTTCGTTTTTCTGAAAATAATGGACAAGGACTGCTGACAGTCTTAATTTTCATGTTTACCTGCTCTTCTTTAGTATCTGACAACAGTTCTTGGTGTCATGGATGGTGAATTTGTCAACTTGCACACAATTGGGGTGAGGGACCAGGCCGTTGAATGGTTTTGTTTGTTACTTTTAGAGTGAGGCCAAAGAAATAACTGAAGGACCCTACAGGAATTTTCCAAGAGGTTTCTTCTTATCCTTTTTTGTTCCCCTATGGAAAAAAATAGAGATTTTTCCTCCTGCATTGCCATCAGTATGCAGTCAGTTTCAGCTTCATCTAATTATTTTAATGAGACTTACACTTATTTCTCTTTCCAAAGTTTCAGAGCACTGGAACGGGCTGCCCAGGTGGGTTGTTGAGTCTCCTTCCCTGGGGATATTCAGAACCCACCTGGATGAGTTCCTATGTGACCTACTCTAGGCGGTCCTGCTCTGGCAGGGGATTTGGACTAGATGATCTTTCAAGGTCCCTTAAGACTCCATGATTCTGTGATTCTAGTCAATTTTGGAACTTTTTAAAATAGAAGCTACAAAAAAAATGAGTCTGGGGACCAAGTTAGAAGATGACCTTGAAGGGCTCAGCGGGAGTTGCTTGCAGTTAGTAGTAAGTAGTTTTGTCTGCTGAACAAACAGATATCAGTTCATGGGGCAGCTGGGAGAAAATGATCATATAATTTCAGATGTGAATTTCAGGTCAAGAGTATACTTTTAGAAATGGTGACTAGTACAGATCTAGTGACAATTCAACTTAAGTTGTCCCAGATTACAATAATTCTTGTGATTTGTGAATTACCTACAGTAATCTTAGACTGGATGAGGCTGTATTCTGAAAATTATTAAGAGTTTCAGATGGACAGTCTTAACATAATTGCTTGGTTGCATCAGTCCTAATTCTCCAAATGACTCCATTTTTAAATTTACTTCTCCAAGAAATCACTTTAGAAGTCTCCACAATACGTGACATATAGTTTATATAAATATGTATCAGAGGGCCAATTCAAGAACTTGTTCATATGTGTTCTTCATTTTTGGGAAAGGAACTACTTGTTTTTCAGGCTTTTATCTGAAGGAAAGGTGCAATCTATATTTACCTTCTTTTCTTCTTCTAGGTGAAAGTCATAAACTTTCAAGAAACATGAGCAACTTGTTTCATGCAGTGAGTCTGTGGAGCAGAATTACTCTTTAATTCCTAAACCTTCATGATTAAAAAATACGTATTTCTTTCTGTTTTATCCAAACATTTATCTAATTCTTACCATCTTTGGTAGATTGCAAAGGTACATTTGAGAAAATGGATAGGGAAGAATTCAAGATACTGCCTCTATCCTTTGTTATTAGAGAAGCTTTACCTTTCCAATATTGCACGTCTTAGATGGGTTTTTGAAACAGAAACTCAAAACACGGCCTTCTTGGGAGCCCTTGTTTTGCTATTTGTCTCATATACCATGATGGCTATTAAAGTTTGTTTAAGGACTTGAGGTGCAAGTACAGGTGGTGTCTGCTTCTTCAGTGTAAACTTTTCCCGTTTTGGTTGATAACATTTGACCTTGGCTCCTTCTCTGATTTTTTTTTCCTGGCTTCCAGCTATTGAAAATTATGTTCTTTGTCTGCAAGGTAAGTTGCAATAATAATTTTTGCAGATGTTGTCATGTGGCTTTATAGACTTATTTTAGGGACAGATTCCTTGCAGAAACCAAAAAATCAAGCTACCTACTGAGTTTTTTGAGTGTTTTCTTGTGTATTTGAAAGATATTTCAAAGTTGACAAGCAAAATTCTCTGTTGTCAGTAAAATGAAAACATTTAATGTTATACTTTGCTTGCAGAAGGGTATGGTTTTTTACTTGAATCTGATAAAACATGATAGTCTCCAGATGTACGTTCTGAATAACGATAAAGAGTGCTAACTTAATATTTCATGAAAAGATATCTCTTTTGACTGGATGAAGTATATACGATGCTTGTGAGATGAAGCAGTTCACAGACACAAAAGAATGCCCTATGGCAGAAAAGGCATCAGAGATATAAAATACAGATTTAGTCATCTTTTAACTCAAGCAGCAAGACAAAATGTGTATTTAAGATAGCCTGAGGGGAGATCACTGGTTTTTTTCTGACTGTGACTGTAACTTTTAAGATTTATGATGTCAAACAAAGGGACTCATATTTTTTGCAGTTTGAGAGGAGCTGCTTTGGCTCAGGTGGCTGGCTGTATAATGCTTCTTAACATCATATAAGCGACAGAGGCTCAAAACCACAGAATTATGTAGATGGAAGCTGGGTACATCAGCCAAAAAGTGGGACCTGATTGAGGACAGGAAGGCTCTTCAGAGGCTCTTCAGACCTGGACTCTGGGCCCATGCGATGGGCCAAGGCCAGTTGCATGAGGTTCAAGGCCAAACACCAAGTGCTGCACTTGGACCAGAACAACCCCACGCAGTGCTCCAGGGTTGGGACAGAGTGGCTTTAGAGCTGAGAGCTGTCTTGCAGAAAACGTCCTGGGGGTGTTAATTGAGAGCCGTGTGAACATGAGCCAGCAGTGCACCCAGATGGCCAAGGACAACGGTGTCCTGCCTTGTATCAGAAATGGTGCAACCAGCAGGGCCGAGGAAGTAATTGTCCCACTGTACTCGACACTGGTGAGGCTGCACCTCAAATACTGTGTTGAGTTCTGGACCCCACACTACAAGACGGACATTGAGGTGCTGGAGCATTTCCAGAGACAGGCAATGAAGTTGGTGAAGGGTCTGCTGTACATGTCTGATGAGGAGCAGCTTAGGGAGCTGGGGGTGTTTAGCCTGGAGAAGAAGAGGCTGAGAAGAGACACCACTACTCTCTACAAATACCTGAAGGGGTATTGTAGTGAGGTAGTGGTCAATCTCTTCTCTCTAGTAATGAATGATAGAACACAAGGAGGTGGGTTCAAGTTCCTCCAGGGGAGGTTGGACATTAGGAAGAACTTTTTCACTGAGGGGGTTATCAAGCATTGGAACAGGCTGCCCAGGGAGGTGGTGGAGTCACAAACACTGGAGATATTCAAAAGACACGTAGATGAAGTGCTGAGGGATATGGTTTAGTGATGGGCTTGGCAGTGTGAGGTTAGTGGTTGGACTTGATGACTTTGCCCTTGGACTCACGTAACAGCTTTTTCCCAGAACATGCCTAAGCCACTGTTTGGCAGTGAATGAAGCTCACTGCATGAACAATTGGAGGCTGAGGAGGTTTGAGGATAAAGCTCTTATAGTCACGGGAATTATGGATCCTCCACTCAGTATTTTCCACTCTGTTATGCTTCCAGTATAAAAAAGAGAAAAGGTATTCTGAAGGCCATGTTATCAGATGGGTTTTCAGCCATTTGTCCATTTCAGGTCACTTCAGTTTAGCCCCTTCAGTGTTACAAAGTAACCCAGCATATTTGTTGGGAACAAGTAGTTATAAACAGACTAATAACAAGTGGTTTCCACATTAGATTGCTTCCTTCTTGCAGTTACAAAACCTATTATTATTATTGTTTACATTTAAACAATGAGAATGCTCTGTCCCCTCTTCCCCTGTCCCAACACACGCCAACCTCGAACCTGTATGGTCCACAGGACTTTTACAGATGCTGTGCAATGCAGTTCTCCAAACTACATTGGAGAATCTTCTTCAAACAATGGACTCTTCTCCAAACAATGGGCTTGTCCATTCTTGAATAGTTTAAATTTTTTAAAACAATTTCCATTATGAGACTAAGTTTATTTTAGAAAAGAAAAAACAGAGGTGGTTGTTGGTACCTGAAAACAACATCAGTGCTTCAGAGACAGAAGGCATGTTTTAGAGCATAATACCAACAGTTAAGCAAGTGAGAGTGGCAATATGATGTAAATCAGTAATATAAGAACAGAGAATATGAGACAAAATAGGCTTTTGGGGTACAGATTGCCAAATTGTGGTCACACCAGAAATATACTGATTAGCTCCTAATCTCTACTGCTGCACGGGAGGCAGTAGCACTGCTGCTGCAGATGGGAGCAGGTTCACATTAGGTCTGACTCCCTTGTCCAGTCTCAGTATTTAGGCTTCAGGAGAAACTTTGGTTGCTGGTTTATATCACTACATTTGATCAGAAGACCTGCTTGTAAAAAGAATATTTGCACAAGCTCTTTGTCAGCTAATTGCTGGTGGTTGCACCTGTGAATCTTTAAATGCCTGTGAATCCACCCCAGCTGGGCTGGCTGAAGCTGAATACCAGTTAGCTGCCACGAGGTGCCAGATGGATGCATGCTGCTGCTTTTTTTGGGCAAACTGATGATAGAACAGCAAGTCTCTTCCTTCTTCTTAGGTACAGCAAGAGCTCCTTTCTTCTTGCCTGAAGAAGAAAACATGAAATAAGCTAAATGAAATCTTGGGGTGTTTTGTTGTTGTTTTGTAGAGGTTAATACATGTACATGCTCTTTTTTTATTTGAAGCTGAGCTACTGTTTCCTTCACTAGCTAATCAATTAGGGAGATTAAAAAGAAGAAGTGGACTGGGTTTTTTTCTGCTGTAAGGAATGATATGTAATTAACAGTATGGATTTAAACACATCTTATATTAAAGACACATCAAATTTGTTCATAGTGTAGGAAAAGAAATTCCAATTTAAAAAAAAAGAAGTCTGAATGATGCTGGAAAACTTTTCCAGAACCTCAGGATGGAAAAAGTGGAAAATATTTGGGGGCCTCTTACACCTTACTTCCCAAGGTGCTCTGAAGAAATCTCTACAAGACAGTTCTTAAACAAAAGTTCCATTTCTTGCCCTGAAGTTTCCCATCAAAAAATGTAGTGCAGCAAGGGCCAGGAATACTTATAATGTTACTTTGTTATTGTTCTCTTTGAGCTGTATCTTTGCTCATCCTTTGATTTTACTTCATATATGTATTTGTTATCCTCAGTATTGTGTGTTTCATGTCCTAAAACAAGGTGTATATGCATGTTCACAATTGGCTAGACTGCTGTAATGTGAAGATCAATACAGCAGCAGTCACAGGATGCTCTGTGCTTGAGTAAGGAGAGATGTAGGCTTTTGGCTAAGGACATAAAATCTTAGAAAGACATATTTAAATACTTCAAAGATTTGTTGCAGGACAAGGTCTTAATTGAGAAGACTTTATTTTTTGCTACCCTGTTTCAGGGAATTACAAAGAGTGCCCTCACCTTTAATCCACTTGCCCTGTGTTTTTTGCTTAGTGCAAATACAAGGTTAAGGGCTGAGTTAAAATTGCATTGAACTAATCAGGTACACACTTGATAAGGCAGAAGCTGGTGGCAATGAAATGCAATTTTTGCAGAGGCAGCAAGAGGAAGAGCAGAAAGAATGGCTGCAGGTTGTGTCTGAGTTGTCTCTTGTGAGATTCATGGGCATTAGTTCAGCTGCTTTTTTTGTCAGAACAAGTGGAATTTGCTCTTTGGCCTTTATTTCACCCTTCTTTACATCCTCATTCTTCATCTGGCAAGGAGAGGAAACACAAAACTGTTTCAAAAGCTTTTGGTAGTTAGGTGTTAACCTAGACTTGCAAAAAGAGGAGGTACTCTGGAAGTTTTGCTTTCTGTTAATTACAAAATTCCTAATCAGTGGAAGTTAAGAGATGAATGTGATGGGTTGCTAAGTTTTTATAGGTCTTTCCTCCTTGTTAGCAAAAGGTTTGCATAATTGTATCTCTTGCATGGCTCCTGCATCTATTTTTGTTACAGCTGATCTCAAAATAGTGTGAAGGTTTTTGAGGCATGCTGAAAAATCCTGCCTTCTGAAGTTTGAGGCTAATGCTAATAAACTGCTCTTGTCAGAGGAGTGGTTTCGTTGTTTGAATCCACAACCATGCCTCAGCTGTCACACCTAGGCCGAAAGTAAATATAGTAATAGGGCAAGTAGAAATATTTAATGTGGAAAATGAGGGCAATGCTGCTGTTAAAAAGCTTTGTCTTCATATTGCTATCCTGAATGAGCCAGGAAGCATCCCAGGAAACTGGAAAAGAGGGAAAATGTCTGTTGCTTTAGGTTGATTAAAATCTCAGGGACTGGCTGCTTTTTTAATCAGGTAAGGGTATAGGTTTCCTGTTTGCTTCCTGGAGACTGGAAAGAGGACAAAGTTACATCTGCTGTGCTGCAGTTGTTTATGGATGTCAGAAAAGCTATTTTCAGGGTTAGAATTCTTTTTTGAACTAATATTTTGTTAAAGAGATTACTGCCTTTTTAAAATGATATAGTAAAATCCTGCATCTACAAAGTAAAAAAGTCAGGTATGATTGTGTGTTTTGTCTTTCTACAGAGAGCAAACAATATGATCTTTGTCTTTTCTTCATTGACTAAATTTAACCAAGAACATCACACTGCTAAGTGCAAGGGGTAATGTAGTTTGCAATCTTGTGACAGTTGGTATTTTCTTTATTCAAAGGAATTGAATTTCTGTCAAGAACCTGAAGCAGTTCCCCATGTTAACTGTCCAAAAGAAGCTAGTCTAAGTGTTTTTGTTCTGCTTTTTCTTTTTGATAGTGCAGAATCTTTGGTTATTCTTTGCTGATGTTACGTCTCTTCTTGAGAAAATGATGGAGCTTGTTGAAGCCCAGGAGGGTGAAAGGTTTGGCAATGGGAGAAATTGAGATACTATTTTGAGAACCTGTAAGTGGAGGGAATGATGAGTTTTGAGGATTACTTGACGTGTTTGCTAGTATTTTTTCACAGTTTTCTCATGTGTGGAGACTTGGTGGCTTGCACAGCCACAAGCAACTTGCTGCAGCCTGCATCCCTTGGCCACAAAAGTTCCAAATCATGAGTCAAAATTAAAACTATCTTAAAAAAGTAAGAAGCTGTTAAGCAGACATTGTCATTTTTATCCTGTTGGTTAGGTAGGTTTGACCATTTTCAAGTGTGACCTTACAGCAATGTGAGTCATACCTAATACAGCACTTAAGGTTTAATGCAGACTTAAGGTTTGTGGCCAACTCTGAAGGATTTTGCCTATACTCTGTGATCTAAAGTGACAGATTAACTGAGATGATTTAATAGCCCTATTTTTTTCCATTTCATTTGGAGCTATGAATGATCCTCCTCTACTGAAATATAGCTAATTTGTTCAAACCCACCTCAACTGATTATTTTGGAGATGTGATGGAATTATTATTTTCTGTCTCTTAATTTTGTCTCTGATCAAAAGCAGATTTCTCTTCTCTCTGTCCTGCTTGCTCTTTCAGGATTTTGGGGAATGATGATTTCTCCAAATGTTCTTTTCCTTCCTTTGTAATAAATAGTTTTGCAGACTTTATCCATGTTCATCAGTGTTACAGGAGCATCTGATATTTTTGTTGGAACCAATTCTCCAACAATTTTTGACCTGAGAGATTTTCTGCTTCCTGGCTGTTTTGCTAATCGGGGGGAAAAAATGATTCTTTGTACTTTAAGAGTCATTAAAAGAGTTTCCTATTGCTGACAAAGTGATATTTTATAACTTAACTATAAATATAGTTGTGATTGTGGCACAACAGTTAATTTGTTGTAATGACCTCACTGTTGGGTTCTCCTTTTTGCCACCATTAAACTCCATATCCATTTCTGTTTCTTATATCCTCCACTTACTCCTTTAATCGCATTGCTGCTATAAAAATGGTTCTCACCCTCTTGGTTTTCCCGAATTTTAGTCCTACCTTTTATCTAATGTTAGTGGTGATTTGGTTTCCACCTTTAAGTACAGTTTTCAATTCTTATCAGACTCCAGTCTTCTGTCTCCTGTATTTTGAATATCACTACAGACAACTTCATTGCAGACCCAAGAGTCGTCTTTACCTCACTCAAATGCAGTCCAAGTAGCCACATCTCACTGCAGGCACTGCTTACAGAGTACTGCTGCTTATTGTGAAGTTAAAAAGGTCACATCCATTTCTTTGTTGGCTTTTGCAGCTGTGAACAGGTGGCACTGTGACCAAACATTGCAGGATAAAGTGTTATACTACTAACTCCTGTGTGATTGAATTCAACCTGAAGTACAGTTTTCATGTCTTTGAGATTTCAGTAAATGCTGCAACGTGGTGAAGGAGAGGCCTATGATTAAATACTTGTAGGGGAGCTTGTTTAGAAAGGACATATAAATAGAAAATATAAATACATTAATATTCAGTTTACAGATTGTCAGAAGGATGTGATTTTCAATTGGAAATTGAAACACAAGTGTAAGAACTGCATTCCATGTCCAGGCTTCTGTCATGGTTTTGGGGAGAACCTCTAAGTGTAGTCACGAGGTTGGAGAAGTGTCATCCTTGACAGAGTGTTACACTTCCTTAAAAATTACTCGAGTGTTCTTTTGCTTTACTGCCTGGATACCTAGTGTAGGGATGTGTAAACTTGAAGCTTTCAAGTTTATCATTGTACAGTCCAAAGTGTACTTTCAAGAGGTAATTTCTCAGCACCTTTTCATATGTTTCTTCCTGACCACATCTCTTTGAAAGATAAGGCAGGGTTCATCCTATTAATTGAAGAGCATCCTTAACTGCTAATTATTTCAGCAACTATTGGTACTGCCAGCATGCTCATCTTTGTGGAAAGAATGTCTTTCTTCAGAGATAGCAGTTTTTATTGCTTTTTTTCTGACCACAAGTTTTGGTTGCTTGTGCTTGCTTAAATTTAGGATTGGATGTGATACAAGGATCTGGTTTTTGGTAAACTAGCGTCCAAGTTGAAAAATACTGAAGCAGTGTCAAAACAGGTTACCTTTTGTTGCTGCATGGAATTGTAACAAGCTTCTTTGTATAATTGATGTATACACACGCATATGTTTATATGTGTATGTGTAATGCATGTATAAACTCATTTTAATGCTTTGCAGTCTCTTGATGTAAACCAGACAGATTGGAAATTGTGAATGCTTAATGATTTCTAAAGGAATTGAACTTCTGTTGCACTTTTTTCTTTGGAAAAAAACCATAAAGAAGGATTAGAAAGAGAAAATTAATAGGACTCTTAAATAGTCTAGTATGCTCAACTAGATGCCAACAGATTATGCATCAAATTACTCACTGTCTTCAAAACTCTACTTAATTATAAATTCTGCAGTTACAGGTGTGAGTTAGATGTATTTTGCTAGGTTTTTTTTTTAGAGTATACATTTACATTACCCTAAAGATGATCCTATAAGGATAGCTTTTGTCATGCTGAATCACATAAAGTGCCACATCATTGTATTGATGTGCTTTTTGCTAAGTACCGCACCCCTGAAGTATAAATCCATGGAATAATAATACTACTTTCATGTTGAACTTACCAAACTTTACCATGCATGTGCTTTATTAAGCAGGTACAATATCTTATATATTTAGAGTGCAGTCATAGCTTCCTTCTCTGGGTTTATTAAAACCAAGATGACACAGCCTTTTACCCTCAATTGACTTTGCACTCATCTTTTAACAGCTTTTCACACAGCATTTTCCCCTGCTATGTAGGCTGGGGTATGTCACTCACAGCTCATGCTGATGGGGCAGGGATAGCTAAACCTGAACATGGAGCCTGAGTGGAGTTGAGATTTATTTCCTTACATTTATAAATAAATACACATGTGCCCACGCAGATTTTCTTAGGAGAGCTGTTGCTCTTAGGAATTTTAGTAGAACTTAAATTTGTCCTTAAGTCTTGTTGCTAACATGCATACCCATAAAACACAATTTTCCTCTCTGGTTGCATTTAAAAGTGCATCATGAAGGCCAGGGAAGGATTTTGTGCTTCTACTTGTTTGTTCTTTCTTGCAGCTCTTCTCTCAAGCATGCAGCAAGGAGACCAGCTATTATAACCATGGAACAAATGTTTTCTCCATGCATACACTTCAAAATAGAGTGCTAATATAAAAAGACATTTGATTAAAAAGAGGCTGGAGCCCTCTTTTCTCACAAGAGTATTTCACAGGACCCTGTAGCATCTCTATCCCAGTGAAATGTTAAGCTTTTTCTACTGAATAGAACTGCTAGGGGAGGAAAAAATCCCATCTTTGTCTGAAATACCATTTAGCCACGCAGCTGAAGCCAGTTTCCACAGACACATTCTGCACAGCTGAGGCACAGGGAGCTCTCCCATGTCTTCACATGTATTCAGTCTAATGATATTCAGGTTCCTGAAAGTGGGGGGTGACAGTAGGTCTAGTAAGTTATTATTGAAGGATAGCCGGGTTGAAACAAACAGTGCCATATTTTGGTGCTCTTAGCCATAGTCATTATTAGATCTTGAGTCATCCAGCAGAAACATACATAACTGTGGATTTTGGAGATTTGAGTAGGAAGGAGGGAGTTAGGTGGGAGCTCGGAGGACAGATATGACATGTATATGTTACACTAGGCTGAGAAATTGAAATTATTTTTAGTCTAGTACTTGTTTTTCCCATGAATTACCTGTTCCACTGTTTTGTTCACTGTGAAATCTGAAGGCTTGTTGAGAGGTGATTTTCCACATGTCCTTCATGTTCACCATATGAAGGAGCTCTGGAACAGGCAGTGGTGATTAATACAAGGGTTTATAGTTCCTCTCTGTCTTGACAATGAGAACAAACACAACCAACAGACATAGGTAGTTCTTTTTAATCTTTTACTTTCATGTTTTTATTTTTAATTTTTCTATAGGAAGTAACCAGCTTGCCAAATTATCAGGTTCCTGTCTCTTACTGAATGGATGTAGATGAGGGTGATACCTTTCCAAGAAGGGCGTAGCTCCTCTTTAACTTGGTTTTAATCTCTGACAGAAGGCCATAAAACTTCCTCTTCCTCTCTTTGTCTGTTTGGAAAGCACTCCTATATCTACTTTATCATTGTGTAAAACTTCAGATAACAAGGGTTAGGTTTTCTACATGCTATGTTGCAGGTGACAGCAAAGCCCTGTTATCAGTCATATCTAGTCAGCCAGGCATATTGGTGAGGACTCTCACTAGCAAATGTTTGAGTCTGGCTTGGTGTGTTAAGTAAGAAATGAATATCAGTGTGTATACTTACATATGGTATATCATATGTAGTAGGATTTCTAGCTGCTCTGAGGCTCTTCTTCCTATACACATTTGTTAGGCAGGAGCTAGAACTAAAATACTATGAATTGTGATTATGGAGGACAACAAGTCAAGATATTGATCTAGGAGTGTGCACCTCCACTGAGCTGGTTAGGTGACTGTCCTGGGAAGGAGGAGTATGGACTTAGAGCCGAGACGTAGATCCTGTTTCTGATGTTGCAACAGGTGCTGTTACCTGATCCAAGAGAGGTCACTTACTCCCGTCTCAGCTTTCACATGTGTGGATATTTACATGACTTGTGGGAGTGATGTGAAGACTCATTCACTAATTTTGAACTCTTTTCAAAGTCCAGTATGCTAACAATGACCTTGTAAAATACAGAACAGTTAAAACATTTCTAAAGAATGTTATTTCTTTTAAATGCACCTGTAACTAAAAATATCTGATATTGCTTAAGAAACTCTTGTGTTTTGACATAGTGCAAAATGTAATGGGCCCCAAAATGAAATAGCAGAATTTAAATGAAATTACCTCAATTGTATTCTTCATGTCACGTTTTAGTGCCATGCACTGCATAGAGATGCTTGATACGATGGTAGATTTATTGTACTACAGCTGACTGGTCTGGGATTATCAACAGTTCCTACCCTGTGGCAGATGAGTGCTGAGACCACAAATATGGAGTACTTCAGAGAATAACCTCTGATGTGGTCTGTGGGTGACCTGAGATTGTTTGGGTTTGTTTTTATGGGATTTAGTTGATGACCGGGCATGCCGAAGCAGAAACTGAGCTTTTTCCCATCTGCAAATGGGATTTTGTGAACAGATGTAACCGTCAATCCAAGCTTTTTATCCTCACTGTCCTCTTTCCTTGACCCCTCTTGTTGGGAAAAGGCTCTTATAACACCACAAAGTGAGGAAAAAACAATCCATTTGTTTTCATATGTTTGTTGCTGTCACTCCCACTAATTGGTTTGCTCTTTGTATGAGTGAGTCTGGACTGCCAGTAACTAACCTCAAGTGTATTAATTAACAGTCCACCACTGGACAATT
This sequence comes from Colius striatus, assembly GCF_028858725.1. NCBI lineage: Eukaryota > Metazoa > Chordata > Aves > Coliiformes > Coliidae > Colius > Colius striatus. Next base: position 60,873,972 of record NC_084759.1, read on the forward strand.
ACTTTAAGGGATTAAGTAAAGCAAGACAGCCAAGCATTCGTGTCCGGAAGATCATATGAAATATTTTAGTTGTAGTTGATTTTATTATCTGTTGCCTTACTTAGCATTTTCTTACAAATAATATTTGTGCATATTCTACTGACGTGACTTTGTAAGTTAAAATGTATATTCTTTTGGCGGTTCCTGCTGCTTTGAACAGGAAACAGGTGCTTGATGGGTTTACCACCAAGGAAAACATCCCAGTTTGGTTCCGCCAAAGATATGTGGGTGACAAATCCCTCACAGATAGGAAACGCTGGATGCATTTCTGGGAAACTTTCTAACCAAAGGCTTATTGGAAAATGACATCTGCCCCTTGAGCAGTTAATTTCCCTGTGTGGAGAAGGGGTGGATGCTAGAAAAAAATTACAGTGATGGATTTACTGGATCATTATTTGTTAAAACCAGAGCTCTTAAAGGGAAGTTCTTGACAGGGCACACTTAGGATGAATTTTTTAATGCTCTGATAATGTTTGAACAGTACATGTGTTCACATTTAAAGCAAACAGCTTGCATCTAATGCATGCCAATGCTTTATCCAGGAAGAGAACCAGGAACCAACTAGCCTTTCAGAGGACCTCTGAGCCTGCTGACAGGCACAGTTGCTCTGCATGTAATTTGAAGAAGGGTATTGTGTCCCCGGTGGCTTGGCTTTGACTGAAAGATGGAGTTTTGCGCTCTCATTTTGCACTGAAGACAGGCTCACGGATAAATAGGTCACTGTCTGCCGAACTATTCTGCACTAAATCGATTAGAAGCAACATGACCTTAAGCCTGATCTCCTTGCTCTACAAAGATATTGCTGAATTGTGGCTTCTTCTGAAGAACAGCACAGGTGTGTCTAGTTTTTCAAATTTCCTTAGTTACATGATTGCAGGTTGGGCAGGAGCTCTGTCGGATAACAGTATCCTACTGAGGAAAACGGGATGTGTTTGAGTACAAAGCCAGAAGTTATACTCTTTTTGTGTACATTCGTGCATAAACATAATTCATTGTTATGGGGGTGTGTGCTCTGTCCTTGTGTAAATTTGCAGTGTGTCCTTTTATTTGTGGATATATTTCTTGAATGTATTCTCTGAATGTATTCCTGTATTTTACATGGAAGGTACTTTGTTCAAGATTCACTCATGCAGTGATTACGGTGATCAGAACCACTGCTAAAGCTTACAAGGAGAATTCACTCATTGCAGAGAGCTATTCCGCTGTTCCTGAATTACAGCAGGTTTTATTTTTCAATTCATTGCATTTTGTGTAAATTTCAGATACATAATTTCTCCTGATCTCTATTTGAGATGGAGGAAAAAGCGTAGTTTCTTTTGCAGCATACAGTTTGGCATCCCCTAGTTGTTAGTATAGGAGGGCTAATCTAAAATGCATTATGTCTTAAATTCCTTCAGTCGGAGTTTTCTATAGGAATGTTGTTTCTGTTAAGTTATAATGAAATAGTGGAGATATTATTTGCTGTTAATAGTGGAGCTACAGTTCACTGCAAAACTGAAAGCGTGTTTTGTGGAATGGGGACAAGCAAAAATTGCTTCCTTATTCTGGTGTTTGAATTCACATTTCTAGTTCTGTTTCCTGCTTTTGGTATATGTGGCTACTGCAGAGGAGGACCAGAGAAAGAGCACTGAGTCCATGGACTGACTGGTGTTTAATCTTCCAATATTGTTACTTTTGAAAAGTCAAATTTAAATGAAACAGGTATGTAAAGGGTGTTTCCTAAGTAAAGGGTGTTTTTTTCTTACTAATCTTTAATTAGTTTTACTAATTAAATTATCAGCATGTGGGTCTGAGTACTCTGCCTCTCAGTAGTGCTCTGTGTTACTGGGGTAATACCAAAGGACATGCTGTTTAGGAGAAATGAATGAAAGACTTAAAAAAGGTGAGGCTAGCCAGATGAAAAGGGTGGAGGAATTAAGCAGTCTGAGTAACTTTTGGTCCTTACCTGCATCTTCATCTGAGCTGAGAGGGGAGGAGTGGATATAGGAAACAGCTGATTATTGTTTGAGAGAGTGACTGTGTTTTAAACTAGAGAAGCAGGGCGTGTTCTGTGTCACATCACGCTGGTGCATATGTAACCATGCCAGGACTATTTGAGTAAGTTGCCAAGTTTGAAGCGGGACTTTGATTTGTATTTGATTGTTGTGAAATAAATGACCAGGGCTGCTTTTGTTGCAAACTACCAGGGCTTGATTCTCATCTATTGACTGCCATCACTTCATGTGGGCATATGCAGTGTGCCTAAGATAGTTCCTTTCCAGAGAACTGTTGAAGGATTTTTGTGTTTAAAGTTTACGGAAGAGTCAACCATTTCCCTGACACTGTTCTTTCTTTTGTCTCTGGAGTGTTGTATGGGGTATTTTTTGTGTCTGCAGGCAACAGAGGGGAGAAAATTCTCAACCCTATGAAAATGCCAATGGAAAACAATGTCATCTTGGGGAATTCCTTTGTCAATCCATGTCTGGGAGCCAGGGTAGGGAGATGGCAAAAAGGATAGGCAAACTGAGAAGAGAGGACATGTTTGGGATATGGGTGCAGCACTTGAATCACTCTCTTTTACTTTAAGACTGTGTAGGTAGTTGTGAGCAGTGCTGGTTCTGATTTTCAAGATCCATATGGGGATGCCATCTTGTAGGTACATTGCAAGACTAAAAGCCTCTGACATGATTTGAGTGTTACAGTAGTGGGATGTGAAGCCAGTGCTGCTCATCTGTGGCCATGGATCCCCAGGAATCAGCAGGCTCTCTGCAAGGTATGGGATCTCATGGAGGATCCACCATGGAGATTCTCCTACTTTTCTCTGTAGATAAGGGAAATGTGAAAAGAGAATTACCAGCAGAAGTCTTTTATGTGAGCTTAGAATTGAGGGGACTGTTCTTAAAATCTGGCACTTTTGGCCTTATTTGCAAAGAAGGTGCTCCCTTCAGCTGCCAGAGTCAGGCACCACACTTGGGAGTCGCCTGTTGGGGAACAAATGGGGCAGTGGATGAACCACAGTTAGTTACAGCTCAGTGTTAACATGCCAAAGCTGTATCTGAACAGAGGAAGGTAAGGCAAGTCAGTATCATGCATATTTGCCTATCGAGACAGGCATGATGTGATCTTCTCAGAGCTACAGTATTGCAGCGGAAGGAGTCTGCTACTAAATGATAGTTTCTATTCCTATGAAGCTGTTAGTTGTTGACATAGGGCCCTTCTGGAAGGATTTGAACAGCTCTTGTGAAACAAATTACTAGCTGGATTTTTTTTTTTTACAATCAGAAGAATTTCACCATGACCCTGTGATATTTCCTCTTTGCTTTGGAAAAACGTTTGCCTTGGTTTTCTAGTTTGTTTTACATTTGTTTTCCAGAAAAGTCATATAATGTATACATGGTTGTAGACAGATTCTACTTGCCTGAGATTCAGCAACTCTGTCATCATAACTGAATTTTACCCTATCCTGTATTCATTTTAAAAATCAGTATACTGAATTTAGTACACAATTTGGTTTGTGGGTGTTTGTTGTAAGGCCACAATATCTGTGTTGGAAAATTCTCTTTTCTTTACAAGATTGTGAGACCGATTTAGGAACTTCTCACCAGGGAATTCCTTCAGAATTACAGAAAAACTTAGATTGGAAGGGACCCTGGGTACCACCTAGTCCTGCATTTACTCCAGGCAACATGAGCTTTAAATGAAGTTTCTCAGTCTGAGTTTTGTATATCTCCAAAGGTGGAGATAGTTCAGCCTTGCTAGGCAGCTTGTTCCAGCACTTGGCTCTTCTCATGGTGATTTTTTTCCCTCGCATCCAGCTGGATTTTCCCATGCTGCAGCATCTGACTGTTGCCTCTCATCCCTTTCCTGTGCAAAGTTTCAGTAAAGACACTACCTCCCTTCTAAAAAGTGTTAGTGTCCTTTAAAATAAATGTTCCAAATTTCTACAGAGCACCTCGGTGGTGTCATTCACCCTAGGGCCAGTTTTTTAAAAGTAAATCCCCATCTTAAAACCACTAATATGACTCTTTTTTTTTTTTTTCATTTGGCTTTTTGTTTCTTTATTCTAACTTGACTTCAGTCTCAAAGGAGCAGATTATCCAGTGAAGTCAGATGAGAATACCCACCAAAAGAGAAGCTCAAGGTCAAAAGTTGCTCTTTCATCTCTTCACGTGGCGTATGAGAGATTCAGCCTCTCATCATTACCATCTTACCTTGAAATGAAGGGAGCCTTTAGGGTTGTTTCCTCAAATGCTTTTATAGATGCTATGTCTCAGGCATTTCTTTAAGCATCATATATTCAGAGATTTGTTTCTCATTTACATGGCTTTTCTCTTCAAAACGCAGCCCTACTGCATTTCTGTTTAGTGCAGAAGACACAAAGACTTTGAAAATGGAAGAACAGTCACTCATGGTGTTTTTTAAAAACCCTGGCTTTTATAAACCTTTATAAAAGGGTTCCACAGAGCCTGAGGAATTATAACAAGCAAAGTTCAGTCTCACTTTCTGTTTTTGTGCTCAGTTACATGAGAATAAGGTCATCTAATTCAGAACCAATGATGTATCCTCAGTTTGAATATGACAGGGTTTTGTTGGTTTTAAGTTCTAAGCAAGGACTTTGGGTTTCACTGGAGACAACTTGTGGACCATGGCTTCTCTTAAAAAACAGCAAGTTGTAACTATTTTAATACATGTCTACTTTGTATTTGGCACACACAAGATAGAGATTTGTTGTTGTTATTCCAGGAAGCTTAAGTACTTTCACTGTATGTGAAAGCTGTCAATCTTTTGACTTAAAGCCCAGCAAAGCAACCTCTCAGTACGGAGGTAACATCCAGTTAGACTGTTGCATTTATGGAAACAGAATCTTTTTTTTTCCAGACAAGACACTGAAATAAATCCAAGAATTCATATCTTCCTTCATTTTGTTTACACAATCACTTTCTGTCAAAAATAACTCCTTTCTTACAGGGCCAGAGCTTTATTTAGTAAAATTTAATCAGTCATTACAGCTATGAGCCAAATTCTCAGATGAGATGTGAATGGATGCTTAATTTGAGACCTAAAACAAGTGAATATGGGGATTTATAAGGCAATGGAAAGGAAGGCTCTAGCCAAACCTCTATCATACTGCCTGCAAAATGCTGGATGTGAGCAGCAGACCTGACTCTTTAGCTGCCCGTGAGAGATACCAAACCATATCCTGCCTCTGTAATACCTGAGGCAGTTAATATCAGCATTACTTTAGAGAAACATGTGATGGATTTCATCTCTTTAATAGTACTGGGCAGTAAGCCATGGTACTTCAGACTGCATTGTCAACAACTCTCTCATCTGTATAGTAAGGTGGTATAGCCGGTTTAGTTATGAACTCATGACTTCCTTGTAAGTCATCTGTAGTCAGAGTTCCAAGAACTGGAAAGTTTGCAGCAGCTGCAAGTAAATGGGTCTTAGCAGAAAACAAGTGCTCAACTCCATCCATATAAGCCACTTCATGAACACTTAGCTCTTCTTTCTCTTACACCCATGAAGTGCTTCACATCCCCTTCCAAACATTAGCTTATAGATGTACACATCTATGGAAAAGTATACTTATATCAGAGCTCTGTAAAACACATTATTTGTTAGAAATTGTTATAGCCATCCTCCATATTGTTGAAATCATAAATACAGGAAAGATTTCAGCAGGGCCTGCAGTGGCAGAGCAAGTAGCACTGATTTTAGAGTGAAAGAGGGTAGATTTAAGTTAGATACAAGGAAGTTTTGGGGTTTTTTTACAATGAGAGGATAGTGAGGCAGTGGAACAGGTTGCCCAGAGAAGTTGTGCAGGCCTCATCCCTGGAAGTATTCAATGTCATGTTGGACAGGGCTCTGAGCAACCTGATCTAGTGCAAGATGTCCTTGCTTATGGCAGGGGGATTGGACTAGATAATCTTTAAGGTCCCTTCTAACCCAAATGATTTAGTGACAACTTCACGATGGTTAGTGCTGCAACCTAATGCTGTGATTAACATCAAGTCATTTCCAGTGTTCCATGCAGTGTGCTGTGTAGGCTTGTACTGTAACTGTATGTATTGGTAATCCTTTTTGAGTAAAGGAAGTGTAATTTTTCTCCAGGATAGATATGTACAATGAGCAATTAGATTTTGCCACCTGGTTGTTTAATAACAGTGATTTTCATTTTCAGATTGAGAGTAAAGTCAAGCATTGTTTAAAATCTTACAGTGCTTCCAGAAGATGACAGAAAAGCAGCATTCTGTTTACTAGAGTTGCCAAGTATTCATGCAGCTGGTCCTCTCTCTGTATTGAGTTTTCAGTCAATGCTTTGGGACATGCTTTGAGATACGTGTTTTTATGCAGAAAGAGGATTGAAAGCAAGTGGTTTTGGTGGAGAAGAATCTTTCATCTAGTTGCCCGCAAAGATGTCCACTTTAGCATATGTGTTTAAGCTGTGTGACTGCATTGTTAATTCTTAAGCCACACTGAAGACGAATCCCATAATTTGCATACAGTTCTTCTATTTAGACTTGATCTTTCTGATTTCCAAATTTGTAAGAATTCCCCTTCTTTGCAAAGCTTAAGTACTTAGAAAGCAAAATTCCCATAATAATTTTCTCAGGGCATTAAATCTTATTAAATACACTTGGCAAAATCTAACATTTTTGTTATTTCCTAGTGACTCGCTTGCTCTAAGTACTGAGACACATCTGGGTCACTTACCTTCTTATCATTTGAGTGCTGACTAGGGGAGCATTCTCTGCAATTTACCCTGTATCTAATATTCTCCATTAAAAAAAAAGGATAAGTCTTTGCTTTTTTACTTGTCGGTGACTAAATATGTCTAATGCTTTAGAAATATTTTTATACTGTGTAGTCAGCATGATTTGCAGTATTAAGGAATTAATGACACTGCAGTTTTGGCAATATTTTAACTCTGTTTTGGGGATGTGGTTCCTAGCAGTCTGAAGCTATCATGCAAGAATAGAAAAGTGTTTGCCAGCAGGCTTGGCTTTCTTCAGGATGTTCTGAAAAGAAGATGAGAGGAATAGTATTGTTGCAACAGTTAAGAGCATGCTATACACACCAGGTTGAGTGTTACATTTAGGTAGTAAGTATATAAGACAGCTTTGCTGACTTTTAAGTCCTCTTTGTGGCTAACAAAATCCCTGCTATAATATGGCTATGTGGCAAAGTTCTCCTTCCTTCTCAGTTTAGGATAGGAGTAATTATTATGACTTGAAATAGCATAAAGAGCATACCTTTTTCACCAAAACAGGATGGGTGCACCTGAGAACTGTATGGAGCAAAAGCATGGAAAAACAGATTAGATGCTACAACTGTTAACACTTTCAGATTTCTTACAAAAGTTGCAACGTCTTCCCTTCCCCTCCTTTCCTTTTTGAAGACTTTTTTCAATTACAAAGAAATAGTAGCCATTGTTGTTGATCCCAAGATTGACTTCCCAATTTTTACATCCTTCTCTTCTAGTTACATGCTAGCTAACATTTGATCACTTTTGTAAGCCATATCCAAACTTAAAGCTGATCCCTTTATTAGCAGCTGTGGGACTACAGAGTATGTGTGTTAAATAGATGTGACTGATGAAGCACAAGAGGAAGAAGCTATGGTATTTAGCACTCATAGTATCCTGTGAGTACATCTACTATACGTGGAAGAGAGAGGATTACATTTCTTCTGCTGTTTATGCTTTGAGGTGATGCTGTTTAAGTCAACTAAAACAAAGAACTTGGTGATGTTTTGCAAAAGAGGAGTTGGAAGAAGGAATAAGAAGAAAACCAAGTACATTCTTTGACATGCATGCAAGTGTTCAAATCAAAAATTTTAGAGAAGACTTTGAAAGAAACAAAAATCTTAATTGGCCCTCAAGATACGCTTTTGAGCAGGAATTTTGTAACTTGAGTTAAGGAAATGTGGACTGTTACACTTCTTTTCACCTTGTGCCAGCCAACAGCACTACATTTGCTGTACACCTCCATTATTTTTAAAGAAGGATCAGTGGTTAATCTTCCTGCCTGAAACAAAACCATCATCCTCGTAGATTCTGCTGTGCCAAATCTTTAAGTCTGATCTCAAATAAATAGATGGACATTTTTTGTTTTGTGAAACTGTGATTACAGGAAGCAGGAATTACCTGGGTAAAGCAGGTGGTTCACTAAGCATCTCTATAATACAGAGATTTGTTTGTTTGTTTTTCTGTTACCCATGACAAGTTCCTGCCCCTTATATTTATATTCTGTAATTGCAGCCTTTTGGGATTAATTTATGTGTCTTCTAAGTAGTTGTGTTCTTCAATTTCATTTCAATGGAATAATTTAAATATTACCAAAATTTAGAGATTATGAAAAATGCTGCAGAAACATTAATGACTGTGAAAGATCTGAATGGTCAGGACTTCTGATGTATGAGGCATCAAAAACACCACTCAAACAATAGATGTCTCTGTCCACTGTGCATGTGCTCAAAATAGAGGGTACATCACTCTTAAGGTTTTAGATTGTCTTTGGCAGTGCTGCTTCCAAGTCTTGACTCAACTAGATATTTAATATTGAAAATATATGGGGTTCCAGCCTAGCCTGTTGTAGCAATGAGCTACATAGTCACATTGTTCCATGAATGTGTGACAATAGGCTAGATTGTCCCTGGAAATGAGTTGATGTGAGTAATGCCACAAAAGCCAGGTTCACTTAAAAAGGATCTCAACTTGATCAGGTTTATTTACTGGGGTCTTGAGAGGAAATTGTCTCTGCTGACTGGGAGTGGAAATGGGAAATGTAGCTTGACTACAGGCTGCAAAGCTTTTACAAGCAAAATTCTGATGTAATTGTTTAAAATGTTTATTGGACACCCAGTGACATATGAAGCTGTCTGGAGTGCTAGGTTGCTTTACTTCTATTTGTGTTAACAATTGGGATGCTGGTGGTGTTTCCTGCTTGCTTGGGATATTTTAGCTCACCAGAAGTGAATAAGATGTGAGAGCGCAGTTTTATCCAGGTGATAATTTCCTTCCCCAATACACTTTAGGAGAGAACAACTGAGTTTTGCATGAAAATTCCAGAGGTTTAATCACTCATTTTTCCTGGCACTTTGTTTTGATGTCACTGCAGTCAGATAAAATAGAATTGAGTCCTTCCCAAAGGTGTTTCAAACTGGTGAAGTTTTTAATACTTGGTTTATGAATATTTGCAGGAACTTCTGTCATCAGCCCAGTGTCTACAAGTAGCACATGGACCTGAGGAGCTCCGTCTGCAGCTGTTGCACCTGAGCACAGCTAGCACAGAGCTTGCAGACATCATCACTATTTGGCAGCAATTTAAAAACCTCAGTTTTAAAGCTGGAGAGCTCTCTTGACATCTTGATTAGCTCATCAGTTTCATGCAGCTTAGTGTGGAAGAGAGCTGTCTTTACCAGCTCTGCTGCTCTGGCCCTTCTTCCTTCAGGGGCTACACAAAGGAGCTGACTGTTAGTGATGGTGGTTGGGGGGCAAAGATTAAGAGGGAAGAATGAGGAAATGAAAGGTTTGCCTTGGGGCTGAGAGAGATGAAGGAACTGCTCTGAAAGTCATTATCTTGCATTTATAATAACCAGATGGGAGAGTGCTTAAATGTAGAGATTTTTCAAATGAAGACGACCACCCCCCCCCCCCCCCCCCCCCCCCCCCCCCCCCAAAGAGATTCAACTTTTGGAGTGGGTGGGCTGTTCCAGAGCAGAAGCAAAACAGAACTGGATGAGAAAAATACATTGTGTCTTAAATTTTTGAGGCATGAATTTCATAGAGAAGCCATAGATGCATTTTCAAGAAAATCTTGCTGCCTCAGCAAGAAGGCGGATGGAAAATTATTTGTGTTTGCTTTATGGTGTGCTAGTGGGATCTGTGCTGAAAGGCATAATTGTGTCCATATGTGTACAAACAGGTTGGCTTCCAAGTTGGAATAAAGTAATAGCCGTAGAATTTCATGCAGAATTACTGAAAGGGTGGTGTAATTCCAGCTGGCTTGGTGGGAATTAGATTAAACCCTTAATGAGAGGATCATAAATTGTCTCTGGAGACTTCCTTCTGCATGATGTAGGTATGGTCTGTTCAGACTCTCTTCTAGCGTTGTCTTCAGTGAAAAATGGTTTTGCTTTGACATGTCTGGCAAACTCCAAATGATTATTAGTTTTGGTTTGATTGGAAAAGAGGAGCCTTTTACCAATAAGTGAGAATCTTGAGTGACATTGTTTTATCAGATACAGGTTTCTTCAAGGCTTATTGGCACCAAGTAAGTCAAGCAGAAGTTACCTTTGTGCCTTCATGCTTAAATCTGTTATCCTAGTTCATTTCAAATTGCTATCAGGTGCTTTGATGGGACAGGATCGGGCCCCTCTAAGCCGTCTTCCCCCATCATAGAGACAGTTATCGAATCAAGATTTAAACCTGAATTAGAATATGATATAACTGTAAGACTGAGGTCCACATTTTTAGAGAGAAAGGCTTTTTATTAATAAGCACTGATTGCTTTCTGTTAGTAGGATGACACTTCTGTTACACACAATTTAAACGCTAACATCTGTCATCTTTAAGAACCTCCAGTCATTGACTTAGAAAAAAAATCTTAGGAAAAAAAATGAATTACATGTATTCAGTTTTTGAAGATAATAAAAAAGCAGTAATAACATTACAGAACCTTATTTTATTGTTTATTAGCACCTACAGTTCTACATGAACTATAAATCCTGGAAGCTTTCTTTTAAGCAGACTACTCTGGAAAACTCTTTACATGAGCTCTTCAGGAAAGACTGGATATTCTAGCATGCTTTGATATATGCATCTTTTTTTTCAGCTATGGATGTTGGATACTGTTCTGAAAAGACTATGTAAAGCAGTCAAGGTAGAGCAGGGAAGATCATAGGCTGTATAAATCTTAATCCATGTAAGCAGAAGTAGAGTTTGAGCCTATAAAAATTTCTTAGAAAACAATGAAGAGATTTTCAGTAATTCTTATTTTAGTGTGCATTTAATTAGCTTTACTAAAATGGAAAATTGTCTCTAAGGAATGAAGCAGGTGGTGGATTCTCTATTTAAAGAATATTTCCAAGAAAATATTTTCCCCAGAGTCCAGGAGTGCAAGGATTGTGTGCCCTCACAGTCTATTTATCATGCGTGGCTTTTTTCACCTTACCTTGTTAAGGAGATAGCATGTGCAAGTAATGGTGAACAAATTTAAAGTGAAATCAGATTAAATCCCAGAGAAACTGTGATGAGCTGTCTTTTCTAGACGAATGCTAAATAAGAAGGAAATGATGCATCTCCTCTGAAATGAAACAGAAAAGAGATTTCTGGATACATCTGTGAGCAATGATACTAGATTGAACTGTGTTCAGTCAAGCTGCTGGATGTGAATTGTTCTGCAGTTCTAAGAGTTGTCCTTTCTTGCTTTTTGTGTACTGCAATTTTTATCTCAGTTGTTTTAAATTATTGAAAATCAGCTCTGATTTTAATGCATATTATGCTTCCAGAAGGGTGTCATGAAACCAGATCAGCAAGAGCAAGGTAAGAAGTGCTTTGGTGAAGGAGAGCACAGGAGGAAGGGCTTCTGGGGGCTCTCCATCTGTAAACAGACATGGTGTGCTTCTCCTTCAGTTCCTAACAGTCTGGCAGTTAAATTTTGAATTAAAATTGGGAGTGGAAAATAGTGTCCTTTCAGCAAAGCATTATTTGACTGCAGGGTTGTGGGGCTGCCCTGTGCTGGTTACAGGAGATAGTTGTTCCTATCAGAGGGAACACTGGAACAAGTCTTCATATGGCACAAGTCAGGATCAAAATGGGATTGATCACATGAATGCATGTGGAAGTAGTGCTCTTAATGTATCTAGGAAACATAAACTGTTACCCTAACTTAGCATTCTAGCAGGCAAGACATTACTATCTGTCACATGTGCAAAACATGCCTATTTTATTACATGTTTTGGCTGCAATAATGAAAATTATTTCTGCCTGTGACTGTAAGCAGGACGATGTATTGCATTATATATGTCTCTTCCCACGTCTCACCAAAAATTAAGCATTTATATTCAGGTAAGTCAGTAGACTGTCAGCAGGCATTGGTTTGCAGAATCAGGAGTGTTTAGTTTCTTAAACAGTGCTTATATTGAAAACTTATGACAGCAAAAATGAAATCTAAAATCCTTTTTTTTCTTTGGGGACAGTGTGTCTCCTCTCTTCTGAAAATGACTTGACATTGGACTGTTGGACTTCTGAGATTGGACTTCTGAAAGATCTGTGTTCAGTTTCCTCTTAAAAACATTAAGATGATGACATAACTGAATGTCTGGGTAAAATATGACTTAACAGTTAAATGTATCCACTTATGGGTTTGACAGCATGGTATGCAGAGATAGTAGTTCACCGGATGCAGAAAAATAGCTCTGATCAGTGTGTGACCTTGAAAGTGATCATAGGTCTTCCTCTGCCAGACTGGCCAAAAGAGAACAGAGGAGTTCTGTTTCCCTGTATAAGTTGCTGCTTATGTGGAAGATGAAACTAAAAGTGGGGGTTTTTTTGCTGTTCTTTATATAATTGCAGTTCTCAGATTTTTACTTACATGTGAATCTTTCATAAAAGTGAGCAGCATTCCTCTCAAGATCTAGCATTTGAAAGATAACAGTACAACAGGTCCCTTTCTTTAGGGCCAGAGCTCTCCTTCTGTTTGATCAGCTTGCACTTCAGGGCAGGTGACACCCTTACATCACTTTCAGAATTCTGTTTACTTTTGCTGTGCATGTTCACAGTTCTGAGTGTCAGATTTGAGTCTTTCTTAATGGCAATTCATTGTACATTAAAAACCAAAGCTGCTTTATCTAATGGCAAATTAAAAGAAATGTTCAAAACTGAATAATGGAAATGCTAGGTTATCCCTTCACTGCTTTCCAATGAAGGTAAAAAGGTAGAAGAATTAATTTTTAGGAACTGCAAAATGGCAAATCTTCTTGTTTCCTTGTTAAAAAAAAATGAGATCATATTTTAATGAATGAGGTAACTCTGTCATGCAGTCTTTGTGGTGCTCAGCAACACATAGGTTTCTGTGTGACCTCTGGAAATACACTGTGGGAAATGCCTCTGCTCAAACACTAGCAGAAAATGAAAGACTCAAAAGCACTGTGTTTGTCATGAAGCTAAAGCAGAAGGACTGAGATGAAAGATTAAGCAGTGCTTTTCACAGTGGAAGTATGAATGTGTGTGTATTCAATGTGAGGATGTACTTTCAAGTCTGTACTTTCTACCTACCTTATTGAATGTTGTTGCTTGTGGATAATTACACGGTAGACAACAGCACAGAGGGATCCCACATTTCTCTTTTTCACATGGATTGAGAAGATTTTTTTAAAATAATTGAAGCTGGTATGTAAAAACCCCAATGTTTAACATAATTCCTGAGGAATGTCAGCTCTACAGCGTTTGTTTCAGTGACATCCTGCACTGCTTCTGAGTGTCAGCAAATCTGCATTACTTTATCAATATGCTGTTCAAATAAAAGTTTGCTCTTGGCAAACACTTGAAAGACTCCAAATGTTTTCACGTATTTTTCAAAACTTAGACAGTTTTCTGGGGATTTGTGTTCTAGGGATGATTTCTCTTTTTTGTCTGCTGTGAAATTTTACATAAAATGACTTTGCAATGCAAATCTTTTTTTCTCCTCACAGATGAAATCATGCATCAGGATATCATTCCCCTTTATGCTGCAGATATTCAGGACCAGTTAAAGAAACAATTTGCTTACCTGTCAGGTAAGATTATAGCGTTCTCTCCTATAGATGTTACTTAGATGTATACTTTGGATTGTTCTGCTTTCACGGTGTCTGAGATCTCATATAAGAGAAATTCATATTTTATGAGCAACTCAAAGTAGAAACTTTCTAGAACTGTTATTTAAGGAGTTATAAAAAGAAGATTTTAATTTTCTTTAAAGTAAATATAAACTGTAAATTATAGTTAATTTTCCAGTATCCAGGATAATGGGATGGAACTGAGGATAGGATAAAATATTGAATAGATCAAAATAAATAAGGGAGTATTGATAAACCTGGTTGCAGGAACATACAGTCTCCTGTAGTGAGTGCCAAGGGAGCTGTGGGTACTTGTACTGATACACAAGTAACAGCACTTGCAGCTAGGACATGCCTCAAACACTGATCTAGAGCCCTCAGAGCTAACTAAACCCTCACTGAGAACTGGAAAATGCAGCATGGATGCACCGGTAGTTGCTGTGGTCTTGCAGTGGCTGGCTGTGCTGTCAGGTTTTATACTGAAGCACAGGTTTGACACTTTGGTCTTGACCAAAGTGGTAGAGCAAGCACCACATTACCATGTTCCCCTACAACCTTGATACTGGAGACAGACACATGTAGCATCAAGTTCTGGGCAGGGTTTTCGGCTTGGTATCGCCACCTGCACTCTGCAAAAGAGCCTGCTTTCAGGTGTAAGCCATCTCTAAAAGCAGCACAGCCATTTTCACACAGAGCAGAATATCTTTACCTCTGGATAACCTGTGCCAGGTAGTTGATGGGGGCCTGTGTGTGTGCCATGCAAATGTTGGTTGTTGAGCTTGGTCCATCTTGATGCTGTGACCAAAGTTGGCTGATAGTAGGTAAAGGGAGACAGTGCCTTTGCTTACTGATCAGGCTGTGACAGGTGTTTGATAAGCTTCTGAGTTTATTGTCTTGCCTTCCTTCCTATAAAGCTCTTGCAGGTGTGCAGCAGCCAACTTGCTGGACTTACTGCACTGCTTTTCCTCCTATCCATAGAGAGAGGCTTTCCAGAGCTGCCCTGCCTCCTTCAGTGTGAAAGCCATTTACTTCTCTAGGCTGAAGATGGGCTATAGAACTGTTCTCTCCGAATTTGAATCCTTCCCTGCCTCAGATCAAGAGACACAGGGGAATAAAGCAATGTACTGCTTAACTTGGCAAGAGCTCATTGTGTCTTGTTATACTCATAATTACCCGTTAATTATGATTTATTCCTGCCATACAAACTAAACTAAGTGTGGATCTGCAATAGTGATTGTGTTTCCTATGGACTGGTGGTAGCACTTGGAAATAATGTTAGTTATGAAGTTGACTGTTCATGCTCCATTTGAGATGATGGTGTTAAAGCTACAGTTCTTTTCTGTCAGTTTTTTTTTTTTTAACTTTCCAAGCTTTTCCTTCTTATTGAGGGACAGAAAATGGCTCATAATAGTGTTATGCAAGAATCAGCCTATTTGGGAAACTGTAGGCATGGTTTATTTTTTGCCCCTCTGAAGTTAGGAGAAAAATTGGTGGCTGTAGCATATGAAAAAAAATCTCATTGAGTCCAACTGGAGATTGCTCATGTCTTAAAATTGAGTTTGCACAGTCACAAGCGTGTTCAGCACTTAGTACATCCACTGTGCAGTAAAGCTTAGTAAGAGCAGCCATTCCTCTTTCTATTCTATTTATTCACCCTCATGACTATTAGAAGTCTGTTTTGTTTGCCTGAAATAGTAGGACAGCTGCATTACTGTGAACTGTGACTGTATTCTCTGTTGTATTTTATTATTCTTGGCCAATTTGAGTGTTAGGCATTTTTGTTTCACTTTGGACTTCAGTTATTTTATCCTGATATTCTCTTGCAGGCCACTCATGGTTAGTTTTCTGTGCTGTACCAAATAGTAGTGTTACAGGCTCTGTGAACAAAAGAACAGAGCTAATGTTTTGGTACTTGATTCTTTCACAATTTGTTCTCATTTTCATGCTTACCAGCAGCTTTGCTGTAATGCCACTTAAGATATTCACAGTGTATGTGAGGGGACTTTTTTTGCTTCTTACTAAGTTGCCTTGGAAATAGAATTTTAGGATATGTCATGAAACTCATTAAAATTGAAGTCCATAGATTAAGAATACTTCTGGTAGACAGCATTTTTGCAGGTATGGTGAATTACATAATATCTTGGATGCATTTTGGTTTTCAGTTTTTGTCTTCTTAACAACGAAACATACATGTGAGAACTGCAGTAATTTATCTGATAGAATGTATCTAGGTCTTGTGGGCTGCTTGCTAGAATGAAACCTAGTCCTCTTCTGTGACTAAAATGCTGCTTTCTGTGTTTTGGCCTAAGTAGGGGTCAACTTTCTCTTGGTCTCTTTGCAGGTATGAAGTAATTCATGTCTCTCATTCTGGTAGATTATAACAGAAGTGGTACAGGGGCATCCAAATTAGACTTCAAATGGAACGAACTAAAGGAAAAACATTAATGCTTCAGATTTTTAGTAAATATAGCAAAGTACAATGAGATTAAGGTGCTAGCTGCTTCTACAGATATTGAAGGCTCTGTCTCTTGCTCAACAGTGAGTATGCAGCTGTGTCTTTATCTTAACTCTAATGGAGGGGCAAGCTGTGGATGAGGTTTGTAATTAATCATTCACATAACAAGTTTATAAACCTCAAAGTTAATGTTTTACCTTGGGCCCAGCTGTTTACTTTTTGCTTTGAATTTTCTTGTTTCTGTGGAACAAAGTCCTTACTTTTGCAGGAATTGTTACTCTCTGTTGTTGCTAGGCTGTGTTAAATGCCCTCTATAGATGGTTCACAGTGTCGCCTGTCCTATTTTTTTCTTCCTTTCGTTAGTATTTGTGCAACCACTTTTTCCTCTGCATTGCAGAAGGTCTTTTGCCTTTTTTTACTTTGGATTTTTTTTTTAATCTTCACGAAGGACATTGGAAGGTCCATTTAAAAGTCTCTGGAAAATCTATTCCTTATAATGCTTCATTCATATTTTCTATTTGCTTTCATAAGTATTTTAATTTTTCTTTCCTTGATTGGAAAGTTGCTATCTTACTTTCATACCCAACTTTGCAACTATCTGCCATTGCTGTATGCAGGTATGTTAAAATAAATGTAGATGAAGAGGAGAATACAGACAGGTGTGTATGTTTATATGCATCATACAAGCTATGTGATGTGTAAATGAGACTCTCGTCCACCATGAGTACTGAACCAATTATTTCAACTCTCTTTCCTTTGAATGCTTCTTTAGGCATCAAACAACTTCAAAGTATTTTCATTAAAGGAAATACAAGTTCACGCTACTGGCACTTTTGCCTATTGATTCATAGTTGGTTTTCCTGTTGAAAAAGTTAGCATTGGTACCAGCTTTCAAAATGCTTATATCTTTGTTCCTTCAAATTATCTTTCCAAATAATCGCCTTTCTCTCTGTAACTTTCTTTACTTGGCTGTACTCTTGCTCTCCTCTGTGGAAATGACCTGAAAATACTTCACTGGTTAAACCATTCCCTTTGAAGTATCCACAGGAGGTGAGTCTGTTTGTAAAACTGTGTTTGAGAACTCCTGAGTGTGTCCTGTGCCACATCCAGGTCAATGCCTATGTTGTGTACTGACAGTAGAAGAGGTATTGCTTAGCAATTTCTTCTTCCACGAGTGTAAGTTTAACTACTGTTTTATATTCACTGTGCTAACCTCACTGTAGGGATTTTAAAAAACCCACTACCCCAAACCCACAAACCAGTAAAGAAAAAGAGAAAGGGGGGGAAAAACCAAAAAAGAGATCTCCAGTTGAAATCCATTCAGATTTAAATTTAGTTCTTGCAATCTGATTTTTAAGCCAGCATACTTGCTGCTCATCAGGCTAAGCAAAATGCAGCTTGTGAAGTTATACGAGTAAAACTTCTCCCTCATTTCAAGGAAAGAATACTTTAATAAATTCCTCTTGGTTCTGTTTCTTCTTTGCAAGGATATGCAATGAAGCTTTTATCCACTACCTCATTGAACTCTAGACATAATTTCAAATACTCCAAGTACTCCAGTACTATGCAAGTAGAAAGGAAAAATCCTTTATCAGAAACATACAAACAGAATACCCAAAATGCCACAACAGTAAAGCAAAATCTGTAGTAAGCCTTTCTTCCATTCATGTGAGGATCTCAGTTTTGACATGACTGCAAACAAGATTACTTTTGCTTAAGATATACGTAACAATGGTGCTGTTCTCAAGTCTCATGTGTGCATATTGACCAACATGGAGATATTTATTCTTTTGTTTTGGTTTGGTTTTCCTTATAGTCCTTATATTATATTATTATATTTCCTTATATTTCATTCACATTATAGAATCAGGCTTGAAGACCTACCTCTGCTCCTTCATCATCTAATTATATCCAACTGCCTTGTTTCCTCTTTGAGGAGTTGGGCAGTACGTTTTTGAAACTATTTTGTCTTCTGCAAACAGAAGCAGAATAATTAAGGAAACCTTACAAATGCTCTTTTTTCTTGGAAATCTGAGCAATCTCATTTGTGCTCCCAGATTTTGCTGGCTATACCAATAACCTTAGAATATCTTTCACGAGGTTGTGGAGAATTACTTTTTTCCCTATGTGTGTTTTAGCAGCTGTACAACTCATAGTTGTTGTAATTTGTGCTCTCAGTGCCATTTAATATTAAAAAGAATACTAATTCTTTCTCATTTGAGATTGGTATCTAAAAAACAAGTCACTAACTTGCCCCTTGATTAGAATTTGGATATATCAGTGTTGCACTTTCCTTGGCTTGGCACTTCTTTATCACCCTACCTGCTTAATTAAAAAACCTTGAAAACAAACCTGAAAGAGATTGCAGTTGTGATGGGAGAAGTCAGATGCCGCAGAATATAAATAATCAATGCTAAATTACTTAGAATTAAGGTAAACTTTATCAGTCTCATCACAGAACATCACAATTTTCCAAAGATTGTTTTTTCACTGCTTTCATACATGAGATTGCGATGCTCTGTGTCTGCATAATAGTAATAGTTGGTCCTATTGTTTAAACGTTTGTATACAAAAGTTAGGAACATGAAGTACAATTTCCTAAGCATAGTTAAGTAATTTTGCTACCTAACCTGGGAGCTCATGCGATTCAACATGTTTTTAAAAGGTTTGTTTTTCCAAAACACAGGACTGCCACTGTTGTAAAAACTGGCCTTAGACCAAGGTGCGTAGATCTATTTAAAAGAGCTCCTCCTAACTGGAGTTTACTAGAGTTGTAGAGGTTTATCCACTAAAAAATTTCCATTTTAGAGAGGTGATTTGTATTTTAATTGATGCTAAATCTGTTAAAGAAATTTTAGTTGAATATATTGCCAAAGTTACTTATTTGTAAGTTAATAACAGAGTTTTCCTTTATTGGAGGCTCACGAAAGTAAGATGGAGGAAATCTACTTAATTTTAAATGGTGTTGTGTTTTAATTGTTTAATTGATGATATCTGCTGCTTCTTCTATGGTGTTTCCATTTTCACACCAAGAAGTCATAATCCTTTTACTTGGGGAATATTCCTTACAGCTGCATTTTATGAGGCAAGTCTAAAGTACCTACTGGGAATCATTTCAGGTAAAATATGTGCAGACTGATTGTAACCACTTAAGGAATGAAGCCTTCTCATCTGATCTTTGCAATAAACAAAGCCTAAAGCTGGCACTCAAGTGGCCATTTATTTACTGTTTCAAACAGAAAGAATACTGAATATTTGTCAGCATTTTCATAGAATCACAGGATGGTTTGGGTTGAAAGGAACCTTTAAAGATAGTCCAAATCCAATGCCATGGGTAAGAACATCTTTGACTAAATCGAGTTTCTCAAAGTCCCGTTCCACTTGACCTTTACATAGTCGCAATGGTGTTCACACTTTTAAACAAAAATAAGGGATTTCAATATCCTTTCAGAAACTGAGATTTAAAACAAAACAAAAAAGGGCTAAGTTTAGACTAAGAAAAAGTGCTCCCAGTGCTTTCAACAAGATACTTGGTTGTCTTAGGAACACATAAAACTATTATATTTTATTATATTAGTTCACTGTATCCCTGCTTAAGCCTAGAATTAGGAGAGTGAGCTTGTGTGTGCTATTGTGGGCAGAACTTGTCCAGCAAATAAGTTTAGGCTGTTCCACCACCGTGGCTCAGATTTCAGGACTCTGAGCTAGTGGTGAAGAAGAAAGAAATTACTTTCTAATAGTCGTGACATAGTCATTCTGCCAACAGACCTAATTTGTTGAAATATTACACTTAAATCACCACTTTTTGGATAGCAATTAAAATTCCAGTCTCTCTTTTTAAAAACTACTGCAATCGGGTGTATATAATTCTGAGATGCTTGGAGGTTGTGTGAATTAGATTTAAAAGATGTTATGGATTTTTTAAATCCATGTCTCAAGAAAGATGAGAGAAGTAAAATTGTTCACTTTGTCACTTGAATGCTCTTCCTCTCACTGCAAACAACAACAACAAAACCCATCTTGGCTTCCTAAACTTTCCCATTTATCTCCTCTCCCTAAATTCTGTGGCTTGATTTACTTCTGGGAGAAGGGATGGATATCACATATTACACGGCTAATTTAGGAATAAAGTATGTAATGCTGCTTTTGCTGGGGTTCAAGTAAGAAAAAGTGATTCTGAATAAAAGAGAAAAATAATTGCTTGTTGCATCAGATTCATTATGAAATAACGAATGCTTTGAAAAGCATTCTCACCTGCTGCTTTTATTAAAATTTAATACAAACGCAATTTAGATGTAGGATATTTACTTTGTTTTAATTCCCACGCCCTTTTTGAAACTTACTGTGGCAAACATCCATTTGTAAGTAGTGACTGCTTTGCTAGGGTGGCCCATCTTCCATTGATGACCATGTATTTGCAATATAGGAGACTTCTGTAGGTTAGCAATGTTAAAGCTGAAATTTTACAGGATTTATTATGTGTAGCACTTCAGGTCTACTTAGCACTGTGCCTTAAACTCTTTTAAGCAGTGAGGTCCTAATAAGGAAAAGTAGTTGTGCAGCATTTGAAGGTATATGTGTGGTTAAGTGTCCCAGTATGAAGATACTGGGGGAAAAATACAATCAGTGACAGCTCGTGACAGGACAGAGCCATCTCCACCCAAGATAATCATGGGTGACTATACTAGAAACTGAAAATTCATAGACAGTATTAAGGCAGGATGGTTCTCTTTGCCCTTGACAACCCATGGTGGTCTGGGAACTTCCTGAAGGTCATTGTCTGGGCTTCTGCTTTTAGGACTTGTCCTGCAAGCCTGTTGTTATTCTTTTGTTTCATATGCCCTATTTATAGAAATTAAATAGAACAAAGCAAGTAACCAACAGGGATACAGCAAATACTGTATAATTGTGCCTAAAAATAGATATTCTGGAGAGAGCAGTGAGCAATAGAAATAATCATCATGCTTGAAAAATGATTTTAATGAGAGAGGAAAATAGTTTGGTCCTGAGAGTCTGAGCAGAACAGAAAGGAATATAATCAAAATTGATCTTAACCTACATTTGTGTTGTAAACATTTATATAGCTAAAGTTACCTCCCTTAGCTTAACAGTTGCTACTTTTGGATGTATTGTAAAGGTTGTGTTTGCAAATTTGTGGTATTTACATAATAGTTGCATATTGTTGTTGTTGTTTAAGTGTGTCCAGAGCACATTATTTTCTGATGTAGTATGATTTCAAGAGCTACAAAGTGATAGCACCATATGGCCTACAGCTTATGCTGGTAGATTGAAGTTATGTTTACCATAAATTAACATAAGGTTGCTATCTGAGCTTTTCTAATTATATGTGTAATTGGAGGGAAATGGTGGTTTCTTTCATCAAACAAATCTGAACTCAAATACTGCTTTTTCTGATGAGGTAAGGCAATGGAACTGTACACTCCTAATTTCACAAATCACTGTTGCTTTCATAATCGGTGTTGTTAACACAGTTTACTGTTGATTTCTGCACAACTGTGAGATTTCAGGGCTGGAAGAAATACCATTGTTATTTTACTACAGTAATCTTTGGCTGGTTTATTTTCCTTTTGTTGGAACTGTGAAGCAAATGTAACTTTCCAGCAGTGTGTACCTGCCACTTCCCAACTGTTACCTTCATGCAGTTGCTGGGACTCAACAAATGCTTTGTTCAGACAGTCTTTAGGGAAATGTACTTGCTTAAGACATGAAATGTTAACATTGTCTTAAAAAAAATACATTTTGCATATAAAAATATACGTGAAGGACCTTAAAAAGCATTGTGGTTATGAATTCTACTCAGTGCTGCGAGATATTTAGCTCATCAGCAGCCATATTGCAGCATAGTTGTTTGACTCTGCTTTACCTTTTGTGGTTAAATCTTGCTTAAAACACCTTTTCCTATTCCTTTTAATGTTCTGCCACTTCTTTTAGTCTCTCCTGGAGGCAGAGCTGCCAACTGAGCGTGGGGCAGGGAAGTTGCATGAATGAGTTTAAACTGCTAAGAAGGTTGAGTTCAGTTCAAGATGGAGATTCACCTACTTAATTCTAGATTAAATTTTTTCCCCTTAAATTAGTGGCTTTCTCCAAATACATTTACAGTCATTTATTTTATTTATCAAAATACACACTGCCATCTGGTGTCAAAACTGTGTTCATATGAGCAAAGACATTTGTACAGAAAAAAACCTCATGTGGCATAACAAGTTCCTTCTTACAAAACTTCCTAAGCTCTTAAGAAGAGACTAGACTGTTCAGAATAAACAATGTCCACCAAACCTCCAGAGAAACATGGTAGTTTCATCACTGGAAAGTGGCAGGCTGGGTAAAGTGACTTACATGTAAACATGCCTGCTGCTTGTTTCTTTTGTAGGTGGAAGAGGAGGAGATGGATGCCCCGTTATCACCTTTCCAGACTATCCAGCTTTCAGTGAGATCCCAGAGAAGGAGTTCCAGAATGTCCTGACCTACCTGACGAGTATCCCAAGGTGAAGACTTGTCTAGGAGAAAATACCATTTTTTTTTCTGCTAAGCAGTTTTTCACATTGTCATTTACATGATGGTATAAAAGTCAGGCTTTGTATTTAATTAAAGAAAAGGAAAATGCAGCCTATGGTGCAATGTCCATAAGTGATTAGTGACAGCTGCTTCACGTAATCATTAGATGAATTATATAGTGCTATTTCTATTTCATCAGAAAATTGCTTTCTGGTATGTATGGATGCAGATTCTATGATGGACATTGTCCTCTTGTTTCTTCTTTTTGCTGTATCTTAAAGTGCAATGATCTCTTATTTTAAGTGAAACCATGTATCATTTTGGCAGAATATCCTAATTTCTGGATGCTACTCAAGATGTTACTCACTGTGAGGGAATATTCCATACTTACATACTGCTTGTGCTCTGTGTCCCTGGCTCAGCTCAATGTATAGCCTTGGCAGCGTTTTGACTGAGGATGCTGAGTAGGCCCAGCAATTAATCCTGCCTCTCTTAGAACAGCAGTGTTATCAATGAGCTGCTCAACAAAAATAGTGATTTCAGTGAAGGTCTGTTAGGGAATGAAACAGTGGGATTCAAGATCCCGATGGAGGTGAGAAAGGCAAGTAGCAGAGTAAAGTACAGACCTTGAACTTCAAGGAAACTTCAGGGAACTGGTAGGTGGGATTCAGTGGAAGGCAACTCTGAAGGGTAAATCTCCTGAGGAAGGCTGCAAAGTTTTTAAGGGCAGCATCCTTCGAGCACAAGAACGGTACAGCCTGGAAAATGGATAATTGTAACAGGAGATAGATGTGGCTGAGCAGGGAACTTGTGAGCGAGCTGCCATACAAAGCACACAGTAGATGAAAGCAGGGACAAACTACAAAGGATGAATATAGAAATATTGTCCAAATGTAGAGATGGTTTTGTGAGAGTCAAAGCACGCCTGGAGCTAAGGGTCACGAAACAGCAAGGATCTCTCAAAAGAACTTGTGTTTCTTTAGCAGTACTGGAGTAGTCAAGGAAAATGTGGACCTGTGCTGAATGAACTGGGTAAATTAGTAGCAGCCAACACAGATCAGACTGAGACACTTGAATTCTTTGCTTCAGACTTCTCTGACAGTGTCTCCCAGGCCTATGTGTAAACACACATTTGAATCCTTGAACCTTGTGGGTTCAAGGAGGAGAATGACTAGCAACAAATGAAGATTAAGTCAAGGATCTCTCGAGGAATCTGGACCCAAATCTAGTCTTTGGGATGTTACATTGAGAATGATGTGGAGGCTGGCCAGTGTCATGGCGAGACTGCTCTCTATCACCTTTGAAAGGTTTTTTTTAAGGTCAGAGATGGACCGTAATGACTAGGGAAAGGTAAATATTGCATTCAAGTTCAGAATGGGCAAAAATAATGATCTGGAGCATTACAGGCCAGACAACCTCAATTTGTTCTGTGAGAAAAATAGGGAGTATGTTCTCTTAAAACAGTTTTGGACACAAGAAAGAAGGTCTTGATAGGGAGTAGCCAGCATGGATTAAGCAACAGTAATTGTGCTTGACCAACCTATTTCTGTGATGAAATTACTGGATGCATGAAATGAGGAGGGGAAGCTGTTCATGCCTTTTATCTCACCTTAAGGTGAGATAAACAGATTTCCCCCACAGCACCCTTGTATCACCTTTGAGTTGTTAGATTTTGGCAAGCGGGCTGCTGGGTGGGTAAGAAACTGCTTGGATCATCTTGCTCAGAGTGGTGGTTAATGGCTCATGCTCTACCTGAAGACACAATTCCTCAGGGAACCACACATACTTGTGCTACCTGACATCCTTGGCAAGGATCTGGAGGAGGAGATGGAATGCACCCTGATTGAGTTTGTGAAAGAGAAATTGATTGACCAGTCAGTCCACTTGAAGGAAAGACTGCCATTCAGAGAAGGCTAGACAAACAGGAGGGATGAGCTGACAGGAGTCTCATGAAATTCAGCTATGCCAAATGCTAAGCTCTGCTGTTGGGATGGACTAACTGCCTGTGAGAGTGCAGGCTGGGAACTAGCTGGCTATGAGGCTGCTCTTCTGAAAAGGTCCTGGAGGTCCTCATGGTCAGCGGGAGAGAAGGCTGATGGCTCCAGGGCTGCATGAGCAAGAGCATGGCCAGGAACAAGTGACAGCAGGGGATCTCATCTACTGTCTGGCTGTCTCCAGACCCACCTTCAGTGCTGAGCCCAGCTCTGAGCTGCCATAGGGCAGAGATTCAACAAGCTGGACTGAGTCCAGTGAGGCCCCCACAGTGGTCAGGGCTGGAGCTGATGTGCAAGAAGTGAGACTTACTCAGCATGGGGAGGGAAAGCTATGAGAGGGCCCAACAGCCACCATTCACACCAGCTGGGGAAGATCGTGGAGAGCTGACAACAGGCTTCTCACAGAGGTGGGCAGTGGGGAAAGGCAGACCTGGGTGGCAATGGGAACAGAGAGGTTCTGAACTAGATGTAAGGAAAAAAAAAACATTGCTGGGAGAATAATGAAGCATGGAGACTCTGTCCTTGGAAATTTTCAAGACCCAGCTGTACAAAGCCCTGAACAACCTAGTCTGAATTTGGAGATTGGACTAGAAGCTTTCTGAGATCCTTTCAGATTAAAAACTTTTAGAAATACAGGTTGTGTAAATGGTTAAATGTTGGTCTCAAGCTCTATTTTGCATTCTTTTTGCTGACAGCATTCAGCGCAGCTCAATGTGGATTGTGCTGAATTCACATTTGGAACTAGTCATGGCAGATGTCCTTCATGCACGTGCATGGTTTTACTTACTGTACATGCATGAAGAGAAAAAGCAGTGTTCTTGTAAAGGACTTTCCTTTTACTTATTTTGTAGGGCCTGCTCCCTTTAAGGGAACACTGTTTATACACATCTCAGTACTGCCAGGTGCCCTTCTGGTTGTACTTGTTAATCCCTAGTTTATCAGGGCATGGAACTGTGAAGCTAACAGCCAAGTTTTGCATTTTCGTTGTTTATCTTTCTGTTGGTTAAACTGCCTGGTCCTAATGCCTCTCTTGATGGTATCTTTCTTGGACACTGTTACTATGAATAGCTCTATACTGAATTCACATCTGCTCCTCCTTTTGAAAGTCCTTGGTGGTGTGCTTCATGGTGGCCCATTGAACTTCTGCAAAGAGTGGGCTTCATGTGAGAAATTCTCATCAGAACAAACAGCATCTGGTGCAGTGGGAGGTGCCCATCCCAGAGCATCAGTTTGGCAGGAGCACGTTTTTACTAGTTAAAACCCTGGGAACAGATTTTCTGGGGATTTTTTTTTTCTGTTAATTTCCCCTTCCTGACCACAATTATTCTATGTGTATTGAGCCAGAAGTGTCCATTCCTTGTCTGGCTGTTCTTGTAGGATTTTCTTGTTTCCTTAATTTATATTTCTTTAGAAAGAGATCTCTTTTCTATGTAAATGGAGATAGCCCAGCTGGCTACATGTAAAGAGGAAGGTGGTAGCTACTGTAAATATAGCTGAAGAGATCCCCGACGTCTTTGCTAGTGGTGTTGAGCTTACTGTGTAAAATTGTGTTTATGAGTCCTTGTGCAGGTTTATATGAATAAAGATATGGATATGCTACTAGCTGGATGTCAGCATACATCCCCTTAAAAAGTATGTTTTGCTAATGATAAGTTATTGACTGTGTATACTCCAAAGTTGGGCAGTATTGCACTTTTGTTTGAATTTCTAGTGCTGTTAAAAGTGTCCTTAAGGGATGGTTTTTACTGTTGTTTTAGTCTTCAAGAGCTAAAATTGCCAAGACTGTCATGAATGCTTTGAAAACTGCTTTTGAGGGAAGGATAGGCAGTTAGTTAATCATTCATTTATTGGGAAAGTTTATTAAAGAGGCATAAAGGGTACAGAATTAGAAGAAGGATAGAAATGCAGCCCACAGCTTTTATGCATGACTGCTCTCTAGTGTAATTTAGCTTATGAAATGCATAATTCTCTTTCGGCTATTCCAACTGACTGAGGGGAAAGGGACTTTTCTATGAAAAACCCAGTAGAGGATGGACAAGTCTGGAGCCACAACAGTTCCTCAGAAAACTGCTTATGCTACTTGACCCTAAATGAGATTCCTCTCGCAACAAGGGGATAGCAGCAGTAACTCAAAATTCATTGTCTGAGTGCCCGCAGCTGTATGTTAAGGGAAATGATGTTTCATGGAAATGACAATGAGGAGCTACTAAGAGCCTCGTAAGAAAGGACCTTTCTGTGTTCTGCAGTAGAGTTCAACCAATAAAATATTTACTGGTATAATGAATCTTATCAGTGGCATCAGATTTTCAAGATTTGTTCCCAAGAAGTAGTCTTTGTAATAAAACTAGCTTAGGACTTTGAGAAAGGAAAAACTGAAGCCTCTTTACCTGCTTTTATTATTCCCTCTAATTTTATAGGTAAGCATGTCCTTGTCCACTCTTACTGCATAGTTGTTTTATACTATCCAAACATAAGGTTTCACAAGTTTTTTCCTGTGCAAACTTTCTATTTTTTCATAGTGAACTTTAATCATGAAGAAATAAATGTCTTGTGGAGCACCTTGCTTTTAGGAATGGAACTGTTGTAAGTTACGTGTGACCAATTTAGATGACCATGAAGCAGAATAGTGCAAGTAGTAATCAGCATGTGCTCAGATGTGGAAGTGCCGGATACACGAGGATGTTAAGAAAGGAGACGGTGGAAAAGGAATACCTCATCTCAATTTAAGACATTCAGTTAACACTGGTGCAACTGTATATCATTAAGCAGTGGGCTGAACCATCTTCGGGTGGGTGTTGTTAATGTTACGAGGTAATTTTGTGCTCTATAGACAACTGGATAAAACACAATGTCTAATGTATGGTTTGTAGCAATGTCAAAATATTCAGTGCACATTGTTGACATAGTGTGGGACAGTCATGTATCATATGTACGTAAAGATCATTGCTTTACCAGGAAAAAATGATGGATTAAGGATGAGTACTACAGACAGTGGAAGATTAAGATTAATTCTTTTATAGCTGCCCCTTGGTAACAAGATGTATGTTGTAAAGATGTACATGTAACACTTCTAAAATGGGTTTTTCTTTTTTTCAGGTAGTATTTTTTTGTTATTGCTGAAGCATAGGATAAAGTTTTATTTAAAAGGTAGGGATTCTCCTAGAAAGATTTTTCTTAGATCAAGTGATTTTTGGTTTTATACATACAGTACCCAAGATGAAAGAGGAAAATCCATGGCAATATGTAATGTACTTAAAGCAATAATTTCTTAGAAGAGTATTTTAACTAAAATGTTGGATTGGTAGAAATACTTTACATATGAGCATTGTTCCACAGGAATTAATAGCTCTTGTCAATGGAGTGGCTGAATAAAGTCATATCTGTAGGTAAGAGGTGAACTCTTTCAATTGAGCTAGGTTTTAGCAGAAGACAGCAAGCCCAAGTCATGCATCGATGCTTCAAGGAGGTTTTATAATGTCCATGTAGCTGGTCTGATTCTGCAGAAAAGAATGTCTCCTATTATTTCACTGGGTGAATCCTTTGGGGGTTGCTGCTGAGCTGTGTAGGAAAGGGAGGTCATGCAGAACAAAATTGTCTCACCTCCTAGCAAAGTAAAGAAACTAATGTCCATCATTCTTACTGCAAAGTGGGAGAGGCACCTGTGAGTTTTGCCTTTTACATCCCACATATGCCAGCGTTGAAGGAAGAATATTCCACTTAGGTTTGCAATAGGCTCCTGAAATAGCTGCCAACTGTATTCTTAAGAAGTCATCTGAGGACATTCAGTATTCTCCTACTTTTTCTCCGTTTTGAAAGTATTTTTACCCCTTTCTATTTATCATAATAATCAGACTTCTAAGATTTGCAATGTACCTTGAAGGCAAGTGTTACTCATACGTACTTCTATCTATCACAGCTGTCATTCTAAACGCATTTTGACTTAAGTGTGTACACATCCTTGGAACGTGACTTTACCAAATGTGGGGTGTAGCATGGGAACTTGATCCAAAAGAAATTAACAGTTAATTGCAATGGTTAAAAAAGAAGACATCATTTTTTAACACATGGTTTTACTTCTGGTTAATTAACAGTTTCTACTGCAATCAGAAAATAATATGCTGTATGAGAGAACAAAAGGATGTAGCTTTAATGCTTTTCGTTGTTGTTCACGTAGGCTTATACTTGAATGAACAAAGCAAACTAAAATTCTTGTGTTCACAAGTGTTTGGAAAACTAGTATTTTAAAAGGCCAAAAATGAGTCTTAAATACAAAGATATTTTCAAGAGAAATAAAGAATAGTGTAGATTAGAAAATTAGAAACTGATTTTAGTTGAGTCCCACACTGCTGATTAAATACAGTACATGGGGGTTTTTTACATGTATTCAGACAGAGTAATGCTCTTCTGTCCTACTGAACGATCTTGAGCACATCTCAGGTTCACTTGGCGTGTTTGGCAATTTCCTGTTTTGTAAGCTGTTCCTGTCGGTTTCCTGCCTGGGAGAACGTCCCCTTCTTTAGGATCCTGATGGTTTACAAATGCTTGAACAACACGTGGCCTTCTAAGAAATCCTATTGTTTGTAGTACTGTCTGGTGTTAGAAGCTAGGGAACCATCCTGTACGGATAACAAAACAGAACAAGATGACCTCTGAAAGTGTCAATGTCCAAGAGTTTGAAACTCAGTTGTTAAGAGTTTGCTGAGATTAGGGTAGGCCTGCCTGTGTTAACTATTCCAGCTCCCTATTGTTTGGGATAACACTGGAAAAGTGAAAAAGAAATGTCTGTGCTAAGCCTTCCAGAGGGTTCAAATCCAAGATGATGTCATTAGCATGGGGACAGCAATACATGACAGGATGGATTTAGGTAGGGACCAGAAGGACATGTCGCAGCACAGTATGGGTGTTGCTGAAGTTTCTTAGCACAGAGCTCACAGACCTCAGGCCCGGCCCATCTCCTCAGCATAGATCCCCACTGCACTCTGGAAGCAGCAGTGTTGGGGTCATGTTGTGTTTTGAACTGGTAAGTCCCTCCAGGTCCAGGCTGACCTTGTGAAGCGCCAGCATGAGACGGTAACCACATATTTCTTCATTTATCTTCAAACAAAACAGGCAGCCCACCACTAGCTAATAGCTAACCACATTTGTTTTGTAGAGTGCCAGGGATGAATTTCACCACATAATGGGTAAGAACTGCCAAAAAACAGATGCCCTGACAGTTCGTGCTGACACACTGAGCAACAGCTTTGCAGCTTCAGAGTTTATTTCTGTCAGCTGTGTTCCATTTCTGTTCTCTCCTCTTTGTTGGATTACAATCCAGGCTGAAGATGTGGAATCTGTACCCTGCTGTTACCTTGGCAGCCCCTCAGATCTATCAGTGAGAACATCCCAGGACTTCTAGCAAAATCTGTCATGCTGTGTGTGCCCTTCCTTTCTCAGAGCACAGCTGCCAAACAGTTGTAAATGCCTTATGTTCCTGTAAGCAGAAAGGAAATGTAAAGACTTAGAGTTTGAAGTAAGAGCATTGCATCTGAAAGTTAACTGGTAGTCTGAAGCTTTTGTGTCAGAGATGTAGTTTGACAAGATTAGGTCAAAGCTCTCATATTACTTAAGAGTCTGAATTTTTACTGCATTTGGTACAATTTACACTTGTTTTGATGTCCACCTTGTGAATGTCTTAAACTTGTTTTAAAGCTCAGCCTTGTACAGGCAAAGCCTATAAAGTCTTTAAATCTCACTTAAACCATCAGGGCCTAGAGGATTTAAATAGTATGTATGACACACACTGTCCAGTGGTAAATTTAATCTGCTAATGAGACAAAGTAAATTAAGCACTGTAAAATTATGAGAGTTAATTACTGAAATGTTAGACCTCATGCAGTTTTCATTAGTCAAATTCTCTGAACTTAAGATCGAACACCCTATTTAAGTGTAAACTCACCTTTCTAAGTCAAAACAGGCAACATTACAAAATGATAAATCTGTGCTTATACTTTGTGCAGTGGCATTAGTGGTTGTTCCAGTGTAGTGGAAATAAGTCTAATTCTGATGTAGTTCTGAATAGGCATAAAAATGCTCTTATGGAGTCAGACTTAATAGTTATAAACTGAGACCATGTTTAGGCTTTCTGTTGCTTATATTAACTTAAGCTTAACCAAGGTGGAGCCCTTTTCCCTTTATTGACCTATTTATCCTTAATTGTCCCTCAAGGATAACGTGGCCTACTTCAGCCATCTGTAGTTAAGTCTAAATGAGTCTTTAAAGTTGTTGTCTTTCTCCAAACAGTCCTTGCAAAGGCAACTCTGCATGACCTGGAGAAATTACATTTTTTTCCATTAGGAAAATTAAAGCTTTTCCTTTAAAAACCCTTATTTCAGTTAATTTCGAACACCAAAATAGAATTTGCTAAGCAATAACTTTGTCTTTTAATGATTATTTCTTTTACCTGCAGAAACGCATCAAAGCCCTTCTGATTTTGGTCTGTGAGGTTCTTTGGCAAGATAAAACCTGCTATCTTATAATGAAAAAAGGCTGATGAGTAGTACAGAAAGGAAATAAGTGTATGTGGTACAAGCAGATGTCCAAGCCCAGTGATGCCTGGGCATTTTAGTTCTTATTTTTAACACTGGCTACATTCCCTCAGCTTCCCCCAACAGCAGCATAAGCTTTTTGGAGCAGAAAAAATGTCAGCATATACGATGGAATATAGCCAGCATTACTGTATTCTAGTCAGTCCTGTTTATTTTAAGAAGGAATTGGCTTGAAAGTGAGAGAGAAAGGCTGTTCTCAAGACCTAGAGCAGCATAGGAGATAAAGAGGAGCTTATAGGGACTAATGAAGAAAGGTACTGATGACCATGTTGGGAGGGAAAAGATAAACGTGACTCTATATGCTATATAAATGTGCATAAATACTTCAAAATAAATAAGGTAGGTACTAGTGCTGCTTATTTGACTGAGGAACACAAGCAGTGCTTGAGACAGAAGTGCCTCAAAGTAAAAATGTTTGGATTTGTATCCCACCATCTTCAAGGGACCTACTGCTCTGCACAATAAAGACCTGTGGTTGCCTTTGGGACCAAGGCTTGAGAGCAGCTCTTCTGGTTGTCTGTTGAGTTGTCACTTGTCTCATCAACAGTACATCTCTGATAATAGCCCATCTTCCTTGAAGGTTCTTGCTTTGTGGGCAGATACAGTGGGCTGTTGTTGTCATGATCCTGCAGTGACTGAAGAATTTTCATATCAAGCGTAGGCCTGTATGTAACCACAGATGGTGTTCTGGGCAATAGTCATCAGGAAGTTTGGATGAGACTTCTAAAGTTTTGATTATCAACCCCTTAGACAAAACTCTTTGAGGTTGCTTTCATTATTTGGTCTCTTGTTTACCTGGCCTGTAAGATCTCCTGTTGCTGAAACAACACCATGTGTGATTACTTTGCCTGTGCTTATAGAACTTTGAAGAGACATTTTCATGGGATTGCTATTCCAGGCTGTACAATTCTGCTTACCTTTTCTGTGCCATGAGCAAATTATAACCATTTCCCTGTTGGGGCATTTATTCACGCCACCTCATAACCCAACATTCATCTAAATTCTTCTGCCCAAAATACAATCCTAAAATACAATTTTGTGTACCTGATTCCCCAATCCCAAGGAAACTGAAATGCAGTATAAGGGGTTTTTTTTTTCAGACATACCTGAGGTAGGAACCAATAGCAGCTGAGACCAAAAAGCAAACATAATAAGAACATGAAGAGATAAGTGATATGCTGGATAAGATTTAGGAAGAGTTAACTGGAATGTGGAGAAGGAAGAAAAAAAGTGCATAGTGCAGGGAGGGAAACAAATTTCTTATCTGAACTTTGATGATGAAATTTTGACAGGTCCAACTCTAATACAAGGGCTCAGATTTTCTTCGTTTCCTGGGCAGCTTCGTCTGTTTCTCTGAAGAGGAGGCAATAACTATCAAAAGAGAAGGTCCACATGATGTGTTTTGAATGCACATTTAAAAATCCATCTATTCATAGAATTTCAAAGTACAATGAAAAAGATGGTAGAATAGTATTCATGTCGTATGTAGAGTGATTGAGTTGGAGGAGGCAATTTTTCGTTTCAAAATCAGATTATAAACATAAGAATGAATGACAAATGGTGCCTCCTTACCTACTGGTTATACTCTTGCTATGGAGTGTCACATCAGCTGTGTTGAGTGAAATACAGCTGTTAGCACCAGAAGATTTATATATAATAACTTGGCATTCAGTGATTTTGGACAGACCACTAGAGGCTGCACGTGTATAGCAGCACTTCTGATGGTCTCATTTTAAATTTCTTTTGCTGGAATTCCTTCTTTCCTAAATTCCTTCATGTGCAATGAGCAGCCTTAGTTTGAGTGGTGTAGGTTTTTTTCTTCCACAATTCATAGTTCACTGAGCTGACTAGGAGAGGGCCCAATAATAAAATATAACAAATTCTTCTAGATCAGTAGCCTTTTTGTTGAAGCACAATATAGGCACTTATTAGTTAAACACAGTAAGGAGTTAGATAGCAAGTTTTGGATCTGAATCCAGAGGTTTGGATATGGAGAGGTAGGTGCAGGGCAGTAACATCCTTACCACCAAGCACTAGCTTTTAATTCAGCCCCTCAGGAAGTTTCAGGTGAGCCAATTCCTTGAGTCTGTTCTATTTTTCTTATAAATGTTGCTTGAATAAGAAATGATATCTGGTAGACTACCTCAATTGATTCTTACAGGAATCTGAACTGAGATGTCAGGTCCACAGTTTGAATCAGAGCCAAAATGTCATGCCAGTTTGCTTTAGAAACTTAGAAAGTCTGATGGGTAGGCAAAGAGCTTCATCTGGGTGTTCATATATGTTACCCTTCTTAGGAACAATTCTGTTCTCAGATATTCTTTAACTTCAGTTAGTCACGTATATGCATCTGCAGCAGAACTTGGCACCAAACAGCTGCTTTCTGTCTAATCATTTAAATGTCATGACAGCACTGTGCAATTGCTTATACAGCCATATTTTGGGAGTATGTTTTCATTATATTTATTTTCTTGGCAGATTGTTCTTTGCCACTGATAACTCAATCTGCATGCGAACCTCAAATTCTCTGTCATAAAAACAGAAAACATAATATTCAAGTTTACTGATTTAGAGCAAATGTAGTTAGTGGGAAGGTTCAGCTTTCAGAACTCTTCCAGCTTGTCTTAGCTATTTAATCACTTCATCATTGTACATTTCTTTTGCAAATTTGCAAGATCGTTTGTAACATTGGTGGCATTGTGGTGGTTTAAGCCCAGTTGGCAACTAAGCACCACACAGCTGCTCACTCCTTCCCCCCTGCCCTGGTGGTATGGGGAAGAAAATACACTTTTTAATTAAAAAAGTAAAACTAATGAGTGGAGATAAGATAACATCCTACGGTATGGAATATCTCTTTGGCTAGTTTGGGTCAGCGGTCCTGGCCATACTCCCAGCTTCTTGTGCACCTCCTCACTGGCAGAGTGTGGAAAACTGAAAAGTCCCTTAGTTGTTACTAAAGTAGTGCTTATGCTAAAATATCAGCGTGTACCAACATTATTCTCACACTAAATCCAAAATGTAGCCCTGTACCAGCTACTAGGAAGAAAATTAACTCTATCCCAGCCAAAACCAGGACATTTATGATGGATAAATTTTTGGTTTTCAGACTGTTCTTCAGTTGGATGCTTTTAGGTACTAATTTAAGTGCAGATTTCTGGAAAACATGTAAGATCTGAAATAGGAGCAGCATTAAAAAGCAGCCTTCATAGAATAGTAGGGGTTGGAAGGGAGCTTTAGAGATCATTTAGTCCAACACCCCTGTGGAAGCAGATCCATCTAGATCAGGTCGCATAGGAACATGTCCAGGCGAGTCTTGAAGACCTCCAAGGAAGGAGACTGCACAACCCCTCTGGGCAGCCTGTGCCAGGGTTCCGTCACTCTCACAGTGAAATAGGTTTTTCTTATGTTTAAATAGAATGTTTGTGTTCCAGCTTCATCGCATTACCCCTTGTCCTGCTGCTAGATACCATAATAAAAAGGGATGTCCCAACCTCCTGCATCTTAGATACTGGAAACTAGAAAGTTCATTGTCCAATGTAGAGCTCAAGTAATGTCTGGTTTACAGGTCTTTTTCCATTCCTGCTATATCTACATTGATCTAATCAGGCATCTTTTACAGTGAGACTGAATATTACAGACTATAAAAGCCTGCAATATCTGAAGCTTTCAAACTGGAGCTTTGTGGAGTGTGGTATATCCTCTTATTCCCATCACCTACTTGAGAAAACCCAAGACCACTTTATTCTCCTCAGAGACTGTGATTTCCAATGTTAAAAAGTCCTTAATCTTAGTCTCACTTTGATAATGAGAAAGAAGCTGTCATAAGATCAAAATACTTAAAGATCACTTAAGTACAAAGATATTTTAAAATTAACTCAAATGCCTTTTAAAATGAAGGGAACATACTAAATATGTTTGTTTGTTTGTTTCTTTCTTTTAAAAAATATCCAGCTGGTAGATTTGTTTTGGTATTAAGTGTTTCAATTGGCTAGTTTTGAAACAAAGTAAGCTTTATGATAATAAGCAATCAAGAATTGTTAGAACATTAAACTGTCAAATTGCTCTTTAGTATCTGGGTACTAGATTTTGTTTAACGTCACAATTGAACTTTAACTCTTTTTTTGTTGTTCATAAATCACTGAATGATTCTAGCAAAAAAAAAAACAGCTGCATCCTCTAGGACTTACCTAATGATAAAGAAGTTTTGGTTGTCCTACATAAGGGATGCAAAGAGGAAACATATGAGGCAAGCCCATGCCAGGTATATTATTCCTGCTCTTTTCTGGGAAACCAGCATAAAAGTGGTACTGCAAAATGTCACACAGAATTATAGAATCATTTAAATTGGAAAAGTGCTTTAAGATCCTTCAGTCACCATGGGGCTTAGCAGAATTATTTTCTTTCACAGTTGCTGTACTTGAGATTTTTGTCTTATTTGCTAATACTATTAATACCACGTTCTTCACTGTATTATGAGGAGTGGCTGAGCTGGAGATGTTGAGCCTAGAGAAGAGGAGGCTGAGAGGAGACACGATTGCTCTCTACAACTAGCTGAAGGGGAGCTGTGGCGATTGATCTCTTTTCTCCAGTAATAAGTTATAGGACACAAGAAAATGGGCTCAAGTTGCTCCAGAGGAGATTTAGATTTGACATTAGGAAGAACTTTTTCACCATGGGGATTGTTAAACCCTGTCACATGCTGGCCAGGGAGGTGGTGAAATCACCATCCCTACAGAAAGTTGAGGTGCTGAGGGATGTGGTTTAGTGGTGGGCTTGGTAGTGTGACGTTAGTGATTTTACTCGATCTAAGGATCTTTTCCAACCATAACGCTTCTGTGATTATTTACCTGTATTCTTGAGCATTTAAAGGTCACTAAGGAGAGATGGCTCTTCTCTGCTTTCATTCATTACTAGGGCATTAGTGGCTTCATCTTTTTCTGTGAAACACTTGGGATTAAGAAAGACCTTTTTTCTCCCCCAACAAAGAAGTCATACCTTGCAATAGCAAGAGAGATGGAGAGAAGTGATCTTTGAAGTGTCTCAGGTTCAATCAGTTGAAATGCCTCTGTAAAATGTAGGATGCAAAGATTCTCTTGGGAAACAACAGAATGGCCTGTTTCTAAACAAAGTAACAGACAATACTGTTCTTGATTACCCTAGTTACTTTGCTGATGACTGATGATTGACTTTGCTGATATAGGACGATTTCTGACTTCAAAGGGTGATGGCTGCTAGAAACATTTTTTTATCACTATGGGAAGATGGGAATGCTCGGTGTTCAAAGGTTCCTTACGACTGTGCTCAGGCTACTGGACTGTCTCCTTGTATATGCTGAACCTGTTTGAGCTCCAGCTTGCCCTTTTTTTCACACTGGATACGATTCTATCTTTGAGATTTAGTTTGTTTGGTTTTTTTAAGTGCTGGCCCATACAACCCTTGTATCATGCCTAAGAATAAACCTGACTGCTGCGTGGACAGGATAGACAATACCATTCCCAAGGTGATCTGTCATTGTGTCTTGTATGTTTGTCCTTTTGTGATACAGTAGCATGGCCAGTGATGGATGGACAGGCCATTTTCACAGTCCTTTTCTGCATAGCATGCCAAAAAAGATCAGGATTTATGAGCAGCCTGAGACTTCGCATCTCTTCAAGTGGTGTGTGCATATCAGTGATGCACACTGATGGTCAATGGTGAGCTACAGAGAGTAAGCTGTAGTAACATGTACCAGGGATCTGAAGAGAACTTCATCTGCTTATAATGCAAATGGCTGCAGACATTGCCTTGGTGCTCTGCTCAATGCAGTAGTTCTTCACTGAATGTCCTAACATTAAAAGAGCTCTTCAACTGTTGAGAGTAAGAGTTTCTAGTCTGTATGTATAGGCAGAGGTAGTCTAGGTGGGAAACAGTCTTGAGTGTAATATAAGCCAACTGTTTAACAATAAGGCTTTAAGACTGAAATTCATTTTTATTAAACTGACATTTTTTAACCTGAAATGCTGCACAGAATTTCAAACATGCAAAAGTTTTATGCTATTGAGTCTCTGCGGTGAACCTGAACCTGCTTTAATTTGTTTGTAGTAGAGTGCAATGTATACAAGCAGTGTTCACACAGCAGTGTAGATGCAATAGGAACTTATTTGTGTAGCAGTTGTCACCACCCATACCTTAGAGAAATGCAAGGATCTTTCAGATGATGACTATGTAATTGCTTCCACATAGCCCAGAGGGAAGTTTCTTTCTGAACTCCTATGTACCATAAGCTTTCCCACCCTTTCCCCCAGGTGCATGAGCTCATAAGTCTTGTAAACAAGAGGGAGATGTCCCCATAATCTACAACTGAGGACTTGCTAAGTGGAAAATTCAGTTCCTGCTCTACCCTCTATGCAGAGAAGTCAATGCTTGTTGGGCAGGTACTTCAACTTTACTCTCTCATCTTTTCCAAATGGTGTTACACTGGTTCACCAAGATGGAGGGACTGAGCAGAAAGTCCACCCTCTCCTCCATTTTCTCATGTTGTCTGTGTCCTCTGCTCCCCTTCCACTGCTTTTTACCTTTCTGACTTGGCTTTTGTGAGTTCGCTGGACATATTTCCTGCAGAGTAGGGATGTTTCTCTGCCTTTCTAAAAATGTTCTGTTCTTTGTGCTGGTGAATAAACAGAAGAACAGAGCTTATCTCATGATTATTTTTGTGTGTGTGTTAGGAGGGAAACAAAAGAAGGAAATACTAAATTTTAATTACAAGCTTATATAAATTATGTTTCAGAAAGTACACCGGATACAAGTTAATGCATTAAAGAAAACAAAAGTTGTAAGGGAAATGTCAAGAAGCCTTAACAGGCAGGTGCTTCTGCTATGGCTGTCTACTGTTTCTCCCTGTAAGGGTTGGTTTACAATCATTCACAACTCTGTCAAATTTTCTTTCCATTTGTGAGATATCATCTGGGTTTTCAGTTTAAAGCCTGGCCAAAATAGCAGAGTTGTTCCAAGGAGCCAGGAACAAATCCACAGTGCTTTTCAAACACTGAAACGACCTTTTGTTTGAGAAGCTCAAGTGTCTCTATCCTTTGGTCAAGGACTTCAACTTGACACTTAGAAGAATGATGGCCTTTGTGTGAAAGAAATACCTTCAGAAAAATCTGTCTAAATCCCAGGTCTTAAATGCTCAGTAGCTACTCAAGTCTGCAGTCAAAAATGTCCTACTTCATCCAGGGGCTGAGCAGGGCTTCTCTGGTTGCAGCATGAGCTGCTCTAGAGCCAGGTTCAGTACCAGAGCTGGGAGCGGGAAGACTGTGTCTTGTGGGTTGTGAGAGCTGCATGTTGCCACGCAGGCAGCACATGCAAGCTACCTGACTCCACAGGCAGGGCTGCAGCCAAGGAGGAAGATAACTGGCAGATTGAGCAAGACATAGGGTAAGGGAGACTCAAGCTGGAAGATGAGGGGACTGCAATATTCAGGAAGTAGTGAGAGCTGATTTGGTCATTTATCCCGACAGCATAAAATAAATATAGTATAAGTTAAATCTTTGTGACATTTTGAGCTGTTCTTGGGACAAAGCAGCAAGGAATGAGAAAGATGTGGGTGGTGAGAAGGTTATTGGAGAGTGATACTGAGTGAGAAGACCCAGGCTAAGCTGATGATTACGATGCAGTTGGAGCAAGGCAGGAGGTAATGCTTGGTGAACAGGACAGACCGTCTGTCAGAGAAAGAGGGACAGCTGGCAGTCACAGTTCTATCAGGAGCCAAAGGAAAATTGAGTACTTGCTTGTTACCAAAGTACTGTTCATCTTGTGCCATCAAAGAGAGAAGAGTCTTTAAAACTGTCTTGTAACTACACAGGCAGGTGTGTGTAGCAGCAAAAAGAGTTCAGTAGAGCAAGGGTGCATTGGCAAAAAGACCCATTTCCAGTTTTCACTTTTCTTGAATACGTGACTTTGTTGTCTTCATAATGTTCTCAGCTTTGTTGTACACAATGTTTTAGTTTGGTTTGTTGCTTCCTGCCTACAACTTGCTGGAGCTGGATCCGGGACTCCATAGCCAGCCCTTTACAACAAGACACTGTTGTCAAGATGATAAATACTTTTCCCAGACGTAATCATTTCAGAACAAAGCATTTAACTTGTTTTTTTAAGCAATCTGTATTAATGGAGTGTTAATGGTTTGAAGTCAGGTGCTCAAGACTTTGCTAGCAAGTCTCTTCTAGCCAGCAGTCGGGAATCCTGGCTTTTATTTCTGATCAGGGAAGGGGGCCACATTCTGAATCATACAAACACCCAACATATTTGATCCAGTAGAAAAAGAAGGCTAGTTAAAGACAGCTTTTGGGCTATCATAGACATATGCTTTCCTTTGTCAACTTGTCCCGTGTTGGGTTTGTGTAGAGCTATTTCTGGTAATGGCAGAGGTGCTGCAGTGATGGTCGCTCTAAGAAGGTGCTTGAAACTTCCCCCAGCTCTAAGTTGGACTTTCTTCTGGATTTGAGCCAGTTTGGTGCCTCTGATTACTTTTTGAGGAGAAATTATAAGACGGGGATGGAGAGGGTGGAAAGAATTGGATGAGGGAGAAGTGACCATGCAGACCCCAAGGTCAGTGAGGGAAGAGAGGAGGAAGTGTGCTGGAGCAGAGATTCCCCTGTATTCAGTGGAGCTGAGATCTGCTGGCAGGTTATGGAGGACCTCAAGGCAGAGAAGGGTGCCTGTGCCCGTGAAGGGCTGTGACTCTGTGAGGAGGAGGCGTTGGAGCAGAATGTGCCTGGAGTTGTGCTGCCGTGGAGGAGACCCACGCTGGAGGAGTTTGTGAGGATCCGCAGCCCCAGGGAGGGACTCACTGGAGAGATTTGTGAGGGACTGAGATATCAGGAGCAGGTAACTGAGCCTGGGAAATGAGGAGAGATGAGAGAAGGAGATCTTAAAGCACTGTTTGTATTTTCTCAACATCCTGCTCTGATTTTGCTTTCTGTTTGTTCAGTTTTTAGTTGGTGGTGGATTAAACTGATCTTGTTTTCTTCCCTAAGTTGAATAGTAGAGTCTGTTTTTCTCAGGACCACAATCAGCAAGTGAGCCCTTCTGTCCTTGTCTGGATCTACAAGGCCCTTTGTTATCTTTTTTCCTCCTCAGCTCACTATGGGGGTAGGAGGGGTTGGGGGGGGGGGTGTTGGGCAGTGAGAAAGCAGCTGCATGATGCTTTGTTGCCAGCTGGGCTTAAACAACAACATCCACTTAAATAAGCCTTGCCTTTTTTTTTTTTTTTCTAGAAGAATTATATTAAGCTGTGCTTATTGCCAGGTGCTGAGGCAGATGAATAACTATGGACTTGCCATCTAGAACTTCTCTGGGATCCCAGCTGAGCCTGTCTTTCCCTGTGCTCCTGGAGAGAAATCTGCTCTGTCAGAGGCTTTAACTTTATTCCTGTTATGCAGAAATATCATTAGTTTCTTGAAATATGATAGAAATGTTGCATTGAGGTATTTTGTGAGATGTGAGATCATGCCTCCACTGAGAGAGTGTGCAGGACTCCCTGGGATGACTTCTGAGCAGGAAAAACAGGTGTTTTCAAAATCTGCATGAACTGCTGTGGGTACAACTGTAGCATGTTTTTGACTCAATTCATCCACGTTTAGACTGTGCAACCCAAGGAGTTTGTTTTGCCACCTGAACATGGTTGCTGTTATCATTTTATTTTGCTCAGATGCTAAAAGTTAAAATGGTGGGAACTTCAAATGGAGAATAGGAAGATGCTAAAATCAATCTGGATCTCTCTTCTCCTCTTCAAATAAAGGAGGAGGCAGAAGAGGGTAAACTTCAGTAAATCCTGGAAATTTACTGTAGTGGGAAGAATATTTTTAATATAAAGCCCTGCTTGTCTGCAAGGGTAGTTCAGGCTTACAAGGCAAGCACTCAGATGTTATCAGTGTTGTCCTAACCCAGAGGCAAGAGTTAAGTAACTTGCCCTGAATGTGAGCCGTGAAGTATTGTTTCTAATATTCTCCTATGTTAAAATGACTGTTTAGCTGCTTTTGAAAGAAAGCAATTGTTCCTTTGCATTTCTTATGGCTATTTATGTTTCCCCA
Organism: Colius striatus; assembly: GCF_028858725.1. Classification (NCBI taxonomy): domain Eukaryota; kingdom Metazoa; phylum Chordata; class Aves; order Coliiformes; family Coliidae; genus Colius; species Colius striatus. The sequence goes on from NC_084759.1 coordinate 60,915,433, forward strand.
TAAATATTTAGTCTGTAAATTTGAGAGATATTCCAGTTTGTAAAAGAGAGAAAATAAACTGTGAGTGGTGTAATATTGAAAAATAACTTGAGATGACATATTGTGGGTACCTGTGTTCTTAATCCTCCTCAACATCCTCTTGTTATTATGCGACTGAAATAATCTTATAAAGCAAAGCTGGTGTTTTCATGATTCAGCAATCTTGAATAAGGGATCCTAATAACAAATCAAGGCATAAGATTTCTAAACGTTGCACAGTGCAGACATTAGGCCTTGCAGTAAATCGTCTGGACTGAAAATACAGCACGTAGAATTAAAAAATGGCCAAAATTATGAGAAAATAGCAAATGCGAGCCCTTCTCCCTTGTATTTGCCTGTCATTTCTGTTTTGATTGTGATTGGCTGGCAAGGGCTGCTGCTGGCATTGCACAATTGGCTTAGACAGAGAATTACAAAACAGGAGCAGATCCCTTGGTCAGGACTCGGTAGCACATGCAGCTGAGCACAGCCGAAAAGGAAAGGTCACCCATACGCAAGGATTTGAGCGGAATCTCTCTCACAGATGTTTCCGTTCCAGAGAAGAGCATCCGATCTCATTTTCCTCATCTATGACTTGGAGTGTTTCAATGCCATGGGGATTTTTTTGTTTCGGTGAATGTAAAAGTGCACCTGGGAACAAGTTTGCAACCTGGAGGCATATGAGAATTTCATGCGTGCGGAGCAGTATCAGAGAATGATCAGAAGGGGATCTGCATTTTTAAGAAGTTTTAAATACCAGGGGGGAGGAAGGCGATTCAAACAAGCTTAAAAGCAGATGCAAAAGGAAAACAACTTTGTTTTGATCCTGAAATGGTACTGAAAGCAGCATGAAGGAGGGGTCATATCAGCACCAAAACAATGGAGATTTGAAGGGGTTTTATTTTTCTCTGAAATAATCTCTGTACAAAGAAAAATGTAAAACCTATCTTTCACGCAAAAGAAAAGTTCATGATTGGTTATGGTTTGATGCTCTGGGAAAAGTATTTGGGACTGCTGCATCTTTCCAGTGGTATATAGTATATCTTTAAGATGTTTAAATGAAGAAGATTCTCCACCAAAAGGTCAAGCTACTTTTTGTTTGGTCTTTTTAACTGCTTTTTTTTGAGCAAGACAACCACTAAACTTTTAACTCAACTGTTTTTTTTTCTTCTTTCCTCCTCCAAACTTAGTCTACGAGATGCTGGAATTGGATTTATTCTTGTCATAGATCGCAGACAGGACAAATGGACCTCCGTGAAAGCTTCTATACTGCGGATAGCAGTGAGTACTGTTTGAAATTAACTCCTTAGAAAGGGTTTTCCGTGTTAAACCTTCCTCTTACGCGTAGAAAAACAGCAAGTCTTTTATTTCTTCAACAAAAGGTTAGCTGATAGAGGACACAAAAACTATCCAGTAGTTCTTTTGTATCTCAGCTGATTGGGACTGAGTATCATGTGTCCGGGATGTGCTTTGAAAGCAGTTTGCAGCTCAGGACATCTTCCTGAGAAGGCACTTGGAGACTGTATATGTGTGTGTATGCATGAGAATATGTGCAGTGTGCAACTCTGCTAGGTGGTAACAAATATTTTCATGGACATCCCATGCATTTCATAGAACTTTGGGTCCACTTTCACTGCTCAGGTGAGCTTCCCTTTTAAGAAGAGTTGAGGATCGGGGTCCTGTTTTTGTTTACCACTTCTGAAAGGAATTCAGGTATAAAGGCTGCTTTTTGTGGTATTTCAATTAAAACAGGATTGCTTGTAAGCCTGAAAATGATATGTACCTACTGTTACTTTTTCACGCTCCTTTTTAAGTAATATTTTTAAATCTGAAAACTAAGCTTGTTAGAGGCTCTTTTTTTTTAACATTAGTAGGAAGAGACAAATTTATGTTTATCACATGCTTATACTACTGCTGGTTTAATTTTTGTTTAATTTTGAGTTTTTCTCTTGTTATCCTTGCTTGAAATGTCAGTGTGGACAGTCTTTCCAGACAGTGTAGAAAAACAGAGCTATAAGCATCTTTAATTTTAGATGGCTGAAAATTTATCTCTGTAAGAAAAGTCAAGCCAGAACAGTAAATTTCATTTCTGTGTAGGCTCATACTGACCAAAGAACTAGTTTTTGTTGTAAGTTTAAAGGTATTTATTTAAAGGTAATGTATTACCCATTCTGTGTGACTTTTTTATGAATTAATATTATATGTATTATATGTAATGTCATAAAACTCCCACAGTACAACTTTTTTCCATAATTAATATGTCTGGAGTGTTAAAATATTGAAAGCATACAGAAATATCAGCAAAATTTGCTTTCACAGCTCTTGTATTACATCTCAAAATTTCATCTTTCATATGAGGAAAGGCTGCAGGAACTGGGGCTGCTTAATCAGGATGAGACTGAGGGGAGATCTTATTAACATGTATAAATATCTAAAGGGTGGGTGTCAGGAGGTTGGGACATCCCTTTTTTCTATAGTAGCTAGCAACAGGACAAGGGGTAATGGGATGAAGCTGGAACACAAACATTCTATTTAAACATAAGAAAAACCTATTTCACCGTGAGAGTGACGGAGCCCTGGCACAGGCTGCCCAGAGGGGTTGTGCAGTCTCCTTCCTTGGAGGTCTTCAAGACTCGCCTGGACATGTTCCTGTGTGACCTGATCTAGGTGACCCTGCTTCTGCAGTGAGGTTGGACTAGATGATCTCTAAAGGTTTCTTCCAACCCTACCATTCTATGATTATTGAGAGCATTCCAACAGTGGAAATGGAAACCAGCAGTGGAAACCAAGACCAGCATATATTGGGGTGGTTAAAGGAAAAAGGACTAGATTTCTGGAGTTTGAAGTATTTTTCTGTATTGAATGCTGTACTTTCTGCTCAAGGGCAGGTAATTATCCCATAGATGACAGCCTTTTTATTTACATAATTGAGGAAGTGGGGGGGGGGGGGGGGGGGCAACTACAGACAGGTTGCTTACAGGAACCTTTCTCCAGTGTGTGTTACTTTGCCTAGAAGTACAATATGCAGAACCTGATTATGTATTCCCTGTGATAAGGGATCCATATTTGTAGTGATGGTGTTGGTGCTTAAGGGTTTTGCCTGGAGAAGGGTGTTAAGTGCAGGGAGAGCTGTGGTTGCGGTACTGTTGTTGATGACTTGTTTTCCTTTTTTATTCTTTTCCTACTCTGAGTTTTATTTAAAAGATAAATCATATTTCCTGGCTGAAATCTAATCTGTTAGAGGCATGATCTTTTTTTTCATATTTGTTTTCTTCATTGAAATGGCTCAGCTTTGGCTTTGTATTGCGTCCATGGGTGTTATGTGGCAGTCCTCTTCGTCTTCAGCAATAGTCACATCATCCCTGAACACTTGAACATTTTATCTTCATACTCTGAAAAAGACAGAGTGAAGAATTGTTGTTTGCTATTGTCCACCAATTGTTTGCTATAGTATTTGGCATAAATGAACTCTAAATACATTTCCACTGTCTGTTCCTTAAAAAAAGAAAGCCTAAGGTACGTGATATGTATCTTGCATCAAAGTCATGAGGATTTCTCTGGGTCCTGATGACAGGTAAAGAGTTTTTTAAACGTGTCAAGGGATACTGGAGGCTTAACTTTCACTTGTTTTGTTTTCTTGATAGTCAGAGTTGTTTTTTAAGGAATCACCTGAGTGTCATTTGTGCTGTACAAACTGAACCTTATGTCTGAAAGCCTGGTGTCTCTATCAGTTTTGATTGCTAGAGATTATTTCTATGTGAAGAGAGGAGTCTCATTTAAGAAGTTTTGACTCATTTGTTGTGGTTCTTGCAGTATTCTCCCTGACGTCTTTCCTGATATTCCTCTAATTGTCCTGAGGCAGTTGACCCTCTTGATTTGTGAGATCAGAGGTGCCAGTGTAGGGTACTGTGGCTGCAGCACTGTCCAACAGGAACATCCTGACTGGAGCATCTGTCCATCCCTAGTATCCTGACAACTGTAGGAAATAGATCTGTAAGCACTGAGAAGCTGCTAACCGGAAATTCCTACTAGCATGTATTTATTGTTATTATCATCATTATTCTATGTTATTTTCAAGACTCTTCACACAGAAACGTTTGGTTTGGACTAGTGGATGTTGGAAGTATGTTTTGAAACAAAACTAACAAAGACAGAATGTTTGTTGCAGACTGAAATAACGTGGAAAATCTTTCTGTATTATGAAAAAATTTTAGGCTTTGCTCTTTTTTTCCTGTGTTGTTGAGGATCATTTTCTTTCCTGGGACAGAAAATAAGCACTGACAAGCTGAATCTCTATTTCATGCTGGTACTTTAAGGTTACTATAGACAGGGAAGGCTGAGGACAAGATAAATCTGGTTTTGCAGCCATAGTGCAAGGGCAGTGGCTGTACTGTTCACCCAGGATGACTGCTGCTGAGGCATGTGCAGAACTGAAGCCAAAGTCAGAGGCACTGGGCTGAAAGGTGGCTCATCTTCTCCTGGGATATGACAGATGTGGGGATGTGGCAGGCAGATAGCCAGGAATGCAGGTTTTGCTATTGTTACACTCTCCTAGACAAAGTTACACTGAGCAGGCAGCTGAAGAGACTGTCCTTAGTGCAGGCTCTGTGACTTAAGAGAGACTACAAACAAAATGAGGTTTTTATTTTTCCCTGATTTAGCTAAAGTGAAGTTATGAGTGCAGTGAGACATGGTGTGTGTTTGGAAAGTAAGTCATCCTACCTGACATAAGTGGGATGGATAGCCCACAGATACTGTCAACTGTATGGAAAGCTTAGATTTAGATGACTGTAAGTTAGATTCATCCCTATTGCTGAGTCTCTAGGAAGATCTGGCCTACTGGGGTAGCCAGGCTGAGAGGTGGAGTTCTGGTAGAGACGTCAAAAGCCAAGCTTTATGTTATTAAGTGTGAAGTCTTGGCAGTAAGCAGTCATGTTCTTAGAGAGGCTATAGAAAACTGAAAGGTGTTACAAGAAAAATATTGAAGTTAGACATTGCAAATTGTTATCTCTTATTACATTGGTGTTTGAAGATACAAAAATTCTTAAGGTTTTTGCCTTGTCAGCCACTGAGATTCTACTATATTTGTATTACAATGTTTTGTTTTCAATTAAACACAGTATTAAACTATTAAACACAGAGACACCTAAGACCTTGCAGAACTTTTTAGCACCTGTGGCTAAGTGGATAGTCTCATGGAAATAAGGCATGACTCCTGAATGACAGTGCAAGGAGGAGCAGTCAAAAAGCTTGGTAAAACATCTCCATATTGTCCCAACTGAAGTCAGGTAAATGACAAACACCAGATGAATTGATGTCCTTTTGCTTTCCATGCGATCAAAAATTGCTCTTTTTTTTTTTTAACTCCCTTCTTTTCTCTTCTAGTGTTACCATACTTAAGCAAGCAATATTCAATTCACAGTTGTACGAGCAAGGCACATTACCAATCAACATTTTCTGGGGCTCCACACTGCTCTGTTCATAGTTCAAGTCTGTTTTCTTAAAAAAAAAAAATAAGCATATGTCATTACATTACATATCATTACATTGTATTTGTCTCTGATCCCATCGTCATTGTCCTCCTCTATCTTGAAGGAGATTAGTGAACTCAGCCTTTTAGACAAAAAACAAACTGCACTCAACATCATTAAAAGTTTAACCATAGCCATCGATTAGCCCGATATTAGAAGTTCAGAGAAAACACTTCCTTAAACTTAGTGCTTAGGGAATAACATATGTGTGGGTAACTGCTCTTGAAGAAGAAATTGGTATGGAGATCACTTGGGGTGGTACTGAGAAAGTTTTACCCAGCTGTAAAACTTCCATCCCTTTCTAAATGTGACAGGAATTGGGTTTTATCCAACCTCCTGGAGAAGTTTGCATTGTGATTTGCCACTTTTGACTTAAGGATGTATTGCATGTAGGTTTCATGCCTTCAGTTTTGTCCAGAGCCCTGTTTTTCTTAGCTCTTCATAAATCAAAATGTAGTCTTCTCTGTAACAGAGACATAGTCCATTAGTTGCTTTGAAGATTATTGCCAAGATCTTTAGCTGGCAGGAGGAAACCAAAAGCCAATGGAGAGACTGGAGTGCTAATACCAGCCTAAACCTTGCTGGAGCCAGGCAGTCCTATATTTGTGCCATCTGGAGTCTTATCATTGGTTTTGCATCCAAGGTGAGAAACAGCAAATTACAGCAATCAAACCTTGAACTCTTTGGCCTTGTTTGTAGAGAGATGGTTGAGTTTCTTAGTGAGTTGTTGATGGAAAAAAGATGGGTTTAGTAAGTGATGCTCCATGAAAGGCACTATTTTATGTTATAGGTATTTCCTGCTAGCTCGGTTTCTAGCTAGCTCCTTGTGTCATGTCCTGAAAACTGTAATGATATTTAACAGTTCCTATGGGTTGCTTGAAAAACTGCTTTTCTTTCAACCCTCAGTCATATTTCTCATTTTTCCTTGGATCCAAACAATAACTTGACAGTATGATGAAGCTGGAACAGTATTTATATTAATTTTGTGACTGTTGTTATGAATAGATAAACTAAAAATATTATTTTGACATGTTGTATAGTTTTGTCTGCCTGCTTTGGAAGCTTTGAGAATATTACAGTGCATACACTTTTGCAGTTGCACATAGGCCTTTTTATTACACAGGGGTTTTTAATACATAAAAAATTAAGTGAATCACATAAACTGTCAAAACAGAATCATAACATCACAAGCTTTAAAGCCAGATCTAATGTAAAACAGCTCAATGTTTTTAAAATAGATTTTCAAACTGATCCTTTTATGAATTGATTTAATTCAAGGTTCTTTCTTGACAAGAGGCCTGTGTAAGAGACTTCACCCTAGCCAGGAATAAACAGTCTTTTAAAGGAGCTAATAAGTACTTTACTTTTTTAAAGTTCCTTTAAGTACAGAGGTATTTTGGAAAGAAGTACCCTGTGGCTTGTGGCATACTAGTAAGTGCAGAAGGGAAAAGTAATGTGGGTATATTGAAGCTCTTCATAAAATGAAAAATAAGGTTGTTCCAAGTACTTTAACACAGAACTACTAAAACTGAGCCAAGCATTAGCTCTTTGATGGCTCACATGGTTCAGCTGTCTGTTTACCTGGGAAGTCAAAGAAAAGGGGTTGTAGGTTCACTGTTCAGCAGAACCACTTTTCTTTGCTGTGTAGGAGTATAAAAGACTTCTGAACACCAAGGCAGCAGAGTGAATTGCTCCCTGAGATTGAACAGCAGACTACAACTTCATCTTAAGTTATCGCTGTCTAAAAGGTATACATGTCTATCTGAATAATTCCTTTGTGTACTAAATAAGCCCTGGGAGGAAAACTGAGATATGAGAACTCGGAGGTGTCTCTTTTCTTTTCTAAAAGCTCACCTTTGGATATTCACTGCTGAAAGCTGTAGTGACTGGCAGCTGGGTGTAGACCCCAGGCACCGCTCTGGTCTTGTGCTGCATCTTTTAGGGAGAAGCAGCCTGGGAGCGCTGCACCCTGGCTCAATGAATTTAATAAGACTTATTGCTCCCTCAAAAAGGCCATCTGCCCAGTAGCCTGCTCAGCTTTTTCTGGGTGCTTTCTAGCTGTTCAGCATCATATCACCTTGATTTGAGGAATGGCCTGCTTCTCCTTACTTCTCCCTGTTAGCAGCTGCTTAGTTTCAAGGACAGTTCTGGTACTACAGACAGCCTCTGTGTCATTAATACTCTGTGAAGGAAAGTGATAATTAGGATTATATGCAGCTAACTTAATTTTACATTTTGCTCAGAATCCACATGAGTTCAGTTCTGTAAGTTCCCACTTTCCAGAGGCCTGAAGCATGCAATGGAAAGCTCCTTAACCCTAAGAAACAGAGGCCTAAAAGCAAGCAATTCAACCTTCTCCTGAGTATTTGTAACTGTTTTCCTGGAGGATTTAAGGTAGCTTTCGTCTTGTCCCTCCAGTGAAGGTTCTTCCCATGTTCCAGGTTTGGAGTACTCTTAAGGCAGCAAAGATCTCTGGATTAGAAAGCTTTGATTTAAGGGCTGTGCTGTATAGAAATTTCTGTCTTGGTCAGATTTATTTTGAAGATGATAACTGCATGCACACCCCTATCTTTTTCTGTATCTTTGGAATCATCACTGACTTGACTGGATGGGGAGGTGAAAGAGACAAGCAGATAGAAAACTAATCTAAACGACTGTCATGGAGTATCAAACAAGTTCCAGAGCTGATGCAAGTGAGACAAAGAAATGTATAGATTGGGCTACCCGGATTTTCATAGAGGACAGAAAAAACATGACCCTTGGTCTTTTTGCATAGGTATTAGATGATTTGAAGTGCAGTATTTGAGACAAGATGTTAGGGGAGCAGTTAATATTAATCTAGTAAGGAAAGATACATTTGGAAAAAAACAGGTTTCAAGCACACAAACCTTTCTTCAAGTCACAGTGATGTTGGTTGTTCATTGACTTCACTAAAACAGTCCTTGAAGCACTTTATTTTCTGACACTATTAAACATATATTAATATTTACTTTTATGCTTAAGATTTGGCACAGTGTTATTGAAAAGTCATTGTTTGCTCTGTCTGCTTAGCACACAATGGCTTCAAACTAATAAGCTGCTGGACTGAAATGGAGATCTTTTTGCTGCTGTTCTCTTATGTTCAGAGTCAAGTCGACTGGTTGGTGGAGTTCACACACATCTTCTAAGGAGTGTCTCTTCGTCTCTGCAATTCACCAGGGCTTCAGGAAAAAAAAAACCCAAACAATTAGGAGAATAGTAATATTTGGGCAGTACAGATATAAGCTCAGATAAACTGGAACAGCTGGCACAGTTCCAACATCGTTTACTATAGCAGTCTTCCCTTTTATTGTTTCAAGAAGATCAATTTGTAGATTTGAGTGCTAGCCACAGGAAGCAGAGGAGGTAGTTTTTTAAGACTTGGCTTTTTTGGAAAAAAAAAGAAAACCAAACAGGAAGGCTAGGAGACAGACTAGTGGATACAAGAACGGTGTTGTAGACAGAGTTGGAGTAACCTAGAATTTGAGCTTTTGTTGAGAGAGAGGGAAAACTTCTGTCAAGCCACCAATGGAACTTCAAGTGATACAAGAATGTTGTGACTTCGACAGCAGTCTCAGTGAACCTACTGAGATGGAAAGTAATTGTAATGTCTATTCTCTGTTTTCTTTGAATTAGAGACATCCTACTTAATTTGATCATGCAATTAAACTCTATATTTCATATGAGCTAATACACAGTTTAGAAAAATGTACTATTGCATTATATTTGGCTACCACTGTCTGCTTTAGTAATAGCCTAAATATAATAGAGTCACAGAATAATGTCTCAAACTGGGAGGGACCTTGAAAGATCGTCTGGCCCAGCCTTTCTAGGGGAAAGGAAGACTCATTGAGACTATCTAGCACCCTGTTCAATCATACCTTGAAAAGCTCCAGTGATACACTTATCACGTCACTGGGGAGGTTGTTCCAGTAAATGGTCATTGTTACTGTAAGAAAATTCTTTCTTACGTTAAGAGGAAACCTCTCCACATGGCAACTTGTGAAGAGAGAGCCTCTGTCCTCTTTGTTGCCACTTTTTAAGTGGCAGATGGGATACTGTGATGAAGTCCCCCTTGAGTCTTCTCTTCTTCAGGGAGAAGAGACCTAACTTCTTCAGTCTTTCCTCATGGAACAGGTTCTCCAGTCTTTTGATCATCTTTGTGGTCCTCCTTTGGACCCTCTCCAGTCTGTCCCTGTCATTCTGGAATTGTGGGTCACAGAACTGGGCCCAGCACTCCAGGTGCAGCAGGACAGGTGCTGGGTAGGGTGGGATGGGAGAGAATGGGATGGGATGGGATGGGATGAGCACATCTCTGTCTCTGCAAGTAATGCCCCTGCAGATGCAGCCCAGGATCCGACTGCTGCAGCAGCACATGTCAGCTCCTGTTCACCTGCTTGTCCATCAGCACTGGCTCCTTTTCAGCAATGTTTTCGCTGAAATTGTACAGTGAAAATCTAGACTACAGTCCTGAAGTGTAAAAGTGTGAATTTAAAGTTACAATGAAGAAATTTAATACTCATAAATGTAGCAACTTTAGTTTTTGTCTTTGGTGTCTCGCATGCTTTGTAATTTCATGCCATTGTGTGTTTCTAGTGTACCTACTCAAAGCTAACAGGATAGATGTTTCCCAATATTCTGGGTAAGGCTAAATGAGTTGCAAACATGCACTGCCAAAAACAGTATGTCTAGATGTCATGTGGCAGAGTGGGTATCTCACTTTTTTCAAAATGTGTTACCATAAATGATATTTCCTCTTGGAGCTTTTTCTTCTGAAATATTGGCATTGCCATTGAATAAACTTCACATTTTGGAAGCTGAAGGTGAAAATTTACAGCTCAGTCAGTCTCTGAATACACACAGTCTCCGTTACACAAAATAAATTGACAAATGTCTGTCAAATGTTTGAAATTATTAGACAGTGGGAGTAATTCTAAAACTATTAAATTTAATTTAAAGTCTTTTGTCTATTTTTGCAATGTTCCTTAGTATGAGTTAAGTAATTTTCTTAAAGAAATTTGCAATTGTCCTTGGTACAATAATTCAGGGGAAAAAAAAGGTAAATTAAGAAAAGATTTTTTGGGTTTTTTTCCTCTGAATCCAATCAGGAATTTTCTATAAAGTTTTTCTTCTGATCACTGTGAGTTAGTAAGTCCACGGAGTGTACTATTCTTACTACACAGAGAAAGACTGTTTACACTGCAAAGATGAGGAACTGATATGAGTATTCAGAATTACCTGGATTCTGTTCTCAGCTTTCAGACAGACTCCACTGATTGAACCCACTGTGCTTGCTAGAAAATTTGAACATCACTAAAGTGGAGGCAGATTTTGAAGCTCAAGTCTTTCAGGTTCCTCAATCAAATTGAGATCTCAGTTGCATACTAAATGTCTGGGAAACCACAGTGAATCTGTGACATCTTCCAGAAAAATTTTAAACTACTTTTGTCTTTAAAAGTTTGTAATTTCCAATGCTAAATACCTGAAACCTTTGGGAACCTCTAAATTAGTATTAAACCACTCTTCAACCTTCCAGATACTAACACTTTCGCTAGGCATGGAAACAGAGCAGAGCAGAACAGCTCCTTCAGTCAGTGTTCGGGTTTTGCTTGGCTTTTTTTTTGGTAGTAATTCAATTTGCTAGAAATGTGACATAATTTCCAAGAGTATAATAAAGAAAATTACTTAATCATTTTAAGGATAATTTCTTTAGTGAGCTTCACTGCCTCCCTACAGTGGAAATACTGAATAGTGGAGAAGAGTTGCATGATTTCAAGAGTGACTAAATGCCAAGTATGCAAACCTCTGCCACAGCAGAGGCTGATTTTTAGTAATGTAACTCTGTTTCTTTGCTTTCCTTCTCTTGTTTTTTCCCATCACTTATAGAACTGGGAAAGACTAGTAGTTGGTAAGAAAAAACACAGCTGAGAGTTATGTTTTGGTTTTGTCTGCAAAATTAAAGCTTATTTCTAAGCTACTGCTTGAGAAACTCAGTCTTACTGGCAATAGTTTGTGTAGGCAACTGGCAAGGTAGTGTACGTGCAAATTAGGAATGTGTTTTGAGGTGTTCAGACAAGAATAGGTGTTTCTTTTGGCACCTTCTATTAAAGACAAGATAACTGGCAAGGTACTGCTGTTGAAACGGTACTGAACTACCACCGTTTGTTCTTTAACCTCCTTGGCTAGGATGTAATTTTACCTGTAGTTTCTATCATTTGAGCAAACAGTACAACTGATGCCTGTTTTTACATTGCCAGTAAACTGACTATACTCTTGTTTAGGAATGTACAGCATTTCTATTTGAAAATCAGCTTTGAAACCATATGAGCTAAAGTTATACAAGTTACTTTACTTGTCAGATTTAAATTTCAGAGGTAAAAGCCAGCCCTGAAACAATCAATCCAAGCAAATAGATTACTGTTCCCAAAGATGAGTAAATATCTCTTTGAATTAAGCTCTTTGTGCAAGTTTTGCAAGTTTAGGATCAGCCACCGTCTTATGGGAGACTTTTGATACAGTTAGTTTGGGGTTTAACAGGGGCTTCTCCTTGTTCAAAGGTATTTTCTGGAGCTGAGAGACAGAAATTAATAGACTAAACTTGTTTTGCAGGCATCTTTTCCAGGAAACCTGCAACTAGTCCTCGTTCTGCGCCCAACAGGATTTTTTCATCGAGCACTCTCAGACATTGCTTTCAAATTCAACAGAGATGAGTTAAAAATGAAAGTACCTGTAAGTAATCCTCAGTTTTCACTTTACTATCAGGAGTGTGTTGAAGTACTTAATGTAGCCAGCAAGGACCAAAAAAATCCCAAGAAAGAGCCCTGCTTAAAGGAAGTTCCAGCCATTTTTGCTAATTCATGGTTTATTCTTGAGAAGCAAATTTTGAAGCAAATGCATTTCCCATGGACAAATACTGTAGTTTAGATAATTTGAGCAAACATATAACTGAAGCCTGTTTAATACATTGCTAGTAAACTGATTATACTTTTGTTTATGAATGTACAGCATTTCTATTAGAAAATAAACTTTGAAAGTATATGAGCTAAAGTTATACAAGTTACTTATCAGATGTAAATTTGAAGGGTAAAAGATAGTCTTTAAGTTAAGATACTTTTCCCTCATTCCTTGTATATTTTGGAGAACCAGTTCTTTTGTGCCAGATCCACGGAGCTGCTATTGTTCTCTCCCACAGACACAGGGTAACAAGAGAAAGTGAGCAAGAAATTAGAATATAGTCATGTATGATTTATCAAGATATAAAAACCTGATGGAGTACTTTATGTTGGATAATCTATAAGCCTTTTTTTAATATGCCTGGTGCCACATGCACAGTTATTTAGATTTACATCATCTTCAACTGAAATAACTGTGAAGTTTGTTTTTCTATACCCAAAGGAAATAGTTCCATCACTTCCTCTGTGTTAAACTGAATTATATCTATCGGAGGCAGAAGGATGGAGCTTAGAATCCTTAACAAGGGACTCCTCACCACTGATCACTGTTTTTTCTTTGCTGCTCCAGATCATAATGCTGGGCTCAGTATCAGAACTGCAGGGTTACATTGATAAAACACAATTAACAGAAGATCTTGGTGGCACTCTGGATTACTGCCATAACAGATGGCTGTCCCGTCGCACTGTAAGTCTTAATTTTTGTTTCAACTTTTCAGTTTAATCAACTCTTCTGTTTTATACCCTGTCATTTATGAAACAGATTCCAAGTGATGCAAGTTGACTTGCTCGGAGTGAGAAGATGTTCCCAATGGTACTTAGTCATCTTAGAGAAATAATATGAGTAATAATTTGGGAGTGGTTTTGTGAACACTTGGAGCAAAGGAACTACAGTGTATTAGATTGTGTTGAGGTTTTTTGTTTTTGCTACAAGAAGGAAAAAGTTGGAAAATAACTCCAGATTATAAAAATATGAAGATACACCTGATACGATCCTAGGAAAAATATACAACTAAGGAATTAATGGTGACGGTATCTGTTGCTTGCAAAATTATACTCTGACCATTTCTCAGTCTTGTAATTCATCTGCTCAAATCTGAATGTTACATTTTGTGTGTATGTGTCTGTTTGTACATGTGCATGTGATGAGCGTGAAACATCTTTAATGGTTTTTATTCCAAAAGGCTATAGAAGGTTTCGCTCAAAAGGTTAAGGAAACAGCTCAGATTCTTCAGTCCTTTGGGACGGAGCTGGCTGAAACAGAACTACCAAATGATGTGCAATCAACCAGCTCCCTTCTTGCAACACACACAGAAAAGAAAGACAAAATGAAGGTATGTAATTTTTTGTAAAGAGACTGTCTTCTAGTTAAACTGTGCTTTAATTTGTAGCCAATAATATTAATAGAAAAGCTACTAGACAGTAATAATTTCAATAAACATTGAAATCATATTGAACTTGTTTTCCTTGATTTGATGTTAAAAATCCTTTATTATTAAAAAATGACATTTCTAGAGTCTCAGTTTATGTATGTAAAAATGCATGAAGATTTGTATGTGGAAACAAACTCTTTAGTGGAGTAGTAGTGTGTTTAATTTATACTTTTGTTTGCAACAAATTTGATTGTATTTGCATGCATTTGAAAATACATGACCTTTTGAAGAATGGACAAATGTGTTCTTTCAAAGCAGCTTAAAGAAAAACTATTTGGAGGTTTCAAAACTGTACATCTGTAAAACTGTAAATATTTCAGTCTGAGAGACTAGAAGCCTGTCTATCATGAAAAGTCAACTCAGTTACACTGGGATCTTAAGATGGTAAACATATAAAAAGATAATATTTAGCATTTAGTGTCAGTATGTGTTGTTAAAGAGTGCTTTTAATCTAACTATGCTTGCTCTTTTGCTATTAAAATCCCTTTTCCAGTTTGGTCCCATATGACGCCTGCTTAAAAAAAAAACAGCATGCAATGACAGTGTATGGAGTTTTTTGTTCTCTTTTGTAGGAGGATATCAAATTAGCAGTAGAACAGGGAGATGATATCCTTGGAAGTATTACAAAACCAGTTACTGAGAATCCTGAATACAAACTGAATCAAGATCAGCTAGACAATCAAACAACAGTAGAAAGGTGAGAGGAGTAAAATACTGAACAAGGTGCTTTTCTGGTTTCTTGCTTTTTAACCTCTCCCCAGCTCTTAGTTCCATCTGCATGCTTAGCAAATAAACAAATATTTCAATATCAACATATAAAAGGTACTTGCAGAAACAACTCTTCTTTTGTCAGATCTGTCCTGACAAAAGTAAACCCCTGATGTCCATTACCAGATCAACTGGTAATAAGGACATAGGGAATGGGGTCTGAGTTCTGGTACCAACAAAGTAACACTGAGGGGTTTTTTTCTTCTATTTTTTGTCAGATTTGGACTATATAGTTGAGCAGCTTTTCCTTATTTTATATCAATGTTTTGTTTAGTGACTGAGGTGCAATACAAGGAAATTTTGCTGCTGTATGGAAAGCAGGAGGGGAAAACAGAAGTGCTATATCCTTTCTTTTCAGTAAATTTGTCCACTTTCAATAAGTCCTTTTGAATTAAAGTGGGAGGGTTCTTTTTCTTTAAACTTGCCCAAAGGAGCTTCTAGTATTGCTGATAGCTTATAAATTTCATTACTAGCCTTTAAGGAGCTACTAGAGAGCACACTGCTCTTGAGGTATCTATACACAAATTTCTTATATACTTCCTTTGGGCATGTAAATAATAAATGCTGTTTTCCTTTGCTCCCTGCTTACCACCCTTTCTTAAATTATTGCCAGGTTTGGAGATATTATATCACCACAGCACAGATGTAAATTTGCACCAAGCTATGAAAGCATAGCTCATTTCCCCCAGGCAGTAGTCTGCATTCTTTTTTTGTCTGTCATTCCGTGTTTCTGTGACACTCAGGCTGACTTTTATTTCCAAAGAGCTGTCTAATCCAATCCACAAAGATTGACAGAAATCACTTTTTTTTGGTTGTTGCTGTCAGGTCTCTGAAGGACAATTGGGATGTGGTTTGTTAATTTATCCAAAACTTCCCACTTGATACCATATCTGATGGAAGTTGGAACAAACTCTGTGTGTATCCCTGCCTTTTTTCTAAATCAGATATAACTTGTAAATTCAGGCTTCATTTCTGTGCTATTGAAGACAAAAGTTCATTAAGATTCTGGTGTATGCCACCTGATCGAGGTGAATCTACTTTAGCAGGGGGTTCTAGATGACTAGATGACCTCTAAAGGTCCCTTCCAACCCTTACCAGTCTGGGTGATTCTGTATGGCCTTCTCTGGATGTAACCTAAGTGCACCAAAGCACCCTGTAAAGATAAGTCCAGAGGATGCCACACTGTCAAATGCGATATTGGAAGATGAGTTGAAAAGTAAAAGCTTTAAGGCATTCACCAAAATTATAACGGAAGGAGACTCTTTTCACTTCAGTACTGCAATATGCTTGCCTGGGATATTTAAGTAGTAAATGCTCAGAAGAGGAGCAGCAGTGACCTTCAGACTTAGTATAAGCCTTGCTCCAAGGAATGAAATGTAAGGGCAGCTGGCTGGTCACAGCAGTACAGATTTTTGCCTTCATTTTTCCTTATAGCCCAAGGCTTGTATTCCTCTGAGTCCTAGCCCACACACATTTGCATGTTTTATTTATGTTTATTAGCCCCAAGTCCCCATGTCCCCAGGCCAGAGCTGAGAAGTAGTATGTGCAGCAGCTAACTTCAAATCAACACTTGCCATTTTTTGTTCAGAATTCAATGTTTGTGTTGGGTTTCAGTTTTACATCAATGTTATTCTAGGAAACAATTCTGTGCAATACTAAAAAAGGTTTCCTGTATTCAGTTTATTTTTTCTGGAAAACATTGCTTTGGGGAGGCTTTTTGTTTACTGTGTGAGAATGTATTGTCCCTTGAAGATTGCACCCACCATTCTTACAGTACTGCTACTTTTGGGTTTTTAAGGCTTCTGGCTCAATTGCATGAAACAGAGTCTGCCTTTGATGAGTTTTGGATTAAGCATCAGCAAAAACTTGAGCAGTGTCTGCGCCTTCGGAATTTTGAACAGAATTTCAGAGAGGTGAGAACTTCTTGGTAGCATTCAATATTTGGTAACATAGAAGGGGTTCAGAAAAAAATGCTTTCTTCTCTTGCTTTTGCAGCTCTTAAGTGTACTTGAAAGCTTTCTCCAACCTTGTTTTTGTTATGTGTCCTTACTTGACCTACTGCTATCTTTACTACCTTGAATATTTGCCTATAGAGACATAATAGCATCTCGTCTGACATCTTAGGATTCTTTTTGCACAGGCCCAGCAGTGTATAAGTGTTCAAAAACTCCTTTGAAACTGATTCTGCACCACAGAAGCATAATGTGCTGGCTGCAAAGCTTTCATCTTGCCAATAGGCCCTTTTATGGAACCAAGACTTACCTAAACCTTCGGCTGAAATTTTATAAAGCAGTATCCAACACTGTGGGTGGGAAGTTGCAACCACACTGTTAGAAGCTGGGTGGAGGCTGAACTACAGTTTTTACAGCCAGTTTCTGATCTCATGTTAGTTTAACTCATACACTTGACGGCATCTACAGTCTCTTTGCACTGGTGTAGCTGGTCTCAGAAGATGGCTGATGTGTCTTCATGGGTTCAGAAACCTTCTGACAAGTGTGCGTCTGTCTATATATCTGTCTCTCAACCAACTGTTAGGGTGAAGACCTCTCCCTCACAATTTGCTGTTTATGTTAAAGTTGCTTTGTCATCTGGTAAAGGCAAGATCATAAATGTTTCCTGAGGATTAGTGTTCTTGCTTTTTTTTTTTTCCTTTTAGTACCAGGAAATGTAATTACTTCACTTTGTGTTTATTTTCACTTCAATTGTGAGTAAAGGTAGGCTGACAAAAGAGCAATTTGTTTCTGTGCCCTAATAACTCCATAATGTGAGTAACCTGATTGGAAAGAGTGACTATCAGCTATTTAACTGGTGGGTCTTCAGGAGTGGAATCATCTTCAGTGATATGTAGCTGTGTCTCATTTCAGGTCAAAGCAGCTTTGGATATTGTGTCCGAGAGACTGTCTGCTTTCACGGATGTGGGAAACAGCTATTCACATGTGGAGCATATTTTGAAAGATCTTGCCAACTTTGAAGAAAAATCACATGTAAGAACCCTGCAAGTCTTCTTAATTTCTTGTATGACAATGCGTGTGTGGAAGGGAATGGTGTTTGGTTATTGAGTATATCTTCTGAGCAGAGCTTAAGGTGACAACAGGGCAGGGCACAATCAGTGTCTCAAGTAATGTGCAGGAGGAATTTGGAATAGTCTTTAACCCCTGGAGCAGCCTACTGCTTGAGCATCCCTCAATAAAGAGCAGAGTAACCAGTCACAAAGTTGATGTGATCCATTTGTGGAAGAATTGCATGAAGTGTCTACATAGCCAAGTTCTGTACTTAGTGATCAGGGAACCACTTCCCATCCCATTAAAGCCACTTATTTCATGAAATCTCAGAAATGTGAAAGCTGTATGTTGAATGTAGAATGTTAAAAGATGGTCAACAGAACCATACGCTCTGAACAATGTAGGAAGAGAACCTTGTTATGATGTGTGCTTCACAATAAAATGTGTAACTCGTTACTCTTGAGGCTGAGGTGCTGGACTTAGGGTTTTTTTAATTTAGGTTCAGATTTCTGCTATGCTCCAAATGGCAGACATACACACACAAAGATGCTGATGAATAGCTAAGGCATAGAAAGACAATAGTGTTTCCCTCACAGGGAGCTGTATGGTTAAACTCTGTGTTTCTAAAATACTCTGATAGAATAAAGGAGGCGTAAAATTTCTGGGGCATCTGGGATGGTAGGAAATCACTTTGAGTTATTAAGCAAGGCAGCTATTAGCTAAAGATGTCTTCTTCATCAATATCTATATTTTACTGTGTAAAAACTGATGTTAAAATCTTTTTTTTCACTGATGATGATCCAAGGAAAGATGTACCTAAATTAATTCTTGCTTTCTTAGGAAACTATAGCAAAAGCCAGAATGCTGGCCTCAGAGGGTGATGAATTTATTCAAAGCAATCATTATGCTGTGGATTCTATTATTCCAAAATGCAGTGAACTTCATCATCTCTGTGATGTCTTCACCACTGCAGCAGAAGGGAGGAGGAACCTTCTTAACAAATCTCTAGAACTGCATGGCTTACTAGAAAAGGTAAATGTTATATGTAACAGTTCTGTTTCCTGTCTTGTTTGGCAAAACCTCAATCAGCCAGTAATGGCAGATAACTTCCAGTACACTCACAGATATTTTTTTCTCCTTAAATAGCTGAATACAATACAGATAAAGGTATAAAGTGTTTTAGACCTATTGACATTCTGAGCCTGTTCTTTTCTCTGTTTCTAGTCTATGAAGTGGTGCGATGAAGGAATTTATCTGCTGGCTTCGCAGCCTGTAGATAAGTGTCAGTCTCAGGATGGTGCAGAATCAGCATTACAGGAGATTGAGAAATTCCTGGACACTGGTGCAAGCAATAAAATCAAAGAGTTGAATAAAATTTACAGAGAGTATGCACATATCCTCAATGAGGACCTAAAGGTACCAGAAGACTTCTATGTGTATCTATGCATCCATTTGTTGATTTTAGAATTTGTTCACTTAAATGGCCATTGATAAAGCTAAATAATCAGTACTAGGAGTAATACCTGGGAACTGGAAAGCCAATACAATTCCCTGCATGAGATACTAGTCCTGTCACATATCATATCTCAGTTCAAGAGGGAAAGGGAAGTGCTGGAGAGAGTGCAGCGTAGGGCCACCAGGATGATCAGGGGAATGGAACATCTTTCATACAAGGAAAGGCTGCAGGAACTGGGGCTGTTTAGTCTGGAGAAGAGGAGACTGAGGGGTGACCTTATTAACATTTACAAATATCTAAAGGGTGGGTGTCAGGAGGTTGGGACATCCCTCTTTTCTATAATAGATAGTAACAGGACAAAGGGGTAATGGGATGAAGCTGGAACACAAACAGTTCCAATTAAACATAAGAAAAAACTATTTCACTGTTGAGGTGAGGGAGCCCTGGCACAGGCTGCCCAGAGGGGTTGTGGAGTCTCCTTCCTTGGAGGTCTCCAAGACCTGCCTGGACATGTTCCTATGAGACCTGATCTAGGTGACCCTGCTTCTGCAGGGGGGTTGGACTAGATGATCTCTAAAGGTCTCTTCCAACCCCTACCATTCTATGATTCTATGAAGTATCCAAGGGCTTTGGAGTCTTTTAATAGCTATTTTATTTTCTCAGATAGTATGATTGCTTTAATAAAAAATTCTCATGAATTTTTGAAATATCTTTTTTTATGAAGCAAAAACATTATTTTCCCTAATGCTCTTATGACTTCTGCTTTGTAACTGCTTTTTTTTTGTTGTTTAAGAACTTTAGAATATGTCCCTTTTCCTCTTTGTTGATCTCAACATGGAACAGAACCATCAGACACAGTCAGAAAAATTTCCTGTATTTTTTTTCCTTTAAATGGAACCTGAATCACATTGTTTCCTCTACAGCAAGCACACAAATGTTTTATGAAGTGATATTCTTACTTTTAAGCATATTCAATGACTGTAAATTATGCTTTGTTAGGAATGAAGAGCGGGGGTAATATTTTATATGTGGTATAAACGCAATCACATTTCAAATCAATGTGCTTGTAAGTGGCAGTGTAGCTTGTTGATAGATCTCTGACAGAGTTTGTTTGGGTTTTTTTTATTATTCTTTCTGTGGCAATGGTAGGAGCATGTGCAAAAGGTTTTCCAGAAGCAAGAAAGTATGGAAGAAATGTTTCAAAAGAGACAAGTAAGTCTTAAGAAGCTGGCAGCTAAGCAGACACGTCCTGTTCAGCCAGTTGCACCAAGACCTGAAGCTTTTGTAAAATCACCTTGTACCTCTCCAGGTAAGTAACTCTAGTAGCCTCTTAACTATTTTTTTTGAGCTATGCTGAGAAACTTAAACTTTCAGCTGTAATTTGTGGTTGAACAGACGTCTGTGTCAGATCTGTGTAAATTGTAACTGCTGTTTGTTTCTGGTTTACATGCTTAGGTCTTCAAAGAGAATACATACCCAACTCTGAAAGCAGTGCACTCCGAAGGGTAAACTACAGAAGAGGAAAGGTAACTCCTTTTTTCCTTTGCGCTTTTCCTGCACATACTGCTTGAGAAAGTTGGAATACAATGGGTTATTCAAGAACCTCGAGAAGAATGAGGCAAATCCACTGAAAAAGTGATATTGCCCCTATCAAAGTATGTCTAGTGAAGCAGCCGTGTGGTTTAAATAGAGGCTACTTTGTCATTGGACTGGGTATGAAGGAAGGTAAATAGTTGCCTATATTAGAAAAAACACGTTAGGGGTGGCAAAATGTAAAATCTACTAACAGGAAACATTTATTTGCCAGTAGTAACTGGCTACTCTTAAAACTGGCAAAAGTGAAGAGGTAGTTGTCATTGGCTCTAAGACAGCTTCACCTGACCTAATGGGTTGCCATTCCCAAGTGGGGATGGTCTTCCTGCCTGCTTCCAGCAAGGAAACTAACCTGACAGCAGCAACAGAAACCAGTAGTTTCCCACTGGGTTAGAGAGTTGAATCAACTCAGTGAAGATTCAGCAAAAGACAATGCAAGGAGGAAGGCAGGACACCATGACCAGTAGGGACAACAGTTGGAGGAAAGTTAGTTCAAGGGGATATTGAAAGCAGAACCCCCTTTTTCTTTTTTTTCTCCAGCAAGTTATCATTAGGTCAGCCATTAGAGCAGAACTACTAAGAGTGAACTTCTATGGCTGGAAGTTACCAGAAAGTTAGAACAGTACCTCATTTTTAGTTTGGAAAACATACCAAGGACAGTTTTGCCTCCAAGATTATGCCGATGCTCTGATGTTGTCTTCTTGGAAAGAGGCCTCGAACCACAATCTTTTCTAAGCTGATCTTTCATGGAAAACTCCCTGTGTCTAAATGTTCTTGTGTATTTCAAGACCTTCAGATTGACTTGGATTTTTTGGAGCATTCTTGCAAATCACCTTCATTTTTAATGGAGTACAGTCTTTCCTGTGAAAAAGCATGCAAGTAGAACTGAGTGCAGAGCTCTGTATTTTGGAATGTTTTTCCTCCATCTGTGATACTCTGATTTTTGAGGGTTTGTTTGTTTGTTTCTTTAGAGTGAAATGACTGAACTTCATCAAAGCAGAGGAGGCTCCACAATGGATGATGAAGAAAATCTAGCTGTGTTACGACAGTAAGTATATTTTGATAAACAAGAGATGCTTTTTCTCTGATTTGGTTCCAGCAAAGTCTGAGTTTGGCTAAGGATTTGATAAGACAAATATGCTTCTCCATATTAAGCCTCAGTACTTTTTGAAGTGCATTGATTGTGCTCTGTACACAGTGGAAGATACTTCAGTCTGTCTGCAGCGTTATTTATGGTTTATATATTACCAGACTCTATCTTTGCTGCAGCAAGGTGATGTTATGTCAGGATAACTACATATCTAATTTCAGAGGTAACATAGTTTTGACAAATAAGCTTCTTTACCTTCTCTTGGAGGTTTTGGTCTCAGTTCAGAAGACTATCTTTTTATAAAACTCTTTTTAGTCCTTGTTTTGATGAATGTTACGAAAAGTCACTTTCTTCTGTAAAAACTAGACAATATAGCTTAGATTAAAAAAATAACTTTGTACCAACTGCAATACATATAGCAGAGCTTGCACTTCTACCTGTAAACTGGATACTTCTGGCTTTTCACCTCTATAACCATATGTTAAATCATCCAAAAACACAAGCAGGGAGGGGGTTGGGGGAAGCATGCCTCCTTGACCATTAGGGAAATTAAGCTTAAAGCAGCACTGTGATATTTAAAGTGTGCCCTAAATGCCTCTAATTTAAAATTACTGGCATAACTTTAAGTCTATATTTGATAATCCTATGCAGCTCTAATTCTGGCTCCTGTAATATCTGCAAACACAGTATAACCAGATTTTGTATGTACGGTGGTAAAATGCTTCACTGCTTCAATTGAGTTACTAGAGCACTTAAAATGCCAGATTTTCCTTTTTCCTGTTTAAAAAATTCCTTTAAATTTTAAAATGTTTTTAAAATCCATGCTTCTCAATAAAGAGGTATAAACTGTTGACAGAAATATCCATGAAACGTCATATTGTCCATTACCTGGGAATTGTTCCTTTATTGGCTAAAGTAAGGTAGAAGCATATACATAAAGTAACGTTGCCTCATTGCTTTGCTGAAGTGAATGGACCTGCCTTAAGTGTCATTCTTTGTCTGTAGGCATGTGATTAATGAACTTATTGAGACAGAACGAGCATATGTGGAAGAACTTCTCTGCGTTCTTGAGGTAAACATTAAATTTCACTATGACTATCAGTGAATCTATTTATCTATCTCTTCTGTTTCATGGATGCTCTTATGCTTTTCTTACCACTGTAATACTTCTGCTTATCCCATCAAGCAGTGTTGATTTCATCTCTCTTATCTTTTCACAGAGGCAGGAATGTGCCTTTTTTTCCCCTAGAAATATTCATGTAACAGGGACTTTGTATTAGGAAACCAAAGAGGGAAGAAAATCAGATATACCCTAACTAGATGGAACATAGCATAGGGATTTGTAACAGTCATTCATTTCTGCAAAAGTTCATTCCAGAGTCTTGGATCAACTTTCAGGAAGTTTGTGGGTCACATGGGAATGTCAATCTGCATCAGGAGAATCTTGTGTCAGAGGAGAAAATGTTTTCCTTGCATCCCTGTTTGCAAATCTTCCAAATGTCTGGAGTACAACCTTGGGAAGAGGGTGCCTTGTTATAATATCTTCATTCAAAATCATAAAGGAATCAAAGATGTTCCTTTTAGTCCACGCTTGTGGAGGCACAATTGCAATACTCTGGAATTGCTTGTAGAAATACGCTGCACTAGTCTGTGTTGTTCTTCAAGTTTGTTAAGTCTTCAGACATGGATGTGTCATTTTGCTGTAGCCCAATTCAACTGTAGATGATGAAGTTGCCAGTAACTGAGGTTGCAGTATTTTAATCAGGATGACTTGGAATTTAACCAAGTGGTATTCTTGCTGTCCATGACAATATTAAGTTCTGAAATAGGAGCTATCCTAAGTTATAGACTGGAAGTGGTAATTTCTGAGCACATACCTTCAAGTGAGAGTACTGTATGAGAGTTTTAAACTCCAGTCTTGCTTTTGCCTGGTTTGTGATCAGCTTCCCATACCATTTACATCTTGGATTTGGTTTCAGTGCTAGGAAGTATTGATGACAGTAGGATGGTTGCCTCTGTGTGATAAGTCAAAGATCACTTTATTCTCTGTCATTAAAATCAAGACTTGACTTGTTGGAGGATTTGGGGTCCTTACTGCTGCTTCTGGAGAGTTGTTGCAGAAGGTACTACTCTTGTTTTGCATATAATACAACCCTTGTCTTGCTAGGCCAAGCTGCTTTGTTTTTTCTGCCAGTGTGATAGGCTCTCCAGTACTCTTGGCTATGCCAGGCACACTTCTCTGTGCCTCCTTGCAGTTTGGGATTCATCTCTCTTGAACTTGGATGATTGGGAATGCCAAGAGTAATTCTGGATCAGATAATTGTTGAGGTATGGTTCAATGGCAGTCTGCCAGCTTTTGAGTAATTCTAGTTATAAAACTGTAACTCTGGCGATTCTTCCAAATCCTTCATTTCTTTTATTCTATTAATCTTCCTATTTTTTCCTGTAAAATAATCAGTAATTTCCTGTAAAATAAGCAGTATCAGCTGACAGTATCACCCTTTCTTATGTCATATTTAATTACCACGTATTTTCTTTCTGCCAAGGATTCCAATAGAAAAAAGCAAGGTAGCGCCCAAGGCAGATTATTGGGAAACTGCTGTAGCTGCTATTATCTGAGCTTGATGGTTTTCCTTTCCTTAACAACCATGGTCATCCCACTTCAATCCATGAAATCCAGCAAATTTTACTGGGGAAAAATGCTGCTCTGGTCTACTTTTAGGCATTGTATTTGACCCCTTTTTCCATTTACTTTGATGCTTTTAGAACGTCTTTCAAATGAAAGACTAAGCAAAGCCTTATATGTACTAAAAGTAAGATCAATAATCCCTGTGGCTGCATGGAGAGACTTTCCCTCTCCCTTCTTGAAACACAAATGCTGCATAGGTGGTAAAACATGAAAGGTTTTGTATATTATTTTTTTTTTAAGTATTGTGTCAGTCTGAAGTAAAAGAAAAACTGTCAAAAGCTTTTTGTCAATGAATGGAGTTCACGCCTTTTTTTTTCTTTCAATATTCCAAAGTACTGAGCTCTGTCAGGTTTGTTTTCACCTCAGCAGTGTTAGGTACCACTTCTTTATGCAAGTGCTGGCTTTGCTTTTATATTCAGCATCATCTTTACTTTCAAGTGGAAATGAATCATTCTCTTCATACATCTCTTCACTGCGTCTAAACCGTGTGGTGGCTGCAGTTTTTCTTTCTCTGTTATTTTTTTAGCTCCATTGTACATAAATGATTTTTATCTTTTTAAGACTGTATCACATGGTATTTCAGTTGCTTGGGGTTTTTTTCTCCGTCTCATTCAGACTCTGCCTTTTCCTGTTTGAGGGAGAGGTGTGGGAGGGGGGCAAATGGTTAGCTATCTGTGAGCTCCAGCATCTTTTCCTCAGATTTTAAAAGAATGTTTCTTATTATTATTAAAAAAAAAAAAAACTCTTCTATCCAGATACTTTAATTCTTCAGGCTAACTGACTTTACCAGCTAGTTCTCCTACTTGTTGTAGCTTGGACATCACTTTGAAATTGAAAGTCGTAGTTGTCAGTACACTTTTGCTTATCAGAGAATCACAGAATAGTAGGGTTGGAAGGGACCTTTAGAGATCATCTAGTCCAACCCCCCTGCAGAAGCAGGGTCACCTAGATCAGGTCGCATAGGAACATGTCCAGGTGGGTCTTGAAGACCTCCAAGGAAGGAGACTCCACACCCTCCCTGGGCAGCCTGTGCCAGGGCTCCCTCACCTGAACAGTGAAATAGTTTTTTCTTATGTTCAAATGGAACTTTTTGTGTTCCAGCTTCATCCCATTACCCCTTGTCCTGTTGCTAGATACAACAGAAAAAAGGGATGCCCCAACCTCCTGACACCCACCCTTTAGATATTTGTAAATGTTAATAAGATCCCCCCTCAATCTCCTCTTCTCTAGACTACCGCAGCGTTTCCCAGAAGGAATATGTTTCAGTCCCCTGATCATCTTGGTGGCCCTGTGCTGGACTCTCTCCAGCACTGCCCTGTCCCTTTTGAGGTGGGGAGCCCAGAACTGGACACAGGACTCCAGATGAGGCCTCACCAGGGCAGAGTAGAGGGGGAGCAGAACCTCCCTTAACTTGCTGGCCACACTGTTCTTGATGCATCCCAGGATGCCATTGGCCTTCTTGGCCACGAGGGCACATTGCTGACTCATGTTCAGTTTATTATCAACCAGGACTCCCAGGTCCATCTCTGCAGAGCTGCTCTCCAGCAGGTCAGTCCCAGCCTGTACTGGTGCATGGGGTTGTTCCTTCCCAGATGCAGGACTCTGCACTTGTCCTTGTTGAACCTCATGAGGTTCCTCTCTGCCCAACTCTCAAGCTGGTGGAGAACCCACTGAATGGCAGCAGTGCCGTTTATTCTAAACAATGTCACTAATGCAGTGATCGCCTTGGCCATGACAATTGTGTTTAAGTAAAACAGCCAATGATTGAAACAAAAATGAGAGAGTGAAATCTAATTCAAATCTAAAGTAGGTCGCATCATCTTCCTTCAGTACCTGCACACTAAGAAATCCATTGACATTAAGAAGCCTGTTTACAGTACAAGTACTTGAACATTCTTGTAGTTTTTCTGGTTGAGGCCACCTGTGTGCTCTCTTTTCCTTACCTGTGCTAGATAAACACAAGAGAATATGGCCTTATATGACAAATGGAAGATGTCAACGTTAGGACTTTAGGTACCGAAGCTAATGAAAATGTCTTAAAGATAGAATGTATTGGTTTCTGTTACCTGCAGAAATATCTACAGGCAGCTTGTTCCTTCATACTAATAGCTAAGACTAGCACGAAGTTTTGTGTGTCTGCAGGAATTGTACCTCTAAACCCAGATGTGTAAAGTCTTGATAGAAGTAGTACCAACTACAATTTGTAAGCAATATAGGAATGCTTAGCCTTTGCTTGGTGGATATAATTGCAGACTTTGTTTCATCCTTGCATAACTGAAATGGCTGTAATTATTCAAGTGTCTTTCTAAAGACTGTAGATGTGTCGTACTGGATAGATGGAAAACCACAATTTGTATACTTTATTCATGATTAATACTGAGTTTTCCCTTTGTGATCTGTCAGCCTGCAGGCCGGCTGCCTTGTCGGAGAGAAGTACTACAAGTAAAGGGACATAATCAGTGTGTCCTCCTCCTGTATTGCAGGGTTATGCTGCGGAGATGGATAACCCCTTAATGGCTCACCTCATTTCACCAGAACTCCAAAATAAGAAGGATATCTTGTTTGGGAATATGGAAGAAATTTATCACTTCCACAACAGGTGAGGATTTGCATGCAGATCTAAAAATAGCATTTGCATGGGATTCTTTACTCTGTTTTTGAATCTGATTTGAATTACTACAAGATCTTTATGGAGTCCCATTTTCCATCATGTCAAAATTCATATTGCATGAAAGATATGAAAAATATCTATGACAGACAAGTAAATCTGTGTGAAACTTTATTAAAATGTTTACAGTACACAGGTAAAATTTTGCATTATTGTCTTCCTCCTGAAGAAAGGTATTTGGGTTTGATTATAAAAAAAGTTAAAGCAAGGTTTGTTTGGTTTTCTTTTAATTTTTTTTAATTTAAGTTTATTGTGGAAAGTAAATTATTATTCTAAACCACAAACTCTCAGCTCTTATATATGGTTCAGGCTGGTTAATTTTATGCTTGAGTGACCTTTCTCTGAGGTTTGAATCCTTGCTGCTAGAGAGGTATTTCTTCACAGGATAATATTTAAATTGGTAGAAAAGAGAAGTATTTTCAGGAGAAGTTAAACATATTAAATAGTTGTTTCTTACTCAGGCAAAACTAGACTGAGAGTTTGCCACTGATTTTTCTTTTTTTCTTTAGAGGGTTGTTTTTTGATTAAGGGAGGTGGGATTCGATTCATTTGTTTTCTGACATTTGATAGATTTTAGAAGGAAAACACAAACTCAAAACTGTACAAATCCTACTGCTCAGTACATAAGGCAGAGAAACGAAATCCCCCTTCTCTCCTCAATGTCATATTTGATTTCAGTTGTAGCAACAGTAAGCTAAAAGAAGTTGGTCAGAATGTTTTCATTTGCCGTTTAAGTATGTGATATAGAAGAGTGTTGTTGAGCTTGTGGTACAGAATTTAAACCCTTTTTCTAAAAGTTAAGAAAAAAAATTGCAAGAATGTGAACATTAAGTACAACTTTTTAATGTGTTCTAAGAAAATCTTCTGTCTCGTAGAATATTTTTGAGAGAACTAGAAAACTACGTAGAATACCCAGAACTAGTAGGACGGTGCTTTCTGGATCAGGTATGTGTCACCTTTTGCTGGCATTTCATTCATAAGCCTCTCTAGGGCTACAATGTATGAGAGTAATTGCCACCACATCCTCTTTGTCTCAAACAGGGAATAGATTGAGAATGTAGATGTTAATTGAGAGTTGAGAGATGTATTCCGCTGTGTGGGATAATTAGTTTTGTTAGAAAGAGCTTGCTACCTTGTTGAAAGAAAGGTGCTTTATTAAAGTGACAGTTGGGAAAACATGAAGAGGAGTCATGAACTGCTTCATTTCACATCACTATAAATTATTGTTTTACTTGGTTGGATTTCTCATCTGGATTTTTTTGTGTTTGAATTCTTTTCTGTTTTCTTTAAAGAGTACAGCTCAACAGAATAAGTACAAAATAGTTTGAAAACAGGAAGCTATGACAAAATCAAACTTTTTATTGTGGGATTTATTAAATTGTGCATTTCATCTGTAAAATATTAAAGACTAAAGAAGAATCTTTTTATGAAAATAAATTTCCCGTTGTTGCTACTTATTGAAGCACTAAAACTCCCGGCAGGAGCCATCTCTTCCCCTCCTATTTACTGGGTACATCCATGGAGATACTGCTTCCTGAAACTGGGAGACAGAAGTACTTCTGTGCCTGCTGATTTCCTTACCTAGTCTTTCTTTTGTATCTGGACTTACTGTGACATTTTCAATCACCTTATTTCCTTTTCCTCTCATCAAGTACTGAAGTCATGCTGTTTAGTTGCTGAAGTGATAAAGAGCAAAAAACTGCTTGGTCTATCTTAATGCAACCCCCAGTGAAAAACACATTTATAATATGACAATGTATAAAGACAAAAGGACAAAGACTTTCAAAAATCTTGCACAGAGGGACTCATGTTTGGGCATTCATAGAAGTATTTTTCATATTGTAAAAGAAATGTATTTTAAAATATAATACACATTTTTCACAATATACTTAACACTCAGCTGAAGCAAAAATTAACAGGAACATTATAGTCTGATGTTCCAAGTACAAAATTAGTAGCCATTACAAAATCAGTTATTTTGAACAACTGTTTTTCGCTTAAGATGCCTCAAGGAATTGCATTTTGTTGTGGTTTTTTCCTAGTCATTAATTATGAAAGCAATTCTTAGGAACTTTGCCTATTAAAGTCAGAAGAATTCATTAACTTTTTATTTGCCTGTCTAATTTCAGATGGAAGATTTCCAGATTTATGAAAAATACTGTCAAAATAAACCTCGATCTGAAAGTCTATGGAGGCAGTTTTCAGATTCTGTATTCTTTCAGGTATGTTTGCTTGAGACTCTGTAATAATTAGGGGTTGGGGATTGGGAGGGGTGTTTTGTTGATTTAATCATTTCAAGAACAAATAACAAAAATGTTTGATCAGGATCCTAATGAAATCTAAACCTGATTACAGGAATGTCAAAGGAAACTTGATCACAAGCTCAGTTTGGACTCATACTTGCTGAAACCTGTTCAAAGAATAACCAAATATCAGTTATTGCTAAAGGTATGTGTTACTCAAACTGTAATGCTAAAGTACATTTTGTGCATTTGTTGTTTTTTTTTTTAAATGCTGCTTCTCTCAGTCTGATGGAGACAAATCTAAAAGTTAGCAGACAGATGTGTAAATCAAAACAAATACCAATCTATCGCCTTTCTACTCAGCTCTTTCCTCTTTCAGCCAAAAATCTACTAGTGAACAGGCAAATGTGACTCAGAGATACCTTTTGTAACTGGTTTTGCCCTTATATTTCTGCTGAAGAGAAGAATTAAAAGTTGATTGGGGGAAACAGAAGGACCAAGAAAATTTGGCCACAAAGATAAGAGAGTATCTGAAGTACCTGTTACTCTTCGGTTGTAGCCATTTTGTGCACGTTGCAGGAATTTGCCTTGCTGTGTTCTAGGAAATGCACTCTTGATTGAGAACAGTGCATGTTGTTTCTATGAAGGATGCTTCTTGTGATTCACTGAAACATGTTATACTGACAGAGCAAAATGAGAGCAATATACTGTTGTAATTTTTTTTAACTAATGTATAAGGTTTTGCCATGTTGAGAGTAAGAAATGTTTCCCACATAGACACCCATTTCAATACTTGTATTTAACAGTAGCTTAAATTTGATCCAAGGCAATTTGTTTTTAATCTTGAGTTAAAACTGAGCTGAAGTTAACAGCTTTTAAAGAATTAATTACTTTAAGCTTGTGTAAAGAGATGAGTATTAGAAAGGCGTTTGAGTTAAAGCATCTTTTACTGCCTGCAGTCCATGAATAAATGTTTATTCTTATTCTATGAAGTCTGAGGGGACTTGCAGCTGTGTTTATCTGCACCAAATTGGAATTGCAACTTCAGCAAGAAACCCTTTGGAAAAGGGATGTCTTTTTAATTGTGTAGACAGGAATTAGTGCAGTAAGTTTGAGTCTATTACTGGCATTCCGAGCCTCACTGTAATTCAAATAATAAATGAAATTAGCTTATGTTTTTACATTTGTTCACTTCTGAAAAGTAACAAATATTTTGAAGTCCTTTCTTTGTTTTTGTTTCTGGGCTGTTTGGGGTTTTTTTAGCAATTGTGATGACAAACATGTTGGCAAGTGTAGTGTTGTAAAATTCTTAGATGGAGTTTACAAAACTTCCAGATGAATGAAAGGTATTTGGCTACTTATCAGCAGAGAGGAGGAGTAAAACTTTAGAGTCTTCTGTGTTCCAGCCAGCATTTAACTCACTAGATTATATGGCATAAAACTTTACTGAATGACTTTAAAAACTTAGCCCACATTCAGTGTTAAAATCTGAACGTTCCTACTTGTTGTTTCCAAAGCTAAGAATGTTGTCATTTCCCTACTCAGGAAATGCTGAAGTACAGTAAGAACTGTGAAGGTGCTGAAGATCTTCAGGAGGCATTAACTTCTATACTGGGTATTCTCAAAGCAGTTAATGATTCTATGCACCAGATAGCCATTACAGGCTACGATGTGAGTAACAGTATTTTTATTACTTATTGATTTATTTTCATTTTTTTCTTACATATATGTACAGCACAGCCTATACTGTGTGCTAGTAATGAGAAGAATGTTGTACAAAAAGTACTTTTAAACTGAACAGTGTACTGAAAATAATGCAAACTGAATCTCTCTATACTCTTCTGAAGTTTTCCTGGTGTGAATAATATTTTGCTCTGTCTGTCCAAGTCTTTTTTTTCCTTTCATCTACTTGACACTGAGTTAGAAACTGAAAATCATAGTGAAGATTCTAGTGTAGGCTGCTGCCAAAAGAGTCACTATTAAGTTTTTATATCTATGTGTAAAACTACACTCAAAACTTCCAGGTTAAAAAAAAAAAACAAAACCAACAAAAATCTCCACAAAATAAGCAGCTTTGGAAACAAAAAGATGCAAACAGACAAATCACCAAATACATGTTTTTTGCCTGCCTCTCCCTCTATGTGTAGATGTCTGTATCTCTACTCCTGGTACTCTTGGCTGTAAAATCTTGCCTGATCAGTGTTGGGGAGAGAAAATTATGTGTAAAAATCCAACACTGACTTTATTTTTATCACATATCCAAACCAAATATAAACACTAATGTGAGAGAGAGAACGAGAGAATTGGAACAAGAGAACTTGTAAAGATGTGTGCATTTTAGTCTGATGTTATCTCTTTGTAGTTATAAATAACACTTGCTCTTTTTTTCTTCCAGGGAAACCTGAATGAGCTAGGCAAACTCTTAATGCAGGGATCTTTCAATGTCTGGACTGATCATAAAAAGGGTCACTCGAAGGTGAAAGATTTGGCACGCTTCAAGCCAATGCAGCGCCACCTCTTCCTCCATGAGAAAGCAGTGCTGTTCTGTAAAAAGCGAGAGGAAAATGGGGAGGGATATGAGAAAGCACCTTCTTATAGCTACAAGCACTCCTTAAATGTAAGACACTGAGCAGTCCAGCAAGGACAGTCTAGTTTTATGTCTGTGAAGCTGTGTTAAAATTTTTATGTGGGGAGCTTTGACCTTTCAGGCAGACCCAACTGGTGCTGCAGGTCTGTGTTACCCGGTGTTGCTGCCTTTTAGAGAGAGATGGTGGGTGGGAAATTAGTCTGAGACAATCCAAACCATTCTAGTTTAGCTGAATGGCAGTTATATTAGTCACATAGAAAATGTAGAGCAGGGCAGAGTGTAGCCAGCAGGTCAAGGGAGATTCTCCTCCCCCTCTACTCTGCCCTGGTGAGTCCTCATCTGGAGTCCTGTGTCCAGTTCTGGGCTCCTCAGCTCAAGAGGGACAGAGAACTTCTGGAGAGAGTCCAGCACAGGGCCACCAAATGGTCAGGGGACTGGAGCATCTTCCTTATGAGGAAAGGCTGTGGGAACTGGGGCTGTTTAGTCTGGAGAAGAGGAAATTGAAGGGGGATCTTATTAACATTTACAAATATCTAAAGGGTAGGTGTCAGGAGGTTGGGACATCCCTTTTTTCTGTGGCATCTACCAACAGGACAAGGGGTAATGGGATGAAGCTGGAACACAAAAAGTTCAATTTAAACATAAGAAAAAACTATTTCACTGTTGAGGTGAGGGAGCCCTGGCACAGGCTGCCCAGGGAGGGTGTGGAGTCTCCTTCCTTGGAGGTCTTCAAGACCCGCCTGGACATGTTCCTATGTGACCTGATCTAGGTGAACCTGCTTCTGCAGGGGGGTTGGACTAGATGATGTCTAAAGGTCCTTTCCAACCCCTACCGTTCTATGATTCTATAAAAATACATGTGGAATTTGGTGGACTGCATTTTAAGAGATACTTTGTCAGTCAGTCCCAATTTATTATGCCTAAACCTTTCTTCCCTCCAAGGTAGTCAAACTGATACAAACCACTAAATCTTTTATGTTCATTGTGCAGATCATATGTTATTAGATATTCTTTACACTGATCTAGAAGTCAAATGTGGTTTTCCTTTTCAGAAGTAGGGTACCAAAGAATACCAATAGCCTCCTGCTTCCTTTGTTACTGTAATTGCAATGTGGTAGGTCAGCTTCTCTTCTTTTTGATTCCAGATGGCAGCAGTTGGAATAACAGAGAACGTCAAAGGTGATGCAAAAAAATTTGAAATCTGGTATAATGCAAGGGAAGAAGTTTACATTATACAGGTAAATAACATGCCATTACATTAAAGAAAAGACAGAAAAATTGAAGGGGAAGTTGAACCCTAAGAAGCTCTGGAGGTTTGTTCCTCTATCGCTAATAGGCAGTGATGAGAAAAAGGGGGGAAAAAAGCAAAAAGGAAAAAAAAATAAAGGAAAAAAACCTCCAAACCACCACCAGGAGATTAATTCATAAGGTAGTTTCATAATATGTTTCAGTTGCAGAGTCTTCTGGGAAGAAAAATAATGAGTTTTGTGATATGCATGGAGAATATCCTATATACACTGTTTCTGTCAGTCTTGCTGGAGTAGTGGATGGCTTGGGAGCCATGGTTTGACTGTAGCACACGAACACAGACTCTGCCTCTGTGTGTTGCAGTTGTCACAAATAGTTTCTGCTCACAGACAGACTCAGAAACTCTGTCTGTCCCTCTTGAAGGGTTCCTCTGAGGCTCTGCTTTACCATGCAGCTTTTTATGTAATAAGTATCCTACGCTCCATGCCTTATACTATTTCTTTTTGGATAGGCACCAACCCCTGAAGTAAAAGCTACCTGGGTAAATGAGATAAGAAAAGTGCTGACGAGTCAACTGCAAGCATGCAGAGGTAAAATATTTACTGTATATATATTTTTTAACCTCTTAGGTCTTTGGACTTCAAAACCTGCCCTGTATAGGACTATAGAAATGAACAGCACAAAACAAATCAGTGTAATAGGTTTTTTTCTTTCCTCCATTACAGAAGCTAGTCAGCACAGGACACTAGAACAAACACAGAGTTTACCTCTACCAGCATCATCTTGTACAAGGTAAGTATGTTTGTTGTGAAATCAGCTTGACTGTCTTGTAATTATGCCAATACATCAAGTTTGCAGTACATTGCTCCTGCCCCTTAATAACAGCCCCTTACATTTTGGGATATTTTTACATCTCTTCCTCCTCTAAAGGCACAAAGCTCGGGGTTACACATCTCCAGAACCCAAACTGAGCAGCAGTGGCATGAGTTTTGGCAGTTGGTAGAAAGTCCCTTTCTGTACCAGTCAAAATCCTGGTGGTATTATGGCTCTGTTGAACAGCTAATTACATACTTTACACCTCAGATAGTTACGTGGAGCAGCTTTTTCCTTCCTTCTCTGTTCTTTTCCTTCACCTGGTTTATTTTTTTCTTCCTTTTCCAATGTCATGTTATTTGCCTTTGTATCTTTTTCAGAGCATTATCTTACCTCTGTCCCTTGTTCTTCTCTTTCAATTTCTTTATTTATTTTTTTTAAACTAAGTGATGTGTTGATTCCTCCTTTTCTTTTCCTATTTTTCTCCTTTACCCTACCAACCTGTATATTATTCTGCTCCCTTGCTCTTCTGTTCTTCTCTAACACCACTTTTTAGTCCTTTGCTACTCATTCTTCTTGTTAATGCTGTGTTTATACACCTGTAGGCCCATGTGCTCATATCTTCAGTCATTTCTACATGGCTTGTGCTTGAGTGTGTATCAGTAGCTCTCTGCCATGTCTTTTTTGTGTCTACTTATCACTTGCAGAGAATTTCCCAGATGTATAGTATTTGTGGGATGTCTTTCTCCATTCCATTCCCAATTGCAGATGTGATGGCAATCCACTCACAAGGACCAAGCTATATTCTTTGATCATCCTTCATCTATTTCTGTGTTAAGAGCTTCCGAGGGACAGAGTTTATTCCTTTCTTTTCCCTGGTTTTTTTTCCCTTAGTATGTTCATGAGGAAACTGTCAGCACAGAATGTGTGCCTGTAGTTGAGAGCAAGTTGAAGTTGTCTTGAGCTGTCATTTCAGTAACTCCCACTACCATAGTACGTGTGACTGTGGTCCTTTTCTCCTCTGTGTGTACTTAAAATTTTCAAATGCACAATCACCAGTGACTTTTTCAGTCCCAGAAGCTATGATCTGAGTGATAGCTAATAAATGATTTTCAGCCTATGTATCTGTTTGTAAAAGGTAGTCTGTAACCAAAAGTTCAGGCCCAGATTTACTGGAGATTGATTTTATGTCTTAATTTTCTTCTAAAAAACAGTCCTTCACGCAACCATATTAGAAACACCAAAAAAATGGAGGAGAGAAAAGTTGATCTTGCAAGTCTAGAAGGTTATGGAACCACAGCAGCACCC
The DNA here is from genome assembly GCF_028858725.1 of Colius striatus. Taxonomy (NCBI): domain Eukaryota; kingdom Metazoa; phylum Chordata; class Aves; order Coliiformes; family Coliidae; genus Colius; species Colius striatus. The sequence goes on from NC_084759.1 coordinate 60,950,848, forward strand.
AAGTACCCAGAGAAAGGCAAAGGTGAGTTTGTATGTATATATTGTTATCTTTAATTGCTAAGAGCACGCCTGCACTGCAGATGCACAGGCAGATCCACCAGCTGAGTAGCCACTGTAGTACAAGGAAATTCTAGAATCATAGAATAGTAGGGGATGGAAGGGACCTCTAGAGATCATCCAGTCCAACTCCCCCGCTAAAGCAGGTTCACCTAGATCAGGTCACACAAGAATGTGTCCAGATGGGTTTGGAAACCTCCAGAGAAGGGGGGACTCCACACCCTCCCTTCCTGTGCCAGGGCTCCCTCACCCTCACAGGAAAGAAAGCAGCATCAGACCTGAACCCAACAGGGCTTTGCTGCTTTCAGCCCTGAGGCAAATCTCCCCCAGAAGTGCTCCCCACACTGCCCAGGCCTGCCAGGCCCATCTGCCCTTAGCTTGGGGTTTCTGCATTCCACTGTGTAGTGTGAACAGGCCTTAAGCCCCCTCAAATGAAGGGTAGCCAAAGGGAGGTGAGATCTATGTGTTAGGAGGCCTGAGGCCACAGTAGGTCTTCTCTCAGAGCTGCCCAGCTTTTCAGAGTTCTCTTCCCATGGATAAATTTCTCTGTATTACTTGTTCTGAAGAATTTTGTTAATGTATGGTTTTGTTTGTGTGGGTTGTTTGGTGTTTTTCTCTCTTGAATTTTGGTTCTCGTCATGGAGTTCATGTACTGAACCAGTGAGAGTAGAAGCACCTGCACAGTGAGAACAACTGACCACTCCTCTATTCTTTATTGTACCTGGACTTTCAATTGTCCATTGTCATAGAATCATAGAATCATCATACAATCATAGAATCATCATAGAATGGTAGGGGTTGAAAAGGACTTCTAGAAATCATTTAGTCCAACTCCCTACTAAAGCAGATTCACCTGGATCAGATCACACAGGAACGTGTCCAGGCATGTTTTGAAGACCAGCAGAGAAGCAGACTCCACACCTGGGCAGCCTGTGCCAGGGCTCCCTCACCTGAACAGGAAAATAGTTTTTCCTTATGTTTAAGTGGAACTTTTTGTGTTCCAGCTCATGTCCATTACCTCTAGCTCTGTCACTGGACACTACAGAAAAACGTGTTGCCCTATCCTCCTGACATCCACCCTTTAGGTACTTTTAAGTGTTGATGAGGTTCCCCCTCAGTCTCCTCTTCTCCAGGCTAAACAGCCCCAGAACTTCCAGCCTTTCCTCGTAAGAGAGATATTCCAGTCCTCTGTTCATCTGAACATACAGATTCCCTGGCAGGACTGCAAACAATTTTTTGCCTTGATCTTTTCACGGCCTTCTCCGCTGTCTTCCTGTGTCTCTCTCTTCCTTTGTAGATAACAGTTACTCTACCTCAGAATGCTCTGTACTGTCAAAAAAACTTTTTACACTGCAGAGCTTTACTAACCTCAAAAGTCAGAAAGATAAATTTTTAAAACCAAAAAGCTAGACTGTTTTCTGTTTAAGGCTGTAACTGAAGCATCACTTTGTGTGTGTGTGTGTAGTGTAACAGGTTTTCAGTGTAGGCACTATCTTGTTCTCCGAAGTTCAAGCTAGGTTCCTGAGTCACAGACCCTGAAAGAGAGATTTCAAGAGAAACTGTGTCCAGCGTGGGAGGGGGAGATGCAGCTGGGAAAAGCAGAGCTGTTGGGGATGCAAGAGAAGTGCGGTTTCCAATTCCTCCACTTTTACTGTCAGGGCCAAGGAAGGAGTTTATAGAGCCTAATTCCTATAGAAAAGCTAGTGGGAGGAAGTTGTATTCAGTCACCTGGCCTGCTTCTAGCTTCAGTGGATCTGCCCCAAATGCACTTGTACTTGGCAAAAAGAAATCAAGATTTTCTAGAGTATTTCTATATTAGCATCCTTACTAACAGAACTCTCAAAGGATGACAACGGGAAAAATGTGCGTGACAATGGTGTTTTGCTGGATACAAAAATAAATTATTTCTCTGTGCTTCCAGAAATGGCCTTTACATTTTTTTCCTGAAACAGGCAATAGGAGCCTGAGAGCTTTCTTGCTTCCTCCTGCCAAGTAATTGCACTGGTACATTCACTTCTTGCTTTGAACAGCTGTCTTTGAATAGTCTGAATTGCATTAGGATGATGGCACTTGTTCAAGAGCATGATTGGGTTGGTTTTTTTCCTTTCCCCAAGCATCTTTTCACAATGCCTCTTTAAAACCTGACTACCTTTGAGTTCTTTCTGGACAGACTTTAAAGTTGTATATCCAATGCTAATGAGGTGAGCACTAATATCCCGTGCTTGCCTTGACAGAAACTCCACCTCCTTCTGCTAAAAGCCAGACATTGCCAATGATCCTTCTTACAGGACCAGGTATTGCTGTAGCAGTAGATTTCTATAAAAGTGATTGTTTAATTTGGTGATGTTTGTCTAAAACTGAAATTAATTGTATTCAATTGATGTGTAGTTTGTTTAGAGAGGTTTCCATATACTTTCATCTGTTTCTGTAAAATCAATTTGTCAATTTATCTTCAAGCAACTACGTGTAAATAATTAATTCCTTCTGCTGTAATTGACCAATGACAGCTAAAATTAGAGTGATTACAGAAACCCACTTGTTTTCCAGTGTAAACTCAAAGGTATTTAGCATGCAATCCACCTGTTCTCTTTTTTCCAGTTCTTCAATATCTCTCTTCTGTGTTTTTTGCCTATTCATCCTTCTGCAGCTTCTCCTACCAGTCCTGACAAAAAAGCTAAACGACATGAAGTAGTGAGTGACCCAACTCCTTTTGGTTTAAGAGGTATAGTTATACCACATCTCGTACTCCACAAATAGCTAAACATCCCTCATGTAATGTGCTACATCAGACCTCTGAGGATACCTGTATGATGCTGTTGTGTGTCACAGTATTAACATCATCTGAGTTTTTCCAAGTGTGTCTGTCAGCTTCTGTATATATATATTTTGCATTTGATAGCACAAATGATTGAAGTTTTACCTTGGCATCAAATTAAGTAGCATATCATAGAATTATTTTGGTTGGAAAAGACCATTAAGATCAAGTCCAACCACTATGGTAAATAGTTTTTAGGAGAGGGCAGTGGGAAAAGGATCTTCTGCTGAAGAAATAAGCAGGAGCTGGATGTTCAGTGGAATTACCAGAATGTTCTGTTGCTCTGAGACAGACACATGTCACTGCCTCTTGTGGGGAGGATTTAACTTTTTTTAAAAGGTTTAAGAAAAATAATCTGAATCTCATGTGCTGTGATCAGAGTGGGGATCATCACTGTCATGTAGAGTTTGCATTTTAGGTCAGCATTTATTGCTGTAGTCACAGTCCTGTTGCATCTTTTCTTGGGCGACAGTAGGCAATTTTTACCACCCTATGAATTCCAGATGATATAACTGAGCTCCTTGTACAAATTTGCCTCCTGTCCTCCCAACCCTCAGCTAATCAAAGAACAGAGAAGTATTTCAGTTAAATGACCCATTTCTAACCAGCAAGGCTGTTGGTGAGGGCTTGAGTACAAATCTCTGGGGATAATTAACTAGAGTACAAGGAGAGCAGTTCCTCTCTTTCTGTCTCTCTACCACCGTCTCTTTTAAGAAATAGTACTCTGCAGGTGAAGCTGTTTCAAGCCCTACCATCATCCTCTCCAGCTTCCCACAGCCTTTGGCTTTGTCCACACGTGGAAACAGTGCAGATTCAGCTGCTGTGCTGGGGAAACTGCAGCATCATTCACCTTATCTAAGTAGTAGACAGTATGTAGTCCTAGGCTGGATGCCTGCAGTGTCCATCTTGGGACTACACAAGTGTGGGTGTGGGAATTATAAGGTTAATTTTCTGTGAGTACCAGTCAAATTTCATGATATCTGTAAGTATCATGGAAATCCTGAGGGCCTGAACATGCTATCAGAAAGCAAAAGGTAGGTTTGTTGGCTTTTCCAGAGGGAACACTGGAGGGTCCATGCTCATTGCTAATTTCCAGTAAAACTGTTGAGTCCTTGGGACAGTCTTTTCCTGTTCAGCAGCCTTTCACTTTATGAAATCACTGAACCAAATAAATCAACGTTGAAACATCTAGTAACTCCTCTTTCTGTCTTGCACCTTCTGGTCTCTTTTCTTCTTGCCCAGTTCAGAGGGTTAAGCAAGGAGTTGACCCCAGGCATTTTGGGACAAAGCTGCACTAGGTGATGGTCACAGCTCCCCAGTGCAGAGCATGTTGCTCGCACTCATTGCCTTTCACTGATAGATTGCTCCAACTTACACCACAGTGAGCTCAGGGAGAATGATATAGTGACGGAATCCCATCTTGCAGATTGATCTTAGCTCTGTGAAGAAACCTGTGGGCTCATTTCTGAATATAAGGGGTTAATGAATTTGTGGTTTTCCTGGGACCACCAAATCTAAACTCATTTCTTCACAACCTTGTCTTTTCTCAAGACTCTCTGCCATTTTCTTACCTTTCCTGCCTTTGTAGGGAGCTCTCCTTTAGTGACATCATGCAGAATACACACAGGCACACCAGAAGTGTGTGCATAACTTTGGTGCCTGTAGTTAGCTAACAGGAGTATGACCATAGTGTCCAGTTCCCTGCCCAACCAGGATAAGGTGAGCTTTTATACAGACTTGTTAATAGCAGAGTACCAGCTTGTGTAAGGAGTTAGGAGTACTGCTGCTATGGCAAGATCAAGTCTGCTCTTACGCACATCAACACAGTATATGAAAAGAAAGAGGCTGAGGAACAAGAGCTGTTAGCCAAAATGAGCTAGATGAGCAGGCTAGGGAATATGATGCTACAGGCAGAGCAATTAGAGTAATTTCACTTTCTTTTGTGCAACTTGATAATTCTGTTTCTAATAGAGTTGGAACAATTAGGAGAAACAGAGTTTTCTTTTGTTGCACTGTTCTTAACTTGGAAACAATGGAAGGGGTTTCAGCTGTGTCTCATGAGCCAACTAGAAGATGTGAGCTTCCAAGGAAATTTGCATGGAATACAGCAGGAATTTATTACTCAGTTTCTTCACAGATGGAAGTTGATTCTTAACCCTGGACAGGGCCAAATGGGTCAGTACTACTCACCTTGTGCAGGTCATCCAGCAGCGCAGGCGAGGTAAAAGTCCCACTCTGGTGTGCTCTGGGTGTGATTTGATTCTACGATTCTTACATTGCTTTGGCTTTACTCCGACAATGCTCAGGGTTTTTTCTTCCTATTACACTAGTCTGTTCACTGGTCATGACACCAGCCGTGTGCCAAATGCCTCAGAAGCATTGGCAAGAAAAAATGCTGGTGCTTTCTCAACTAAGAGTTACATAAAAATTGGGAGATTTGTTCTTTCTTTCATTGTTCTTACCATTTGGCTCAAACCAAAATCTTACTTAGAAATATTTGTCTCTTTTCTTGTGACTTTCTTTCGTTATAAGCTCGACACATTTATTAGCAGCTGCTCACCTCAGTGAAAAGCATCCCACTAGTAAAGCCAAATGTAGTTTGATTTGGAAAAGGATTTTGTGCACTCTGGATGTGATTCAGCTTCGTACGTAAATGAAATGCTTCACCCTGAGAGAGAAAAGGGAACATTTGGCAATAAATGACAGGCAGGACATGGTCCTTGTGGTGTTTGTTTGGTGCAGTGATTTAACACCAAGATAAGTCAAGCGTGATTAAGTATCCTTGTGTCTGCATGAATACCCTTAAATAATAAGCTGCCTTGCCAGATGAAGTAGAGTGCTGGTGTTGAATTTCCTGACAAAGTGCTCAACAGTTTGAAGGAGGCAGCTCACATCCATCCTTTGTTCCAGCAGGCTGGTGAAGTTGGTTTGGGTGACAACCCTATGTGTTCATCCTCTTCCCATACAGTGTATATTCTTGTCCTCTGCCTCCTTCCAAGAAAAAGACTATCTGTCCATCGTTCATCTGTGCATAACGGTGAAATGGCTACTTTTTAATTGGAATTTGCATTCTTTACGTCTGTTTTCCTCTCAATAAATCCAAAGGGCCAAATTCACTGCTGTGCATTGCCACAGCTCCACGTAATCTGATGGAAACAGACCATCTTTCACCAGCTGTGAATTTTACCCAGTAGCTGTAATAACTTCAGTTTTAGTCCTGTTTATGTTGAGCACTTAAGAGCTTTTCAGTGGGAAGAACATTTCTCCCAGTCGGTGGCTCACTGCTGTGGAGGTAACTGTTGGCCATTTGTTCCCCAAGGTTGGGCTAAAACCTCTCATTCTCTTGATGCATCTGAAGAAAATGACGGCTGGTCTAGTGCTGAAGATCCACTGAATTCCTCAGATGCGGAGGAAGAAGGAGGAGGAGGGGGAGGCGAGATGAAGCTGGTAACCAGAAATGCTTTCCTATTGAGCTATGTGTTGTGTGTGACAGTGTACAGAAATGCTTTGGAAGCTTGGAGGAAGGAAAGAACCTCAGCCGGGCAGAATTCCTAGGGCAATGGAAAATAGCCCTTTCTCTTAAGTCACTCTTGTGTTTGTACCTTGGAAAGGGTCTGTCTGTGCCTTCATATACCTGCAGACCAGCCAGACCGTGCCTGCTTGTGCCACGTGTGGTACAGCAGACAAGTGATGGCACGCTCAACAAATTTCCACACAGGCATCATGTCACTAGTTTGCCAGCTTGGATTTGGTGGGTTTTTTTCTTTCGCTGTTTTTTTTTGTTGGTTTGTTTGGGTTTTTTTTTCTGTAGAGACTTAAATTAATTGTTGTAATGGGAACATTTCACTGAATATTTTGCAGGCTGTGAAATTGAATTTGCATGTAACTGAACAGCAAAGTTTTACTGCTGCTCAGTATGTAAACATTTACACCATCTTCACCTGTGTGTGCATGAGAAAGAAGAAGGGAAAGTACTATAACTTCATAACAAAAGCTGCAACGTACCTTAAAGTACTCCATAGAAATAATTTGTTTCTATTTTTCCTCTGTGTGCATTTAGACTCCTGGTAAATACACAGTTGTGACTGATTATGAGAAAGGAGTTTCTGAAGAATTTACAGTGAAAAGTGGAGATGTAGTTCAACTGATTCGTGAAGGAGAGGATGGACTTTGGTACGCAGATCTGTGCTTATACCATGTTTGGAAAGCAGATGTTTAGGGCAAAACTTTCAAAGGCATCAACTTAAAGCAATCTGATCTTTTTCTTATACTTTTTTTTGTTTTGTTTTAGGTATGTAAAGAACCTGAGCACTGGTAGAGAAGGTTGGATCCCAGCAAACAATCTCCTGATGCTCATAGGCAATTCAAAATCGGCTCAATCTTTAAGCAGCTCTGGTAGGCCATTTATTTTAAATGAGATGATTGTCATCCTGAAGATTCCTGTTATCAAAGAAAATGATGAAAGATAACCACCATATCATATTTTCTTGTGTGTTTGTTGTTTTGTTTTTCTCTTTCCCAGAATCAGGGACTGCCTCCAGCACTTTGAGCACATCATCAAGTTGCAGTGATAGCAATGCCAGCAGCACCAGCTTCTCGGACATTAAGGGCTGACACTAAATATTCACCTCAATGGAAGGTAAATCTGGAGTTTGTCGTTTTGTGCAGAATTCTGGATGTTGGGACTCCCAACAGAGAACCACCAGTTCTGTGTTACCAGCTCTCCTGAGTATTTTCAGTGGTGATTTTTTTTTACAGGTTCTCCCAGAAGATCCCAATGAAAAGTGCATGGAATGTGAAATAGTAAATAAAAAATAAACAGTTTGAAATAGGATCTTGTAGAGGCTTCTGCTCTGAAATCTGAAGCTGCAGAGCTGTTAGCATGAAACACATTTTCTCCCTTGATCCACAATCAGATTTCTGCAGAACTGTGTCATTTTGTAAGAGCCAGAATATGAATGTGAGCAAACAAAATGTGTTGGGTGCTAAATCCTCAGTGCAAACTAATTACAGAGCAATCACTGTGCAGGATACATATGAGGAAAGTAAATACAAGTTTACAATTTATCCTCCCTGAAGAAACCCTGTCTCCAAGGTCTTAACCTCAGTCAGTGCAGTGAATGGGACTCTTAGAGCAACCAGGAAGGAGGTTTGATCCAGTCCTTTCTCTTCTCTTGGGTCTCCAGGATATTCCTCTCCCCAGAGGCAGACATTGGCCAATTCACTGACCACAACAGCATAAAAAAATCCTATTCTTTTATCCTTTCCAACCTTTTAATCAATGGTGCAATGGAATACCTATTTTCTGAGGTATTTTGGCCTCACAACCAAATTCTTTACCAAGATCACTGTGTTTACATAACCTTGACAATTTAGTAGTGTCTGTTTTCCTCACAGGGGTGCACAATAAACTCAAATGTTCTTATTCACTAAAACATTTCTTAATAAATGGTAATGGCACGGTTACCTTCAGCTCTCACAATTAACATGCATTTAGAGGCAGAGGAAACTACTGTGGCTGCATTCTGGGTCAAGAGCATTCCTTCAGACAAACCTATGAGGGATAGAAATCAGACATAATTTTAGTCAATAGTCTTTGTTGCAAATTTATTCCAAGAGTAAGAAAACAATGACATAATTTTTCTATAAAAGGAGAGCACAGGAGAAAATAAATCTGTATTACAGAAGAGTCAGATTTATGCTACAGACAAGTACTTTAATTTTTTTAAAGAAGTGATGCTAAACTTGCCATTTTCCAAAGTATGATGTAAGCCAACGTTGTAAATTTCTATAATCAGGACATTCTTTGCATGTCATCCTTACAAACAGTCCAAAACTATGTGCATGTATGGAATATTGTATTAATTCCTATCCGTCTCTCAAATGTTTTTTACCTATGTGGAAACAGGTTTTTAACTGATTCATGTACTGTATTACTTCAAAAAGAACGTGGACATTAAGAGCATAATTTTTCAGGAGCACTAAGCACAGCAGATGATGTCAACGGGAGCTGCTGTTAGTCATCAGATCCTCTGACAACTGAGCCCTGAAGTTCTATCTTTATGCCAGAATTTGATATTTTCGAGGCTGCAGCTTAGAAAACTTATGCAACAGATAGGTCAAAGGATGATCTTACTCTTGGGTTTCAAAAGCAACCCTGCTCCAGATGCAATCAAAATGCAGCTGACTCTGTAGTCAGTACAAACTGAAACATAAATATGCACACGCATGTGTATGCGCATACATATGTGCATGTATGTGCTTGTGTGTGTATATATGTGCGTGTAGATATGTATATGTGTGTAGATATAATGTATCAATGTAAAAGATGTATTTATAGTCTTCATGCTGCTGAATGTGTCACTTTACAATTCATAAATACTTAGGTTTCTTGCAATACTGCAATATAAAGGCTGATCAGGGTTTTACTTCAGGCATCTTTTCCAATGCAGAAATCCTCTGATCTGTTTTTTTATCCCATATAATACTGTGCTGACCAGGAATATTTAGTCTGATATTTAACAATGGAATGGCAACATGAGATTCAGCTTATCTTCGTCTATGTAAGTTATTTTGTAAATTATCTGTAACATAATTTACTTATATATTGATGTCATTGCCAGGAGGAGACTGTCCTTTCACTTTTCACTGCAGCCTTGTTTGTGTTATTTCGATGGTTTTCCCCACGTCATTGCACTTTAATACAACCCATTTCACCATTTCCCTTTTTTACTGCTGTTGTGAATTAAAAGTTCAAAGTCAGAGGTCTCTACTGTAATTAATTTGAATAAATTTCAGCACTTCTTACTGAATGCCTTTATACAGATGTGCTCTGTGTCTTTTTTTGTCTAGCTATGTTAAAGGCTTCTTATGACTATCATATAAAACCAGAGATAGACTGAAGGATTTGGAACAGAAAATCAGGTCTGTCTAGCAGATGCTTCTCAGGGTCCATGTGGACAAATCCTTTGCCTACTCATTCTGGACCATCTCAGCAAAAACACCATTTTACCTTTGTAATCCTGTCTTGCTTACTGGCACACTGAGGAGTTGGAATGTGTCTGCAGGCTGGGGATAAAAACTGAAACTCATTCTATTAAAGGTAATTGGATTGATTCCCTTTCTCCAACTCATCTTACTTTGAAAGACAGCCCATTGCTGTTGAGTTTTCCTGGAAAAAGCTGTGTATCCCACGGTTCCCTCCTCCTGTATGCACACTCTTCTTGCTCCTGTGGTCTTAGCTGCTGTGTCTGGCTGCAGCTGCATGAGAAATGTGGAAACACATTCACCCTTGCAGCATCTGAGGAGAAACGTGTTTGTGCATTCACTTGATCAATGGCCTTAAGGACCATCATGCCATGGAAGGAGGTGAATTCCACACTGACAGGAGCCATTTGGGCTGAGTTGGTGGCCACATGCAATTACACGACCCAGCTAAGGTGGTGTTGGGGTTTGATTGCTTTATTTACCCTTGTTAACATAACAGCTACCTCTGTAGTAAGTAGTCCTACTTTTCTGAGCAGAGCCACATTGTACTTGGCAAAAGAACAGCTGAATTCCTGCCCAGATTTACGTTAGTGGAAAGTAAAGAATTTTCTGTATAAAAACCTAGTAATAACAATTGATTTATGTTTAAACTAAAGGATGTTTGTTTCCTCTTACAAACACTAAGGACTCATCTTGGGTTTCTTATCTCCTAGATAACTGTCTCAAAGTTGGAGCACAGTCTCTCCTAGATACAGAAGCAGTTTGCTAGTTGGAATACAAAACCTTTTTTTTGTTCTGTTCAGATGTTGTCATGAGCAAAACTGAGGACTTGGGTTTGTAAGTCATTTATTCACTTATATCTCACTTATCTCAAAATGTCCCAAAATACCTTTGGCAAAGGTATTAGATGTGCTCCACTTAACTTTGCTTCAGGCAACTTCCAGAAGCCATCTTTAAATGCTAATATCCTTAGAAAATTTCCCCATCTTCCCTTAATACATCCAGAAAGTCTCATAGAATCATGGAAACACAGAATCATTATGGTCGGAAAAGACCTTTAAAACTGAGTCCAACCGCTAAACTTACACGGCCAAGTCCATCACTAAACTAAACCAAACCATATCCATCCCTCAGCACTTCATCTATGTGTCTTTTAAATATATCCTATAAATGCCTATAAGCCTTACAAATGTGAAACTTTGAGCTTGTTACTGTTCTACACAGGAGACTGTACAATATCCTTTTCAAATAGTAGTATGGGAACCAAAGCACCAGTTTGGCTTAAGTGGTTGAGCTGTTGCATAAAAGGCAGCTGGAGCTACTTCTGAGGTTCAGCTCTGGCCCAGGCTCTGACAGCTCCTTTACCAGCAGGAATGGATCTAGTTTCCCCACCACGTTTTTTTTTTGTTCCTTTCCACATTTCCAAGCTGCTGCACCTGAAGCTGATATTGTCAGGGAACTATTCACAGTGGCTTAAGGTTAGAGTTGCAGCAGTGTGTGTGCAGTCTTCACAGCTCCACAACTGGGCACATTTTTCAGCTTCATCCATCACTTGACTACCTGGCTCTCCCCTATCACCAGCTGCCTCTATGGTTCTCTGCAGCTGCAGACATGATATCCTCACAGATTCCAGCTTTTACTCCAAACCCTCTGCTATCATGCCAGGAGGTACCTGCTGCACTACTTCTTGCCCTGCTTTGTTGAGCACTAGAGTTGCCTCACCACTCTCCTGCCCCAAGCAGACCTCTCACCTGGCCCTTTGAACATCTTTCTCCTTGCTTGGTGGATGATGTCCTGTGGATAATCTAGCTGAGTAAAAGCATTTTTAAGAGTCACTATCTAACAGCACTGAGGAGGATGACCAGAGGTCTTTATTTTCCAAACTGTCTGACAATTTACTTGAAGCATCTTTCTATCTCATTTACCTGGAGCTGTTGTTGCTCTGCATCACTGAAAGGCAGGTTTTAAGTGTGTGAATGATAATCATCAGCCAGCCCACCACAGGTTCCTTTCCACCCTGGCCAGGTGCCTTCACAGCTGCTCGCTGTGGCAGCCTGGAGGGATGGAAGCCATGGGACTGACTGGCAGGTAGGATACTGAGGGGTGAGGGCTGTAACATGTCAACCAGAGATCAAAAGGCAGAGAGGGGAGAGTGCAGAGAGGGTGGGTTATCTTTTGAGGAGAGCAGATAGAGCTGGTGGGTGCAGTGGCATGAGAAACATAGGACACTAAAGAATTCTGAGCTCAAAAAAATGCTGCATGTTATATGTGGAAGTAGAAGCTGCATGGAGTTGCTGCCAGTGCAGCAGCAAACTCTACTCCCTGCTCCCCTCCTGCTCTCTAAGCACTGCACCCTTGGTCCTGCCAGCTCCAGGGAGTGACTTGATTATTTCCCCACTTTCCCCCTGGTAATTTATGGCCAGATAAGCTCCCAAAATGGGCACAGCATTCCTTATCCTGAGTGGAAGCACCCACGCTTGCTCATCCCACAGCCACAGCTTCTGCAGTATCCCCCTTTGGGGGTGATCTCCAAAGGCAGCAGAGCAGGGGCAAGGGCTGCCCAGGGTGGTGAGGCACTGGAGGGCTCTGCTGGACCCTAAGGCCAGTACAGCTGCTTTGGCATCCATTCCCTCACTTGGCTGCTCTTGTGCTGCTGTACAGGGTTAGATCAAAATATCTTGTCCTACATAAATAACCACATACCCCCCTGTGTCAGTGGGCTCTTAACTGTTTTGCTGAGTCTGAAGGTGTTCACAGTGAAGCAACCTTACCTAAAGCCTTTTGCTTGAGAAGTCTAGGGGCAGCATTATGTCTAGACAAAGCCTGGAGAGGAAAGAGCAGCATGGTGTACACTAGAAAACAGGCTGCAAGATAAGTTGGCAATGTTTCCTTATCTAACCCCACAGCGCAACAAGATGAGACCCTCAGCCTTTCATAAAGAGAGGCTGAGTCATGGCCATGAGGAGCTCTACCAGTACCTCCAAAGCTCCGACCCTGCAGAGACAGGCCAAAATCACCCATGACATTAAGTCCCTATAGAAGTAAAAGCCCTATATGTACAAGAAGAGATGATGTACTGTAATACACTTGTTGGACGTATTTGCACCTCTCTGGAGTACTGCTGTGGCCACTGCCTCCTGTACCAGCAACAGCCTGAAGATGGTGGTAGAAAATAAAGAATCAAGTCTTGTATTTTTATTCTGAAAGGCTTTTACTCAAATTAGCTGCTGAAATATTACCTTTGACAAATGATCAAAGTGAATCGATTCATCACCTGCCAGGTTTTTATATTTACTCCACGGCAATTGACAAGACAGCAAAGTGCCCAGCTGCATTTAAAAGACTATGGAATTATGATTGCTGTTGCAGCTGTGATGATCTGGAGACACAGTCAAGAGAAGGTCTGTTGTAGAGTTATTATCTCTCCTTACCAACTGAGATAGGTGGCATTAAACAGACTTAAACTTTGAGGCACACTGTCTTTATTGTAATTTTTTTACACTGCCTTTTCCATGTCTTTCGCTTCCTTTATTACCTAGGTGTCTTCAGATATCCTCCTCCTCAGGCAGCAAAAGAAGAGAAAGCAATAAGCCACATCAAGATTAAAAAAATTAACATGTTAAGCACTTGTATTCAGAGCTGTTGACAAAACAATTAGCAAAAATATCATGTCCCCATCTTCTGCTTCCTCTTGATGAGAATAATTGCTGTATGGGGATACAGAACTCAGTCAAGCAGGCAAGTAATTTTCTTCTGGAAAGAAATAGCTCTTTTGAGGTCTAAACCCAAATAATTTGCTTTAAAGTTTACCAGCATGATATTCATATATTTACAGATTAGTACAGCAGAAATGAGAAGTTATTAACTTGACCATAGGCTGGACTTGCTTTTAATTAGTTTGATGAATGACGGCAAGGTACTATTATTATTGGAGATTTAAATTGAATTTTTCATGAATCATGAGGCAGCTTATAAACCTTTCTTACTGAGATACAGCCTTGTCAGCTTACTCAAATGATTTCTTCTGGCCTCTTTGAAATAGAAATCATTAATTTATTTATTTTTAAATTGTTCCTGAATGCTGGCTAGAAAACTCATGTACAACTGACCAGTGGCCTGTTGGATCAGATCAAGCTGCAAAGTTCCAAATAGCTTCCAAACCTACCATCCCTTCAACTCAAAATATGAAACTAAAAATAGCTAAGTTGGAAGAGTTTGTCTTTGAAAAGTGTCAGTAGGAAACAAAACAAAAATTAAAAATGATGTGTTCTGACACATCAATTCATCATGTCTTCCAGGATAATATTTCTGCTTTTGATTTTTTTTTATTTCACATTCATAGAATCATAGAATCATAGAATGGTAGAGGTTGGAAGGGACCTCCAAAGATCATCTAGTCCAACCCCCCTGCAGAAGCAGGGTCACCTAGATCAGGTCACACAGGAACATGTCCAGGCAGGTCTTGAAGACCTCCAAGGAAGGAGACTCCATACCCTCCCTGGGCAGCCTGTGCCAGGGCTCCCTCACCTGAACAGTGAAATAGTTTTTTCTTATGTTCAAGTGGAACTTTTAGTGTTCCAGCTTCATCCCATTACCCCTTGTCCTGTTGCTAGCTACTATAGAAAAAAGGGATGTCCCAACCTCCTGACACCCACCCTTTAGATATTTATAAATGTTAATAAGATCTGTTAATAAGAACTCTTAACATTGTTAATATTTTTCATGTTATCTTTTTAACACACTGTTTTTGGCACATCCAAAATGTACAGTAAAAAAACATCCTAAAAATCATGTTTTCTGAACAGCTGTCCCCAGATTGATTCCAGTATCACTCATGAACAGCAAGGGTACATGTTTGTGTGGATATATATTCACTTTGAATTAAACAGGAGATTATTTTTCTTGGAGTTGCTCAGAAAACATGAGCCAAAGATGAAGCCTGCACTGGCAAGGAGATTTATAGAGCAGAATACCAGGGCATTTCTCATGAACTACAGCAAGACCACACAAGAAGAAAAATTAAGTCTTAGAGATCTTCTAGGGAAGAAAAGCTAATGAACTGACATTTGCTCTTCTGACTCGGGCCTAAGACAGTAAGGAAAGGGAGCTCTTCTTTAGAAACAGAGCTCTAACCAAAGAACTGGCCCAGATGAAGTTAGTAGTAAACATCTTTGAGATGAGATCTGTGAATATGAAGTTCATAAGTGATGAAGTGTGATGAAGTCCTGGGACTGCTGAATCCCCAATGACCCTCCTCATAGGCATGGTCATCCCTGTCAGCCCTGATGAAACCTAATCACATGAATTTTTCTAGGAAGAAGAACTGTCCTCATATGAACTGGCTGTTGTTCCCAGCACTTGGTCTTCTCCTTGGGCTCTCAAAATAGTAACTGTTTGGCTGTATTCTCAAGCAATAAAAGCAAAATCTTTCATGTTTAAGAGATAACAACAGAGGAGGGAAAACAGAGGGAAAATATTGCATAAGCCCTAAATGTACAGGATCAGCACATGACAAAGGGAGAAGGAAGTGAAGGAGTGCAGTGATGCAGAGGTGCTGTGATGCTGCTGTGGCGTGACACTCACTCCCCGTTCCTGGCAGGGAGATACCCTCCCAGCCTAATGAAACTCGGTGCAGACCCAGGCAGGCCTCCAGTGTGGGAGGCACAGCCTCACACTCTGATCCATGTGACTGACTAGACAGGGCTAGGTCTCTCCTCAAGAAGATGAGACAAAGAGAAATTTTCAAGCAGCTCCAACAAGCTTATCTTGCCAAGCTGAATGTGCCCTTCCTATTTTTCAACTCACTGCAGTAGGCAAATGAACAAGGAATGAGAATTGTGTTGGCAGCTATGAAATGTGGAGAGGATTCCCAGAAAAGCAGAGATGGGACAGTGTGGGGCTGCTGTAGGTCCTTTTGTATTCCAGTTACAGGTCTCTTTCCTCTGCCCTGGGATAGGACCTGCCACCCGTCCCTGACCATCCCAGGACCAGGGCTGCTGGGAAGTAGCCTGGCTGTAATCCAGAGCAGTATTCAGATGCCCTCTCTTCGGAAAGAGGCGTGGAAGCAAGACATGTAGCCATGGCCACTGTCACTAAAGAACAAGGCCGCACACCAGGCCCAGCTTTCCTAAGCAGCCATAGCTGCTGCAGGGCATTAAGCGGAGTGTCAGCAGCAAAGTAAAAATCCAGCTCTTGTTTATTTTTGCTGTACTGCTCAGACACAGCACTGATCATCCTTCTTTTTCGCTTAGGAAGAGGAGAATGGCCCTGGAAAATATTCCAGCCCTCAGGCAACACCTAGCACTTCACATAAGCAAACATGCTCTTTACCTCGCTTCTATCTTAAGTAAATATTTCCCAAGAATGTTGTCAACTCTACTCTGATGCCATTAATCGATTTCCATTAAATGAGAGGACTGTTTATGTTCCAGAGAAAACATTGCAGATTAGCTCCTCAAGCCCTAATCATTATTAATAAATACAACATGGATCAGCGCAGTGCCTCGTCCAACTGGTACAACGTGCGCAGGCCACGTGGGTCTCACAGTAAAGACAGAGAGAAACAGTGCAGGGTGTTTCTTGCTGGTTAATTAGTGTCTCCAAGCAGATCCAGCCAGAAGTGCAGAGCTTAATTTGGTGATGGAAAAATGGGAAGACAGATGTCAGTGATTTGACCATTCTCCAAAGCACTGAAAGGCCATATCATCACTACCAATTCAAGGTGAATATCACATCACTACTCTCTGCACATAGGGCTATGTGGCCAAGTTAGTGCACATGGATGCAGTGTCCCAGCATTTACGTTTCTCATGAAAAAGGCAAGTTAGATGAAAAATTAAGGCCTGGGGCAGCAGCCTGTGTAATCAGCTTAGCCTTTGCACAGGTCAAGAGAGCACACTTCAAAACCAAGCTCCCCACTTGTGTGAAAAGGGCACATTGCAGAATTTGCATGTGTCCTTCTGCTCTACTCACCAGGCTGCCATGGATCTTTTTCTGTTTCCATGACTCGCCGGCCCCTCCTCTGGCTCCAAGCATTTGAAGCTGAGCTCTTTGGCCAAACAGTCCTTGCTGAAATGTCAATATACTACCGGGACACTGGCTCACAGGGTACATCATGGTGTTCAGGCAGTGCGTGGCTTGCTTTCTGCATTCTGCATTCTTCATTCTGCTACTGATTCCTCTTTCTCTGGATGCAGGTATGTCATAGGATATGGCTGTAATTATGTTTGCTGGCAATGGATCTCACTCCTGTTACTCAGAAGTAATTTTCGTTGCAAGTTTTGAGCTCTGTGGCATGTTTGTCCTCCCTCTGGTTGTGCCTGTGAGTTACTCTATGGCTCTTGTTTGTTCTCAGTGATGGCGTCCACACGTTTGTTTTGCCAACTAAGGGAAAGCACCTCTAGACTGCTAAATGAATCTGTTATCTCGCTGCACAGACAGCAGGCAAACCATCAGCTGTCTGCCCAATACGTGAAAGAAAGAACTTGGATTTATTGTTATTTCCCAATGAACTGTGGTGTTTTTCAAAGCGAAGTATCAATAGTCTGTCATTCAGCTAATGAGAAACTGAAGAGGTGAGGATCCACCCTGTGTCAGCAGCAGTAGAAGGCAGCGAGGTGGTAGCACTTTGGTGGCTCCTGTGTCTGAAAATCAGCTCCCAAATTAATAAGGCAGACCCAGTGCTGCCAGATTCCCAGTTAGCCATTGACTGTGCCTCCTGCACTGCAGTGAACAAAGCTGGAAAACTATGTAGCAAAGTCAAAAGCGTTCCAATGTAAATGAGTGGAGAAGGCTGAACTGAAAGAGGGAGGTTATCCCCAGGCACGCTCATTTGTCAGACTGTGCCACTGATTCATGTGCCACAAATCTGCCGAGTAAGGTTAATTAAAAGCCTTTAAAGAAAGCCATATTAAAGGCATGTAGCCTAACTTTGAAATCACAGCAGAGAGACCCAGTTGATATTTCTATAATGAGCAAATTATGTTTATGAGGCACTCTGGGATAAATTCGATGCATACCACAGAACATTTTTTTCTTCAAGTAACTTTGAAATACAGGAGGAAATTGACATTATTTTCATGTAATACAGCAAATGTTCTGATTAGACACAAATGTTTAGTGATACCTCACCAGAGTGGAAAAACCCTCTCAGTGTTTACATTTGTGTGTAGGTTGGTGAGGACACACATGAGTCTTGTCCTTCAGCAACCACTTCAAGGCTTCAGCAGGTAGGAGATAACTCCCACTCTCTCAGGGGACAAGTAGTGGAGAATGTCCTGTGGGGAAAGGCAGGTGATACACATCAGCCTCAATCCCCACATCTACACATAATTCCAGGTGAAACAGCTAAAAGTGATGAAATGTCATTGTCATGAACTTCCAGAATCCCTTACTGACATGGAAGGGGAAAAAAATGCAAAATGACTTATTTCAAGACTTGCTCTGTGGGACTTCTTGTTCCTTTGTCCTGAATTACACTGAGGGGGGCATAGTTGTGTGATATGCCTGTATCTTGAAGCTGAGGAGCAGGTCAGCATGGTGACAACAATATCAGCTTTTTCAATGTGCACTCCTGCCACTTTCAAGTTGACGTAGCTCTATGGAAGCAAGTTCTGCTGACGTCTACTATCAAACCTGTGTAGTCAGTGTCTCTTCAAAGTGCAGCAGAAATGTGCAGGGAGACCTTTGTGGCTGTGGTCTATGATCCTGGCAGCAATTAGGAGCCATGCACAGGCTTCACTAGGAAATGCAAACAGCACGGTGCAGCCTTCCTACATACCATAACATAGCCTTTTTTACAGAAGAAAACTAAAGATAAATATATTAAAGCAGCGGGGTGTAAATTGTGGTCCTACTAGTGGTGGGCTAAGTCCTTCCAAAGATCCAAAGAGTGCAGGGGTGTGAGATAACTTGTCTGTGGGTGAAGGGGTGACTGTCGTCCACCTACTGAATGACTTAGTGTAGCAGGTACAGAAAAATCAGGTGTCACCATATATGTTGTTGCTAGATAAAGTGATACAGGCTTCTCAGCTGATAGAAACTGTGCTGTGCATGTTGAGGCCCACTATGTGACATGTGTTGGTGCCTCAGGATGTACAGTGCTGTGTAATGTGCCATCTTCTCTGAAGCTCTGAGCTCTGTAAAATTAATCATAGAATCGTAGAATGGTAGGGGTTGGAAGGGACCTCCAAAGATCATCTAGTCCAACCCCCCTGCAGAAACAGGTTCACCTAGATCAGGTCACATAGGAACATGTCCAGGCGGGTCTTGAAGACCTCCAAGGAAGGAGACTCCACACCCTCCCTGGGCAGCCTGTGCCAGGGCTCCCTCACCTGAACAGTGAAATAGTTTTTTTTCTTATGTTTAAGTGGAACTTTTTGTGTTCCAGCTTCATTCCATTACCCCTTGTCCTGTTGCTAGCTACTATGTGCTGCCACTTGGGAAGCAAGGCAGAGAAAGGAGGCTGTTTCACATTTGCCCATTTCTTTTCTAAAGTGTCTCAGAAGCAGCTTGGGAAGCAGAAAAGCTTTCAGGGGATATGGTCCCCCCATCCCCTCTGGAGAGCACAGCTGTATGACAAACAGAATGTGCTGCTGTTTTTCAGTCTTTCTAAAGCAGGAAGAGGCAAACAACATTTTGCAAAGGCAAAGACGAGCCAACAGCTTCTTCGAAGAAATAAAACTGGGGTCACTAGAGCGAGAATGTATGGAAGAAACGTGTTCCTTCGAGGAAGCGAGAGAGGTTTACCGTGATGACGAAAGGACAGTAAGTAACATGGGCTTGGGTGAGCACTCACTGCCAGTTGGATTCCTCCTACTCAAGAGCCTGCTTTGACACACTAAACTGTGAGAGAAAAAAAAAAGCAACACTTTATGTCCTGCTGTTTGCATCTTTCCCTTATATTTATAGGGGGACTCACAGCAGCCATGATTTGCAGAAAGATACATTGCGTGGGCCACACCAGACAGTGACGATATAGGGGGAAGTGGATACTCTCTAAGTCATCTACCTGACCCCCCCAGTAATTCCTGGCCTGACAATACCTTCAATTATTGTATTGTGCAACATCTGTTTCAGTCAATCCCATTTCAGCTATACAGAGATTTTTGATGGATAATATATTTGTACATGCTGCACAGTGCTCTCCTCTCTTGGTATATGAAAATAGTGTGGAAAGTAGAAAATAATGTGGAATATTTCATGGACATCAACTGTCATAAATTATAAAGGCAAAAGGGGCAACACTATGTCTGTCTGTAAACTTTTCTGTGCTACAAGGGCCATGGGACTTAACCTGCATTAATTTTCCTTTAATTAAATCTCACATCTTTTTCTTCCAGAGAGAGTTCTGGAACATCTATTCTGGTATGATCGTTTGGGATGTTCGAACAGCTCTGAACACACTTGCACCTCTGCAGCTCTTCATGTGAGCCAGGCTGACACTGCATGTTTTTACAGACCCCAACCAGTGCAACCCTAACCCCTGTCAGAATGGTGGCAGCTGTGACGACCAGTTTCAGGATTATGTTTGCCGCTGTCCCGTTGAATATGAGGGAAAAAGCTGTGAAAAAGGTCAGCGCTGGCATAGCTCAGCGAAACAAAAATGCCATTATTAATTCAAATGCAAGACATTGAGAAAAGCAGTAGCAAACATTATCGTTCTGCATCATTCCAGTCATGACAGCTACTGCTCATACTGACTGCAGTGTTGTGTGATCACAGAATCATAGAATGGTAGGGGTTGGAAAGGAGCCCTGCTAAAGCAGGTTCACCTCAATTAGGTCACACGGGAATGTGTCCAGGTGGGTTTGGACACCTCCAGAGAAGGAGACTCCACAACCTTTCTGGGCAGCCTGTAAGGGGGCTCCCTCACCCTCACAGGAAATAAGTTTCTCCTCATGTTCAAGTGGAAATCCCTGTGTTCCAGCTTGTGCCCATTACCCCTTGTCCTAGTGATGGAACTAACAGCTGGCAGTCAGGCACTGCAAGGCAGCAAGATAATTATTATCAGCTTTTTGATGACAAACTGAGGGAGCTGGGGATCTTTAGCTTGGAAAAGAAGAGACTGAGGGTTGATCTCATTAATGTCTACAAATATGTAAAGGGTGGGTGTCAGGAGGATGGAGCCAGGCTGTTCTCAGTGATGCCCAATGACAGGACAAGAGGCAATGGGTATAACCTGGAACATAACAGGTTCCAAAGAAACATAAGGAAAAACCTCTTCACTATGAGAGTGAAGAAGCACTGGAACAGGCTGCCCAGATGGGTTGTGGAGTCTCCTTTCACCATCTCTCTGGATAACCTGGATTTCTGGACATCCAGGCCTACCTAGCTTTTGCCAAACAGAAGGTACTTTCAATGCAGTCGCTGTAGGCAAATCACAGAACTCTGCTCCTCTGCTTTGCTTCCCTGTCAATATTTCAAGTGGCAATGGACTCATGTTAAGCACCAAAATCCACCACTGGAAAACTAAATAGCCTTTTTCTGGCTTTAGCTGTAGCTGACAAGCTGAAGTGTATCTATGACAATGGCGGCTGTGAGCAGTACTGTCATGACGAGCGGTCTCGGGAACGACTGTGCTTCTGTGCGGACGACTACACTTTGGCGAGTGATGGCGTGTCCTGCATTCCCCAAGGTAAGATACTACCAGTCTGAGCCGAAGTCTAAGCCAGTTCTGGAAGAAAAGTGTGCACACATCATTTTCAATGTGTACACATCAGGAGATGCAAAGTGTAACCCTTAGCCACTAGCTCCCTACCTCTTCTTCAAGGGCAGAGCCTGGAGCAGTACATTTGGGCTTCTAGTGGAAGTTTAGATACCCCAGAAAAGTGAGCAGGGAGCCCTTTGGACCTCTCCTTCCTGGGCCCAGAAGTCTACTCCTTCAGGATGCTGGAAATTGGAGTTTTGGACATTCCATATGCTAGGAGCGAGGAGGGAGATGAGCCCCTGTCTCCTCCTTGAGGAGTGCTCCTGCAGTGGAGACAAGCTCAGGGCCAGATGGCCTAAATAAAGCAGAGCAGCAGGTACCCAGGGATTTGGGGTCAGGCTGATGAGTTTTTGGTGAGTGGAAGAGCTGTGGGCTTCACAAGACCTTTTTGGTTTTAACTTACACCCATGGTGGGAAAATATTTTGGGAGCAGCGTTGTTTTACTGTTAAACCTTCAATGTGAAATTGTGACTATGGATTTTATTACCATGTTTATTTGAGCACAGAAGCTGAGAGGAAGAGGTCTATTTAAACCAAAGAAAAACAGGTTTTATCTCTTTTTTCCTATTTGGTAGGACTAATATACCTTTGATATTCTTCTAGACACTCTGCCTAGATATTTCTCTTGCTCATCTGACGAGGTAAATGTCAATTGGGACTAGGGTAGCACAAGTTAATTGTTTTTCCAACATAATCTGGCACCTGACTCTATTGCAGATGCCTATTCAAATTACTTGCTTAGAGGGGAAAACGAGACCCCTGGGGATATGAACATAACAGACAGAACTGCGGGAAGCATGCAAAATAATTCTGAGGGGTGATGCCCCCTACACACACCTCAATAGAGCACTCATGCAGAGAACTGATAATGACAACCCAGCTCTCAACAACAGCAATTTCATTAGGAAAAGGAAAAAAAAAAGTCCACTAATGTGCTTATCCCTTATTAACAGATTCTGCAATATCACGTGATGGGGAAGCTGCTTTTGTTAAAAGCTGAGAACAAAGAACTCAATATCCCCCACAGGCTTTGCAGCGAGTCTTCCCCTGTGAGGAAGATGCAGTTGTTGCTCTTTGCTTCTTGGGGACCAAAACAGCCGTAGGGATGACCATGTACTGCAAGGGGACAAAACTGTAACTGCCAGACTGATGGTCCCTTCACCCTCCTTCTGTCACCTCTCACCATGGCCCTTTCCAATGCCCAAATTCATGTTGCCCTGCATGCAGTTTTAGAGAGAAGGGGTTTGTGTTCCATCTGCCCTGATCTTTCAGCAGCTGCCACCAAAGAGCCAGTCTCCTTTCACCTTAACTTGCCCATGCCTGTAAAAGCTTGATGCTGTTTTCATATCAGCTGAAGTAACATTCAGGCTATTCCAGATCCATGGAGATATCGGCTTCAACTCAGCATGGACTGTAGGGCCTTGGTTCCCAAAGTGGTAGAAAGAGAGTATTCCTCCTCACAGCATTACCACAGTGTGTCTGCTGGATGGAAAAGACAGTATGTTCAGTTACAGCAAGGCCATGTGGCGCACAAAAGCCCCAAAAGGCAGACCTTCTTCTTCTCTCAAGGAAAACTGTTGGATGAAGAATGTACTGAAAACAACCAAGGCTCAGTCCTCAAGGTTTGATTCAAGTGATTGTCCCCCTGTACTCAACACTGGTGAGGCTGCACCTCGAGTACTATGTTCAGTTTTAGACTCCTCCCTACAAGAAAGAAATAGAGGTGCTCAAGTGTGTCCAGAGATGGGCAACAAAGCTGGTGAAGGGTCTGGAGAACAAGTCTTATAGGGAACAGATGAGGGAACTGGGAGTGTTTAGTCTGTAGAATAGGAGGCTGAGGGGAGATATGATCACTACAACTGCCTGAAAAGAAGTTGAAGTGAGGTGGGGGTTGGGCTCTTCTCCCCAGTAATGAATGATGGGACGAGGGGAAATGGGCTCAAGTTGTGCCAGGAGAAATTTAGATTGGAGATGAGGAAGAACTTTTTCACTGAGAGGGTTGTTAGACATTGGAACAGGCCACTCAGGAAGGTAGTGGAGTCCTCATCCCTAGAAATATTTAAAAGACACGTAGATGAGGTGCTGAGAGAAATGATTTAGTGGTTGACTTGGCACTGTGAGATTAGTGGTTGGACTCAGTGATCTTAAATGTCTTTTCCAACTGAAATGATTCTGATTCTCTTCTTGCCAATCTTCGCATGATTGCTCAGGCTAAAAACACACCTTAGACTGCTCTGGACTCCAGCAAACTAGGCACAGTCTGCCAGGAGGCCTACCAGAAGATATAGCATCTGCTCCTAAGAGATCTTCATGTCCACCCAAACAAGGGATAGCAAGCTGCTCACCCCATGCTTGAGCCTGTGTCATGCCATGGATGCTGTGCACTTGGTGCAACTGAGTTAAAGTCAGCAGAGTTACTGAAAATATGTAGACTACAAAGCTTGACAGAGTCAATTCTGGTCTCCAGCCTGCAGCTTACAGCGTTGTGTTGGTGTGTCTCTTAAGCAGGTATATTGTTTGCAAATTTCTGTGGTAGGTGAATATATGCCAATGACAAGGTACAGGCCTGAACTCTGTTTGTAAAAACATTCTGACTGTTTCCAAACAAAGACTACTTACCCGATGAGCTGTTTCCAGACTAGAAATCAGTTTTCCAGATAACACAGCTTCACTGAAGACCTTACACATTTCACTGTGAATTCAGTGCAATGAAATCACACTTGCTGCATTTTGTTGGGTTTTTTTCTTTTTTTTTTTTTCTTTCTTTTCCTTTTCTTGTTCTTTTTCAGTAAAATACCCATGTGGAAAAATACCAGTGCTGGCCAAAAAAAATGCAACTGCACGAGGGAGAATAGTGGGTGGCTTAATCTGTCCTCCTGGTGAATGTCCATGGCAAGTGAGTCTTCAGAAACCTTTCATTGCCCTTTTGGGTTTTTTCCTTACAAAACCACTATCCTAAACTCTTATGTTAAAAATCCACAATCTCTGATGTTAAAAAAACCCATTAAAAGTGCCGGGTCTGGATAACCAAATTCCCTCTTCGTCCATAGTCATTCACCTGTTTCAGTCATGCATCTCAGCCTTGTTCTGGAATGCCTGCTTTCACAGGCATAGTAATACCACCTGACTTCTATCTTTCTCTGTCTCCTGACTCTTAACCTTACTGCCAGAAAGGATTTTAGTTGCAGCTTGCGGGGATAGCTTCTTAGCCATCATAGGCAGTGTCCATATTACAGGATGGAGACAACATCAGGGGGAAGACTTCTCCTAAAATCTCCACGCAGTTGGCGCAGTGCTCTCAAATCAAGTGACAGAAAGAAACCACATGAACCTGATGCTGCTGAGGTTCAGGCCAAGCACCTTTGACATGAGACATAAATGTTCTTTATGTTGGCAGGCCCTCATAATACAGAACAGGAAAGAAAAGTGTGGTGGGTCCTTGCTCTCCCCAGAATGGGTGGTCACCGCAGCGCACTGCTTGGAGTATACTCATCGGAAAGAGCTTCGGGTGAGACTAGGTAGGTATCTTCCCCTCCTGATGTTACTGAGCTGTGGTTGTGGTGGCAGCTTCTCATCCTGCCAAACCAGAGTGAAAGACAAAATATGTAGGCTTTGGTGCTATAAGGGAGCTGTCCTTGAGAGGTGTCACTCTAGAAACCCTCAGACTTCTGAGGAATCAAGGAGCTGCCTGACATGACCTGTGATTAAAAACTTTTCCAGGGGAACACAGGATACACTACGACGACAAAACTGAGCAGGAAAGTGGAGTTGCCAGGATAATCATCCATGAAGGATACACGAATGGACAAGTCAATAACGACATTGCCCTCCTGTACCTGGAAACACCCGTGAATCTCACTGACTACGTGGTGCCAATATGTTTGCCTGAAAAACGGTTTGCAGTGTATGAACTATCCTCCATCAAGTTCTCCACAGTGAGCGGATGGGGACGCCTGCTAGATGGAGGTGCCACCTCTTCCGTCCTGATGAGAGTTGATTTGCCGCGTGTAAAGACACAAGAATGTGAAAAGGAGACCGATTTAAATATTACGGAAAATATGTTTTGTGCAGGGGATCTGGCCGGCGTTAAAGACTCCTGCAAGGGAGACAGTGGGGGACCTCATGCTACAAAGTACAAGAACACTTGGTTTCTGACCGGGATTGTCAGCTGGGGAAAGCGCTGTGCCACTAAAGGCAGCTATGGGGTTTACACAAGGGTATCCAAATACATCGACTGGTTGAAGAAGCACATGGATTAAGGTCATTGAACCAGAGAGTTTCCAGATTGTGTTATTGCCCCCTTCACCACCACCCCCCCCCACCATCCCTCTATCCTATTTTCCTGTTGAAGCATTCCTTACCTTAGATATGTGATACATGTGATACCCACACCAATACCAATGATTTGAAACGAGCCCAATGCCTATTTGAATACATAAAATAACTTCCCATCCATACTGTTTGTAAACTTGCATGTCTTGTCAAGAGAGCACAGAATGGGCCAGAACAAATTTGACTCCGAGTCCCTCTCGTTCTGCATCTGCTTCTGCTAAGGGGCAGAGCTAGATGCTGAGAGAAAGACTGTCAGCAACACATCAAGCATACCATAATCCTTCTTCCAGCAAACTTCTGGTAATCAGTGATGTACAGACTTCCTGAGCCAGAAGTTGCATTACACTAAATAGTCATGAATGAACCTGTTGTCCATAACTGTGTGCAATCTCTTCTGTACACATTTATGCTTCTGGCTTTCACAACTTCCTATGCTGATGAGACCTATAATATAATGATGCAAGAGCAGAAGAAATAGAAAAAGTGTTTTGTTTGGCTTAAGTTAAAGTAACTTCCTCTAACAGTTGCAGTGGCAGCGAATAGATTTGAGGGGGAGAAACTGTTTAGAGAGTCTCCAGGACAAGAAAGCTGAGAAAAGGTTAATTCCACATTTACAGATCTACTACAAAAAGTTCACATTAGTCTTCTTGCATCAATCATTATTGCAGTAAGGCAATAGCAATATTTAAGTGCAAGATTTAACCCTATATTTATGAGTGGTGAAGGATACCACTGATTTAATCTTATCTTGGCCTTGGTATTATGCTCATTGATACAGAGGAGGGCGAATGAAAGGGAACATTGGTTTCATTTCTTATCTAGTATAATGTAAATTACACTCTCTGTCCTGAGATCTAAAACCAGACTGGGATCATTATCTGTCCATCTGCAAAACACTGGCCAAAGACCATTCTCTAAAGTTTTAATGCATAAATGGTAGAGCCTGAAGCACTCCAAAAACACCATCGACTACACCATTAAAAATTTTACCTTCTAGTCTATGCATGAAAACAGTGAAAAGATGAGGGAGATAAAACTAACCAGATTAGAAAACAGTTTAAGTATCTTATGCAAAGCTTAGACTTTGGATTCATTCAAATCATACTGACCATCAGCTCAATCAGCAAGTAGGACACTTACAATTGACCATAATCTATTATTAGGGGGAAATATTGACATTATATGGTATCTACACCATGCAATACCTGATATCCTATAACCTGCTTTACTGACAGAAGAATGGTACACTGTTCATTTAAGTAGTGACTTGAATTTGGAAAGCAGCAAGTTCCAGAGACCTGAGAAACAAGAGGTATTACAGTATGAAAACATCCCCCAGATGTTCTCATCACTCCTAAAAGGAAAGCACATAGGCCAGTAGAATATATTAGCAGGGAGAGAAGTGACTAGGAGGACCAACCAACAAATAAAGCCTCATTTTCTCGGGGATGAGGCACTCAGCATTGCAAGATCAGACCCCTCAAACTGGAACAGTTTGGGGTTTTCCATGGTCCATAGGATGATTTCTTCTCTGGAATGATTTGGTGTAAACGATGACTTTTACAAACAACTTTGTAAAATGGGTAAAGAAAAAGGGTAAAATGCTCAAATCAAACAGCCAACACAGTGCCCTTCTGAAAACAAAGCTGGGTTTGAAGTATAATTTTAATAGAATGTCCCTTTTAAGCAAGCCAAGAAGATGAAGGAGACATGATGGCAGGCTGTGGATGCCCCAGACATGGCGCACAGAGACCTCAGCAGGCACAACCAAGGAAAACTCCCCAAAAAGGGGAGATGGCGGTGAGCTCCAGGCAGAGGTCACGCAGCCCTGGCCGTCAAAAGGCGGGCAGGAGCTGCCAAGGGTAGTGAGTATTTTGGAGTGGGAACTCAGCTCTGCCCCTGCCCGGTCCGGCACTGAGCCCCACGCACCTGCCAGCCTCAGCTGGTCCTTGGTAGTGATTCGTTTTCCCTCCCCCTCAGATAAAAGGTATAATTAAATGGGGGGAAAAAAAAAAAAGGTCTTCCTTCGGTTTTTAAAATAAACAAATAAAGTAGAGATAAATTAGAAGAGCCTTATAATCAGGCCGTCCCTTCGGCTGAGAAATCCCGCGGCTGCTTTCCCCCTTCCCCGGCGCTTCCGCTATTTCTGGGCAGGGTGAAGCAACGCCGCTTCAGTCTCTTCCCGCCCGGGGGGGTGGTGAAGGTCTCGTCTCTCGTCCTGTCTCGTCCCGTCCGGTCCGTGCCATCCCGTGCGGAGCGGTGCGGTGCGGTGGGCAGCGGCGCAGCCCCTCAGGGCGGGCAGCAGCGGGGACTCCGCGCCACCATGGCCGGCCGCCTGCTCCTCTTCGTGCTCTGCGCGGCGCGGGTCGGCGAGCTCCGCGCTGAACGAGGGGGTAAGGCACCTTCTTTGTTTTGGGAAGGCGGGGGGGGGGGGGGGGTCACTCTCCTCACAGCTTTTGCGGGGCAGGCGGGAAGCGGTGGGGGCTCGCATCCCTCGGGGGTGTGAGGAGAAGAGCCCTCCCGTTCCCGCCGGCGCGGGAGGGGGCAACCGCGGCCGGTGGGAGGTGGCGAGGGACGGCAGCGGCCACCCAGGGGCTCGTCTGCCCCGAGGGACTCGGTTTCCAAAACGGCTGAAGGGCTTTTATGCCCCTGTGCAACCCCCAGCCCCCACCCCGGCGACCGACCGACGGGCGAGCACCGCCTTGGGGCAGGGAGTTGCCGAGGGGCACCTCGGTGTGCCTGAGCCCCTCGTCCCGCTGCCGCCCCACGAGGCTCTTCCCAGGCTGCAGCGCCTTCGCGTTTGCCCCCGATAAAACGGGATCGCTGGCCCTCCCACGCCGTTCGCACCGGGAGGACCTGAGGTGCTCTCGTCTGTGAGGGGAAGCCTAGCTAAGGCTTGATTGGGTGTCCTTAGTCGTGGAGGGGAACACGTCCCACCACCCCCAGTTTGTGTTGCTAGGGTCAATGCCCGAGTTCAGAGCAGCATCGGCAAGTGGCTCTCAAAAGTTAACTCTTCCTTCAGTGAGTCAAACCACTTAAGCTTTAAAACAAGGTCCTCCACACATTTCTGGAATGTCCTACTTCAAGTTGACCAATGCTTGTTGCTCCTTGATGTCTCCGAAGAAGGAAGCATGACAGAAAGCTTGGGAAAGGGAACAACCAGCCTCAGAAGACTAATTGGCTAGTTCAAGTCTGCAAAAACATCCGCTGAGGCCGGTGATGCAGAGGCGAAGCAGTATAGAGGCGATAACCCCACCGGCTGCGTCCTGTCACTTGCCTGTCACAGCAGAGAGGGATTTAAGGGCAAATAAGACAGTGGGTGAATGAACTAACAGTTACTGAGCTACAAGTTACAAGCATTTTCTGTAAGCCTTTCTTGAAAGGAGCCTTTTTTGGAATAAGCAGGGCTTCAAATGATGTGTGGGCTCTATGGGATTGCTCAGTGTAAACAGCACCAGCAGAATTTGGTTCCCTGTGGCTGATCAGTTTCAGTGAAAGCAGAATAAGTGCCTTCTGTTTTTGCTCAGAGGATATTAGGGTATGTTATTAGTATCACCAAGTTTATTTGTTGATGAATTGGGCTTCATCAAGAACGCTCCAAAAGGTACGTGCAGACTGTCTGCTGAGCGTAAGCAATTGGCCTTGAAGTCCTTCCTACCTGCAGCACTGTCTTCCACATTCCAGTCTGTGATTGGAAAGTGTTTTTTCCTTTTTAAATTCTGTGTGTTTAGAATATAATTAAATGCCAGCATGCAAACTGCAAGCCTTCCTAAAATATGTGATTTTTACAGAGTAATTGGCAATTTATTTACCTAATGTTGTTTCTGTTTTTCCTTTCTGGTAATGTGTGCACGAGTCACCGGTGAGTAGCTCTATTGTTCACACAGCCAAGTGGCTGAGCTGGGTTTAATGCCTCTGATCCTTCAGTTTAAATCAACAGCTTGAACTTGAAGGCAGCAAGTCTTATGCTTCTGTGACACCAAGCTTTTAAAAAATACAGTCACTCAGCAAACTGACCTCAGGCTGCAGTTCCCTGCTAAAGCTGACATATGTTTACTTCTGCTCTCTGTTAAATCCTAAAATGCAACTGCCTTAGCTCTACTTGCACACGTATCAGTAAGGCAGGAACATTTCTACAGGCATTCGTAGGTGCTGTTAAGAGGGAAGGAAGACCCTCAGGCAATGTGGTGGGATTCAGGGCGCTGAAGGACAGTAGAACTTGTACATGGGCTTTTCCGAGGTAGGTTACTCAAGTTTACATGACATAGTTTCTGCACCACGAGCCCCTGGAGCAGGCAGTGGTGGTGTCTGGTGATCAGCTTTAAAAAGAAGTCAAGGAATGCAGTCTCCCTGGCCTTCAAGGAAAGACTGGAGTTTTGAGCAGGAGCCACAGAAATATAAGCCCTTAGCTGAAATCTGTATGTCCTTATTTTCAAGATTAAAGATAATAGAGAATTTCAGGGGCCTACAGCTTGTCCTGGGGTTGCTGATTCTCAGAGAGAGACTGAGATGAATCACTCTGTGTGAGAACTAACCTCAGAGGCAATGTTTTTTACGGGTAGAGTGGTGAAAGGGTCTGTTGTGATTTTGTTTCACTTATTTCTAATGACTCTTTTACCACCACTAAATATTACCTGCCCCCTGTGTCATTTTCTCCATTGGCTAGTGTTCATCGAGAAAGAAAGTGCAGACAAGTTCTTGCAAAGAACAAAACGTGCTAACTCTTTTTGGGAGGAAGTCAAGAAAGGGAATATTGAAAGAGAATGCATTGAGGAGCGCTGCTCGAAAGAAGAAGCAAGAGAAGCCTTTGAAGACCGAGAGAAAACTGTAAGAATGAACTAATATGAAACATAGATCTCTATATTTCATGTTTACAAAAGAGTACTAAGGTCTTTTGAGATGGTCATCAAAACTCACAAGTTACTCCCAATCTCTTAACACAAAGAATAATTGGTGGTTTTGACTGTGGCTGGGATTGCTAAGCGACTTGATCTAGGTTGAACTGCTTCTTCAGGGGGGTTGGACCAGGTGATCTCTAAAGGTCCCTTCCAACCCTACCATTCTATGATTCTATGATAAACACACAATAACAGTCTTCATTTAGCTCTTGCAAGGCCAGCCCCTGTTAAAGCCTCCATTCTTTTACCTGTCCTGATCTGTTTAATTGCCATCAAACCCTTAAATGCTTTAATACTGCCTATGTTGGAAATATGTTCACCCTGAGTGGCATAGCTGAGAGTGATACCTTTGGTCAAGAGTTCTTAGGTGGAGAGTCCATGGGAAGGTTGGAAAGGCAAATGCTGACACGAGACTTCATGAGAGAGTCTTGACAAACTTTACCTCAAGCAGCTTTGCAGTGCTTATAATTTTGTGTCTCTCTTTTTCAGTGTCTGAATTGACAGAATATGTACAGGAGACAGTTCTTATATGCCTTAATGTTAAATTGATTGCCCACATTGGAATGAAGCTTGTACATGTGACTCTTGTGTCACCTGCCCTACCCTGATGGCTGCTGAGCTTTAGACAGAAATGAGGTCTGCTCCCAAAATCAAGACAGAGTTAAAGCCATGGAGCAGTTAAATACATGGGGCAGCTATGGGGATTGGGACCACTAGAAAAGGTGATACATGAAGTGACTGGGTGGTGGAGGGGAATCTGGGACATGGGCTATAGCTTTGTGTCACTGAAACTGAAGTTAAGACTGGGTTCATTTCACTTCAGCATTACTGGGCAGCCAGAAAGTTCTTGAAGTGGCCGTGAGATGACCCGAATGAGAAATCACAGGTGCATCGCCAGCGTATTTCAGAGTGTAAAGATTGGTCGGTCATAGCAGAACCAGCACAGCCTGTTCTGCCAGGTGACCAGATGTCACTGAAAAAGGACTGTCCTGTACAGACAGCATACCTGTTGTCCTCAGTGCAAGAGCAAAGAAGGACACAAATGGGACAAAATGTTTTTAAATCTCTGGATTTCTGAGGTCCTGATTGAGGGAGTAGAGGGATGAGGATGGAGACTGAGAATTTGGCATTACAGGAATGTAAATAAATTCAGTCAAAACTGATGGAAAGATAGTTGTGCAAGAAATTAAGTGCCTGGTGCTGAGTCAGTCACACTGGGAGATCTCTAAGGAGTTTTAGATGTTCCTGAAAAAATGCAGGAGACTTGTTTCTGTGGAGCTGGGCCAAATAGATGGATCATATGGTCTTAATCTATTAAATGGTAATAGCTCTAATCTTTTTTTCTGCAGAATTCAGTAATTTTCATCTAACTGTCTCCTTTTATTCCCCTGTTCCCATACCTACCTGCAGGAGGAGTTCTGGAACGTCTACGTAGGTAAGAACCACTCCGTGTTTGTTTAGAGAATTAAGCTTCCTTACTGCAAGGTTAAAAGGATGCACCTCTTAAGTAACCACTTCCTTCTCCTTTGCTTCCTCTCTTCACCGTGGGGCACCCTCAGCTTATGTTTCCTCTGAAGGAGTAATCTGATTTACTGCCTTGCTGTTGCCTGAACCCAGTCACTTCATTCAAAGGCAAGGTTCAGCTGTCTCCAGTTGCTGGGATGACTTTTGTCTTCTTTAAAAAGGGATAGCAGCCCTTTGCATGCAAAGGACAGGGAGAAGCAGAAACTAGGTGTTTGGTTAGGTGTCCTCCAGAGGGACAGCCCCCAAGTAGGGGAATTCAAGATTCAAAGAGTCCTAGATGAGATGAGGGTGTAATTGAAATACCGTAGCCAACACAAAGCTGTTAAACAGTATCGCATGCTTATTTGCCACTTCGTGTCACTTTCCATTTCAGACTGTTGATAAGAGATGTATTACAGAGCATTTTGTGGGGTGTGTTTTCTACAGAACCATTTGGCATTCAAGGGAGACATGCCTGTAGATTAGCAGACACTACCCATCAGTCTTTTCTAGTCTCTCTCTAAAGGTCTGAGTCATATTTATTTGGATTTTAGTGTCCATATGTGGGGGCATATTTGTGATGTATTAGTGCTTGGTAATGTGTTCCTCTGAAAGTACGTGTCCAGCTTGCATGTTAGGAAGAATGCCTCAAAAATGTTGAACAAAGACAGCTCAGCTCTGTCTTTTGAAGTCTGCAGAGAATTGAAGACATGCCACGAAGAAGATGCAGACTTTCACAATCCTCTAAGCAGGGGATGAACTTTGCAAGCTATGGGCTGAAATTTCAAGCAAAAGCCTGTGCCAGTGTTGCAGCAAACAGGAGCGGAAAATTTCAACCCCTTTTCTCATGAGGATACATGCAGCAGAACATCAGTTCCAGTGCTCTTAGTGGAAATGCCAGTTTCATCCCTTTTAAACCACAGTCCATGAATGCTTTATCGATGTTCAGAAGTACTGAAAACCACAGCTTCTCTCAGCCATGTTGCTAGGACAATTTGTTCATGCTTCCTTTTTGAGCAGGGAATTCTGCGATGCTTTTGTGCAATATTGGTATAAAACTCATTACCACAGCGACAACTGTAGTGTAGGGGAAAAACTAAACAAGCACAGTTTCCAGTGGTAGGATGCTGCTCAGCTAAGACCAGTAGAGAATGGAGTACTCTGGCACTGCAGGGGAGGCAGGAACCAGGAGCTGTGCTGCAAAGCCTCGAGTTTGTGTTTTGGAAAAATGGTGATCTTGCCTTCCTTCTGTTGAGGATTGACATCAGTCTTCAACGCTTCTGTGGGTGATCACACAGATGCAGCATTTGGAGTGCTCTTGGTTTTTGCCATGTGCATGTACAGAAGGGATATTGAATTGTAGGGGCAGTACACAAAGCCCAGCAGAAGTTCCCCATGGCAGATAAAGCTGCAGCAGATGAGGTCACAGACCAGAGCCACCATGCAGATGACAAACTGGATCCTTAGGATGAGAAGCTTCTTGTATCTTGTCTCCTCTGTGGGCATTGCTGTTCTTCCAGCTGCTGCAAAAAGGGGCAGAGCAGGTGGTAAAATACAGACATTTGAAGACCATGTCATCTAAAGCAGCAGCTTATTATGCAAGAGTCACTTCTCTGGATATCCTGTTTCTCTTATCAAACAGTGCAGAAGAGCCCAGCAAGGTCACGTGATGGGGATACATTTGTTACAGTGGGTCACTAGTTGGGAGAGATAGTGGCAGTGAGCGTCAGTGCAGGGATGAGACACCTTTGTGGAGGTGGAAGAAAGGGCTGCTACGTGGAACATGTCTCCAAACACAGTGCAGCCTCGCTGACCTATGCGTATCTGAGTTGATGAGATAACTTGTGGCTGGAGCCCTCCAGTCAGGTCAGCCAGTTGTGTCCAGGACACAAAAAGGAAGAAAGACTGCAGAAGTGTAGGAGATCCTGGCATAGGTGTGGAGACTATGAGGTAAGAGCTAATTTTTTGAAGCTCAAACTCATACCTCATTTTGGTACTGTCAGCGGTGCAAACCAGGAATTCGACCTGCACACATGAGTTTATCAAAGCACTGTAAAGCATTTTGGTTTGTTTTTCTTCTGATTAATATGCCACTGTGTGTTTCTTTAAATGAACAGCACTGCAGACAAAAGTCATGCATAGGAGATGACATGGCCTTTAAAGAAGTAAAAGTTTTGTCATCGTTATTATGCAGAAATTGTAAGGAAATGCAAGAGGACAAAATGTTACCATCTTTAGACAGTAGTTGCAGTGTAGAAATGTCCTGTCTGCTTTTACAGCCCACACATAAATGATGACACTCTAACCATGATATACTACTTTATCTTCCTACAAAAAAAAAGCTTTGTGTATGTGATATCATACAGTAGCCATCAAAACCAGATTGCAAAACAGAGGATATGTGTATGAATCATTGCTCATTTGGAAAGATTGCATTTCTACTCTTTGTTCCACCTGGAATGTGGTAACTCACAGGATATGCTTTGAAAAGGAAGGATGAAAGAAAATATTGCTCATTGGCACTAGCACCTCTTCAGAGTTCATTGAAAAGACTTGCACTCTTTCTTACAGCAATTTGGTTTTTGGGTTTGTTTCTGTAGATGGGAACCAGTGCGTCTCAAATCCTTGTCATTATGGTGGACATTGTAAAGATGGAATTGGTTCCTACACTTGCTCATGCTTGGATGGTTATCAAGGCAAGAACTGTGAATTTGGTAAGTTTCTGCTTTAGAGAACTGTGGCAGTGAACTTCCCATGCACTTGAGACATAGAGAGTTAACTCTTTCTGAATCAGCGCTATTTGCCTCCTGGAAAAATGCATGGAATAGGAGATTGAGGGAAGATCTTATTAACATCTATAAATATCTAAAGGGTGGGTGTCAGGAGGTTGGGACATTCCTCTTTTCTCTAGTAGCTAGTAACAGGACAAGGGATAATGGGATGAAGCTGGAACACAAAGAGTTCCACTTAAATGTAAGAAAAAACTATTTCCCTGTTCAGGTGAGGGAGCCCTGGCACAGGCTGCCCAGGGAGAGTGTGGAGTCTCCTTCCTTGGAGGCCTTCAAGACCCACCTGGACATGTTCCTATGTGACCTGATCTAGGTGACCCTGCCTCTACAGGGAGGTTGGACTAGGTGATCTCTAAAGGTCCCTTCCAACCTCTACCATTCTATGATTCTATGAATAGGATGCCAGTCAATAATGAGTTGGAGGATGGTGCCAGAAAGACAAAGCTCTGGTGTCACTATAGTTGGATAGTGTTAGTAAATGCTCCAGAGTTCCATCAGCTAAAAAAAATAAAGCCCTCTTATTTGCCTCTCTACATGAGTTTGAATCCTCAAAATGTGGTGATAAAACTAAAAAGCTTACGATTCTTATCACTGATATCAAAGAGCCTTTATTCCAAGCTCAGAAGTACAGCCTCCCTGGTCAGCTCAGAGCAGTGAAAAACTGAAGAAGGTGAATTTCAGTACACAATGCAGAGAGTTTTCAGCTTTGCCAGGAATCTTTTCTTGCATAGAAATCCTTCCTGGGTTTCACTTCTGTGGCCTATAGCTACTACCCTAATGATGTTAGTGGAGTGATGTATTGATAGCCCAGAGGGAAGCTATGAGGAGCTGAGTTTTCAAAGACAGGAAGGAGGATATTGTGAGGATTTACCAATATCTGGACTTCTCTGTCAGTATTTTATTCATTTGCCCACCGTCATTTTGTCTCTGCTTTTTTTAAGCTCACCAAGACATGGTCACGGGGCTCACTCAGACTTGGCAAGTATGTTCCATGCATAGATGTGATGGCTTTGTAAGGCATTAACTAATGTTAGCCACTCAGGTTGTTACTAAGATGTGCTTCAGCTGTTTTACAGGTGGAGATACAGATCCCGTTTGATTTGGTGAAAGCTGAGATCTTCTCTGAAGCCACTGTTTAGTTACAGTTCTTCTCTAAAATCTCTTTTATAGTCATACCAAAGTACTGCAAAATAAACAATGGTGACTGTGAGCAGTTCTGCAGCATCAAAAAGAGTGCACAGAAGGATGTTGTGTGTTCCTGTGCAAAAGGGTATGTTCTAGCAGAGGATGGCAAACACTGTGTTTCATCAGGTAGGAAACCGCTTAAGAAATGAACAGCAATGGTAGGAAGAGTTGTTTCACTGTTCAAGAATGTCTTTTCAGCTGTCAGTATTCCACTATATATATAGTGGAATTCTACTATATAGTACATTTAACACTGAGGCCAACTGAGCTGTATTTCCAAATCCTTCCATTTGTGAGGTGATGCAATGGGCTTATCAAAATCTAGCTGATTCAAAACCCTTTGCAAGGCACCTCTCACTGAATTACTGGCGCAAACTCTGCTGTTGACAGGAAAAACCTGGTTGCAATTTTATCTGTCTTGTTACTTAAACACTTAGACACCTTCTAAAAGAGCAGCTCACAAAAACTTTTCTGCTTTAGGTTTAAGTGAACCAAACTGATGGCATTAAATAATGATGATTAATGCTATTTACATTTGTGTATTATTGTTGTATTTCAGCGAACTGGAGGGGAGGGATAAGTCAACCACATATTCATAGTGACTGTTTTTATACCCTTTATGACTAATAATGTTGCTGTTGTGATCCACAGTGTTCCTACAACACTTCACTCAGCTTCCTTATTAAGATGGTTTTAGGAAGAGCAAATACATGACACAGATGTAAACAACTGAAGATGATGTTTTAAGTTTTAAGTACTTTGAAAACACTGTCCAGAGTCCAAACTTATGGACATATTTCAGGACTATAAAATGGTTTTCCTTTTTCAAACCATCTAGTCCTCCTCCTTTGTTGGATCTGGCATATTTTTGCTAGTGTTTTGAAAAGAGGATGGCTGCATTAACAGATTTATTGTGAGATGGTGTTGCTGAGGAGTTTCTGTCCGTCTCTAACTGTGCCATTCTCACCTTTGCAGTAAAATATCCTTGTGGAAAAGTTCTTGTGAAAAGAAAAAAAAGGTCTGTTATTTTACCTGCTGATAATGGCAATGTGACTAGTGACCAAGATGTGCCTCCCACAAATGGAACAAGTTTGGAGGAGGACTTTTTGGCTACCACAGAAAGCCCAACCGTCCGTCCTGGCAATGAAACTGGTGGCAAGACTCCATATGTCGATACCAGGATAGTAGGTGGTGATGAGTGTCATCTTGGTGAATGTCCATGGCAGGTAAATCTAGTGTTAGTGCTCTGCATGTGAGCAGAACGTGTTTCTGAGGGCAGATGTGCATTTGTTCAATTTAACCTACTTGTCTTCTGAACATTACCCGTGTATTACACCATGTGTAGCTGGAGGGAGCTGAACTCTGGGAACATGAGCACTTAGAAGTGCTGTTCTGCAAACTGCAGCCTTAAAATGAAAGGCTATGTGCCATTTTTTAACCTGTCACCAGAGAGGGCTGGCCTACTAGTAGCATTTTTGCAGGTTGTGCTCTTCTGTCTGATAGCAGTCTGTTCAGGTGATATACCTGAGAGCCTGTCAGATAAAGTATGCATTTGCTTCAGAAATACACTTTCATATCTAAGTTTTCCTCTTGAGTTTGTACCAGCCAATATGAGTTTCTTTATTTGGAACACTAAGAATAGGAGCAGAAATTGGACAGGGATTCTTTGGGGTGGTATGTGCAAGGGATGGGGTGAGCCAGTCACTGTCTTCTTCCTAAAATACGTTACGAAACACCGTGAGGGAGGTGACATCTA
Organism: Colius striatus; assembly: GCF_028858725.1. NCBI lineage: Eukaryota > Metazoa > Chordata > Aves > Coliiformes > Coliidae > Colius > Colius striatus. Next base: position 60,988,877 of record NC_084759.1, read on the forward strand.
CAAACATCTACATCGTGTAAAGATGTTTGAGACTCTCTAGCAGTGCATGCCAGTCTGTGGTATCTGCATGTGTGGATGCAAAGTACCATGTATTGCAGTAATAAGCACATATGTGGTGTGCAGAGAAACCAATTACCTCTCTATAGCTCACTGAAGTTAAACTGCTTTTCATAGTTCTGCACTTTTTACTCTTGCAGGCTGTTCTGCTAAACGAGTTAGGGGAAGAGTTTTGTGGTGGGACCATTCTGAGTGAAAATTTTATACTTACTGCAGCTCACTGCATGAACCAATCTAAAGAAATCAAAGTTGTTGTTGGTAAGTGGTTACTTATTTTACTCCTGTGATGCTTGGGCACATGTTGCAGACTGATCCTCTGTGAGTCTTCTGAGTCTTTTGTGGGAGGTACTTTATTTGTTGTTACTTTTTTTGTTGTTGTTTTGCTCTTTATAGTTTATTGTTAATTGTGGGAATCCTACTTTGTAATAACAGATGGCTGATGTGGAAAGTGATAATGGTGCATCCTTTTCTTCTTTGCCAGCTAGTTGGATGTAAATTAAGTTCCAGAAGTGTTGGTTAGCATTGTGATCATTAGAGTAGCACTTCTTCAAAAAGCTTATAGTTCCTGGCACTTCTGAAACACAGTCTTCTTTCTGCATGAACATTCAGGAAAGCTAGGACACATTGATGAGAGGAAAAGGAGACCAACTCATGACTGCTTCACTTCTGAGGCGTGATACTAGATGAACATAATTTTGTATTTACATTGTTTTAGTCTTGACCCGGAGCAGTTTCTCTTTCCTGATATAAACCGGGTTCAAGCTCCTGCAGGAGCTCCCACTCAAAAGCTGCCTTAGTTTAGGAAAAGTGTTTTCTACCCTTACATAAACAGGTACAAAAATCTCCCCAGACACAAACTCAGAACTGAAGCTGATATGGGTGCTGTTAACACATTGCAACTCATTTTTACAGTTTACTTGTATGGTAACCCACCGACACGGTTGTTAAACACTGGCACAGGCTGCTCAGGGAGATGGTGGAGTAACCATCCCTAGAGTTATTTAAAAGACGTGTAGATGAGTTGCTGAGGGACATGATTTAGTGGTGGGCTTAGCAGTGTGAGGGTAGTGGTTGGACTCGATGATCTTAAAGGTCTTTTCCAACCAAAATGATTCTGTGATTCTCTGATAAAGGCATAGGCAAAGTGTTAGGAATGGGTATGCTACTCTCCTTCTTCATCAAGGTTGTTCCTAGTTTCTCCATCATAATGACCCTTTTAATAATCTTGTACAGGTGAAGTGGACAGAGAACAGGAGGAACAATCTGAAACTATGCATACGGTGGACAAAATACTTGTTCACTCTAAATACATTGCAGAGACTTACGATAATGACATCGCCTTAATCAAGCTGAAGGAACCCATCTCATTTTCCAAGTACGTTATCGCAGCGTGCCTCCCCGAGGCCGACTTTGCCAATGAGGTCTTGATGAACCAAAGGTCTGGGATGGTCAGTGGCTTTGGGCGTGAGTTTGAAGGTGGACGACTATCCAAAAAACTGAAAGTGCTTGAAGTCCCCTATGTTGATAGGACCACTTGCAAACAGTCCACTAACTTTGCGATAACAGAAAACATGTTCTGCGCCGGTTATGAAACGGAGCAAAAAGATGCTTGTCAAGGAGACAGTGGAGGTCCCCATGTAACCAGGTATAAGGAGACTTACTTTGTTACTGGAATTGTCAGCTGGGGAGAAGGATGTGCAAAGAAAGGCAAATACGGTGTCTATACCAAACTGTCCAGGTTCTTACGCTGGGTAAGAGGGGCCATGAGATATAATTTGTAGCGGGGTAGCTCTTGATCTTTCCATTACCTAACAAGGTGCAGTTTCTGCAATGGAAACTTCATTCTCTTTCTTTTAGCCACACTTGTTTTGAGAGCTGGTCCCTTAAAGTTATGGTGCTCCTTCTTATTGTTCTATTCCTGGCTTTCAGCATGTGTATGCCAACTGCTGGTGGTGTTTTGAATTTGTACAATGAGGGGCTTTCCCCTAACAAAATGGCTGTTCAGTGGGGTCCTTTGTTTGCTTGTTTGGTCATTTTTATATTGCCTTTTTGATTCCTGTCTGTTTGCCCAAGTGCTTCCACCAGAACCTCCTGGGACACAGTATGAGTCTGCAGTAATCATGATGAAAGTGGGAGGGACGGGACCTCAGTTAATCCTCATGTTACAGCCAACTGGCTCAGTGGGGAGCTTGTTATTACTAGAGCTGTTCAGCTTCTACCTGCAGATGTATTTAGAGGATTAAGGGAGAAGGGAAGCCTGCTTGGTAAAAGCTGAGACACAAGTAACTATTTGACACGTGATGCTTGGGCCACAGAAGCTAATTAAAGTGAGGTTTTGCTTTGTATGGTTTGCACTTCACTTTAGTTTCGTTTGAACACCTACATTTACATCAGGAAAAATAAAATATGCATGTTCACTGTTTTCTATATCATGTTCTGGAGTGTGTATGGCTGAGGATCGAAAAGCTCCTCGCATCGTATGTACTGGTTGTGGGTGTTTCTCTAGGGGGCAATATTGGTGTACACCAACATTTGAAATAAAACATTATTTCTCTTTTGTTCTTTAAAAAAATAATTATTTATTCCCTCCAGTCAGCTTACAGATAAATAAAGGCAAAATCTCACTTGCCAGTGAAAAAAGAATGAATATCCCTAACTAAACAAATACATGTGATGTATTTCACCTGCCTTGTGACAAGGCTGATAAGGAGGAATCATCAGAATGAAAGGTAGGAATGAAAAGACTTTCACTGGCCTGCAAGTTCATAAATGATAAGATACTAATTTTCTTAGAGGCAGGCAAACTCAACCAGTAAGTTCCCATATTGAGTCTGTTCAGGTACTGTGATCTGATCTATGCTGTAAAGTTTCCAGCTGGAAGCTCCACACTCTGTTGGGCTTTTTGTGTATGAAGTAGTGTTCCTCTGTATATCTTTAAACCTTCTCAGTTTCAGTCCTAGTTACAGAATAATATACAGTGGAAAGGAGAGCTGAAAGTGATCTAGTCCAACCCTGTGCTCAAAGCAGCGGTAACATCAAAGTTAGAGCAGGTTGTACAGGGTCTGGTCTAGTCAAGTTTTGAAAGCCTCAAGAGGCAGAGATTTTGTTACCCTCTGGACAAACTGTTCCTGTGCTCTAGCACTCTCATGGCTGAAGTTTCTCGTGTCCAGTTGGAAATTTCCTTGTTGCAACTTCTGACTGCTGCCTCATCTTCTTTCTGTGGGCACATCTGGGAAATAGTTGGCCATCTTCACTGTTATCCCTATTTAAGGCATTGAAGTCTGCAGTTACATTCCCTAACTTTCTCTGTCTCAACAAATGCAGACCACTCAGCCTGTTACAGTACATCACGTGCTGTAGAACCTCAGCCAGGCCGATGGCCTTTCCAAGGCTCCTCCAATCTGTTACACTCCCTCGTTTGAGATACACTGAATTTCACCAGACACCAGACCTCTTCCAGGGTTTGAAGTGGTACTGGCTAGTTTTTTACAGTGAGTGCTGTTGACAAACCCAAAATATAACTCAGCACAGCCATAAAGTATTTCTGCAGTCAGCAGTAAATGTGGGTAGGAAGGACTGGAGGACAGTTATCTCAGCTTGATGGTCTCCACTTGTATAAACCCTCAGCAGCCTTACTTCAGCATTTGTTCAGCAGCATTTGTTCCCTGAGTGCTCCTGTCTACTGAGTTCCTGTTCAAATCTGTCAGCCCTCTGGCAGCCTGACTTGTGCTCCATCAGGGTGAAAAATCCATTTTCAAAGGGACAACCTCAGATACAGGTACTACTCAAAGCCTATGTAAGTATTCATGCATTCTTCTCCTTCAGTGAGGCTTGAGGAACAAAGTGGGCCTCAGACTACACTGTGTAAGGTATTGAGGCGGCTAAGGGGGGACCTCTCTCTGGCAACAGTCACAGTAACTGGGGTTTGCAAGCAGGTATATGTATTGGTCCTTGTCAAGCCAAATAGCATCTGCAGAGCAGGCACAGAGCTGGTTTAACAGATGGACGTGCAAGAGGGTGATGAAAGTCCATGTTTGTGTATGTACAACATGACCGTGCTTAGAAGTATCATTTTTCTGCCGAGTGTGAGAGACTTTGTCCTTGCACTTTGCAGTCACAGCTTATTTGTCTTTTACAAGTGAAACTGGTTCCTAGACAGCCTTTCATCCTGTGCCATGGTGCTGGTAGTGTCTGAGGTTCAGGGGCTTCATATTCAGTCCTCGTCTTATAATAGCATCTCTGTCACACTGAGAGGACATGAGTGAAACTTGTGGCTTGGCTTTCTTTCAAAACCCATAGCCAGTTCTGCTGCCTACAAAAAAAGAAGGAATTAGAACACGGCTTTTTATGTAGATCAGTTTTTGCATTGCTAAATTTGAATAAATTGTAAAATCCAGGCAAGAAGTACAGCACATAGCTACTGAGTAAACTGGTGGATTTCAAAGTACTGGAACAAAATACCAACAAACACTGCTGGTTTAGGTAACAGCTGACATTTAGCAAGAATGGTGGGAGGAGATGCTCAGGCTTCCTCAGCCTTCAGGGAAAATCCATTGCTGAGAAGAAAGAGAAGAAGGGAAGAATGGTAAGTAAAGAGTGCTGACCTTCCTTGTGGTATTCTACGGTATGTAAGGAAAACACACTTTTGCAGGCACAGTGTCCAATGGGAAGCAATTTCCCAGAAGGTTCCTTCACTAAAGCCTCAGCCAACATGCCAAGAATAACAGAGGTAGACTTGATCCCTTGTCGGCTCAGTAAGCTGGTCTGAGTGATCCTGGAGGTCTTGCTAGCTGCTGTTTTCTGTGCTTCCAGGTGAGCAACACAAGCAAAGACTCACTGTTATGATCACACATTGTTGAGCTACACTGCCACAGTACTAACAAGCAAGGTTTTCCTTCCTCTTACTGCTCCCTGACACGAGTGACCTGCCTGACAGGATTCTTTTCTATAGACAAGGCCCAGGCCACAGGGTCCTGTCAATATCTACCCTTATGGTATAGAGCCAAACAAAACAAGCTAAAAGACCCCCAACCCCAACATCCAGAATAAAGTGAAAATTGATGTACTTGGGAAAGTATGGTCTGGCCTGGTGCCTGTGATGGAGACTGGATTCTGTCTGCTTCATCTATAGAGGATACCTGCTTACCAGCTCCACTGCATTCAAAGGCTTCACCTATGAGCATGACCATCAATTTCATCCTACTCAAAGAACTTCAAACTACAGTCTTTTGGAATAAAAGAGACAAAACCTTGTGCAATACCTTATAGGCCTAACCCAGAAAAAGCCTGACTTTTCCTTCTTATTTTTCGTTCTTGTGATTAGCCCCATGCTTTACTTGCTTCCTAAAGCACTAGCAGAGCTGTGAGACAAGATCTCTGCTATACACTTAACAAGCTCTGAATTTGGTGCCCTGAGCTACTTATTTCTGAGCCACTTTCCTGCTTCTGCCCAGCTTGCAGGAGGCACAAAGCTCTGGCTCTGGTTGTTTTGCCTTTCTTGAGGCATGGGCAACAGCTAGATCACTTTAGCTCCTTGATGCCTTTCTAGTAAAGCTCTTTTAGGGAGGTTTTGTGTGTATTTCCTGAAGATGTAGAATCAACCAAAGCAGAGAGGGAGAAAGGGAACAGCCATAGACCATGGTCCTGCAGAGGAAATCACTGAGTAGCAGCCTGGTATCGGGAGTTTCGGCAGCATAACCAAGTCTAACCATGCAACCGCATTTTATCCTGCTGAGGCAAAACCTGCCCTGGTTTATGGACTCCCCTCTTCCCAAGGAGCCTGATGTAACACAGGTGTCACAGCCTTGGTGGCAAACAGCTCCATGCTGCCCACGCAGGAGAGAGGGTCTTTGCTGACATAAGATGCCCGCAGGCTCTCAGGGTGGCGTCACTTCAGCACAGTGCCTTTTTTCCTCTTTTAACATTGTCTCATGCTGACACTGAGCCCAGGCTTTGCTTTTAGAGGTTTTGCTTTCTCATGCCTTGATGACCTTTGCACTGTAGTGTTTCTTATTTAGCAACTGCCCCAGAGCCCTGCAGAGAAACTGGTGGGAGACACACACTGAGCTCGGAGGGTGGCAGTGGCAGGTCATCACAAGACAATGTGTCTTCTTCTCATTGTTCTCTTTTTCCTTCAGATGGTGCAGACAGGTACAGTCTTTGCTTTAACATGACTTTGTGCTGCTTTGTCTAAACTGCAGAGGTAATTATTTGCCATTATTTGAGCTTTGTGGACCAGAGTGACGTGAGTGAAAACCTGGTAGCTTTGCTTTCTCACCTGCCTTGCTCCCATTTGTCTGCTGCAGTGCTGAGCACTAGGGCAGCTACGTTTTGAACTGAAGCACTTGTGTCAGTATAAAATACGGAGTTAATGTGTCAATATGGAGAGCTTTCAAACTGACAGCACAAACAATGTGCTGCTCTTCACATCCTCAAAGATGTGCTGTTTAAATAAGCCTTACATACTACCCATTCCTATGGATATTGGGTAGCAAAATGAGCCCCACAAGGTTTTAACAGTGCAGAGGGGAACAAGAACGCTACACTGTCACCCACTGTGCTTGTCTAGGTTGTCAAGCATCACATCTCCACCTGTCTCGAAGACTGGACCCTAAGATACTCCTCTACAGTGTGTGAATCATGCTACAGGAATGCTGCACGCCTTGTTGTTTAGTTTGGCTGTACAAATCATTTGGTGATTATAGAGGGCTGTTTGGAAACAAGCAGACAAACACCTGAATCATCCACACTATGAGAGCTGGAAGTTGGAAATTTTGAAATCCCAGAGATGAGGTGAGAAAGGTACTTAGTTGAACACAAGCTGCCCTGTTGGTCTTCAGGATGTCTCAGGGAATATTTTCTCAGGCAAACACACAGAAAGCAACGTTGAGTGCACTCAGCTACATTTGATTTTAATCAACAGACTCGGAGTGACTGAAAAAACAAAGATGGAAGGTGACTTTTACGAAAGTAACTGTAAAATGTCAGAACTCATGAAGGGGTAGTTTAGTCTGGAGAAGAGGAGATTGAGGGGTGATCTTATTAACATTTATAAATATCTAAAGGGTGGGTGTCAGGAGGTTGGGACATCCCTTTTTCTATAGTAGCTAGCAACAGGACAAGGGGTAATGGGATGAAGCTGGAACACAAAAAGTTCCACTTGAACATAAGAAAAAACTATTTCACTGTTGAGGTGAGGGAGCCCTGGCACAGGCTGCCCAGAGGGGTTGTGGAGTCTCCTTCCTTGGAGGTCTTCAAGACCCACCTGGACATGTTCCTATGTGACCTGATCTAGGTGACCCTGCTTCTGCAGGGGGGTTGGACTAGATGATCTCTAAAGGTCCCTTCCAACCCCTACCATTCTATGATTCTAAGGAAAGGAAAAGATAATAAAATTAAGATTTCTTTTAAAAGAGTGAAAGATTGGGCTACTTTCAAAAAAACCCACAACCCCCCCAACTGTTTAAGGCACATATCCAAACTATCCCAGGGTCAAGAAAGGATAGGAGGATTAATTAAAATCAGGAGCTCCTTCCTGAACTGCACTTCGGAAGGAACTGTAGGAAAACCTAGATTTTTATAAAAGAACTGCCAACATCCTGGCATAAATCCAGAAAAGGCAAAGAATAAATACAGGAAGACAAATATGGTGTTAAAAAATCACGAGCTGATCAAAGTATATGAATACTGGAAGAGAGACCAAGAATGATGTTAGTCTGTTCCCCATACAGAAGAAAATCTTTGTTTCTTAAGGTACCAGATTACTGGTGTCTAACAAGGAGAAAAGACACTGTTGAGTTGCACTAGTCAGGAAGAAATCACATCAAGCTCTTCCAAGGCTGGGTGGTTGCTAAAGATGCACTACATGTCAGGTCTCTCTGTTAAGGGAGGCTTCTAACATCACTTGATAGAACGCTTTTATTGTAACAGGGAGAGTAACACTGGTTTGAATGAAACTTCTGTAAGTTTGGTGCACCTCTGTTTGAGAAACTGTGTTTATTGCTTAAAAGATTCTATGGAGTGCAGGGCTCCACACAGGTGAGCCTGAGGACCTCTGATACTTGGTATTTTCCACGGTGACATACAAGACAGTAAAGAATGTTTACTCATGGCATTTGTAGCTCATGCCAGACAGGAAGGGCTACTATAAGTTGAGTGAAAGTTCAAGACAATCTTGTGAAACTGGAACAGTGGTCCAACGTAAATAGGAGGCAATTCAGTAAAAACAAACCCAAAATTTCACCCTCGGTCCCACAGCAAGTGACCAAGGAAGTCTGTAAAATCTGTAAAAAAAAAATAGCCAAAAGTCTTCTCCATTTTCATGAGGATGAACAGGTAGGACAGAAAGTAATGGGATCTCCTCCCTCTGAGGGACACTAAGGCTAGATACTCAGAAAACACATTATAGACAATAGGCTGCCCAGAGGGGTTGTGGAGTCTCCTTCCTTGGAGGTCTTCAAGACCCGCCTGAACACGTTCCTATGCGACTTGATCTAGGTGAACCTGCTTCTGCAGGGGGGTTGGACTCGATGATCTTTGGAGGTCCCTTCCAACCCCTACCATTCTATGATTCTATGATTATAAAGCTGATTATTGAGCAGATTAAGCTGACTGGGTGCGCTGTGGAATTTCTCTGTAAATCTATAGCACCAGGTTAGACAGCATCTCTGAAGACTAATTTGCCTCTTCTTGCTCTGACACTATTGGTGCCAGGAAGAGCTCTCCTATTCTGCCTGTGATCTTCCAATACCAGGGACTGAGCTAAGGTGAGCTGTATGACCTATATACAGATGGAAAAGGAACATTGCAAGGGTCTTCCAAGAGTCCAATACATCATTTATTGCTGATACTTTAGGTGCTGCTAATTTTAGCTTCTTATGCACATCCATGTTCCTCGAATCATAGAATCATAGAATGGTAGGGGTTGGAAGGGACTTTTAGAGATCATCTAGTCCAACCCCCCTGCAGAAGCAGGTTCACCTAGATCAGGTCACATAGGAACATGTTCAGGCAGGTCTTGAAGACCTCCAAGGAAGGAGACTCCACACCCTCCCTGGGCAGCCTGTGCCAGGGCTCCCTCACCTGAACAGTGAAATAGTGTTTTCTTATGTTCAAATGGAACTTTTGTGTTCCAGCTTCATTCCATTACCCCTTGTCCTGTTGCTAGGTACAACAGAAAAAAGGGATGTCCCAACCTCTTGACATCCAGCGTTTAGATATGTGTAAATACAAATCATCTTTGCTTTAGTACGATGACTATTCTGGCAAGTACAGATTGCTCCTCACTTTGCCCTCAAATTGCTGCCAGGTATAGCTGGCAAACACAGCACAAGATAAAATAATAGTGCCTTACCTAATGTTGACAGCTTACCATTTTTATAATACAGATAGTTACAGCTACTGTTATAACTCAGGCCTTTGGCAGGAATTGCAAGGAATTTCCCAAGGTGCTGGAGTGTTTGACTAATGAGGTTTTATGAGCTTCTCATGCTTTTATGAAATGGCCATGAATTTGTAACCTGCCTATACATTTGTCTCCTTTGCAGTTGTACCAAATGCATGCAAGGTTAACAATGGGAACTGTGAGCAGTTCTGCAAAACTGAAGGGGAAGGAGTCGTACGTTCCTGTGCTGCTGGCTAGACCCTGGGCAATGACAACAAAACCTACCTTCCTGTAGGTATGAAGCCACACTTGGAAGTTCATTCTATCGTACACACATCCTATCTTCACCACGTTTGGGACATACTTGTGTGTTTCAGTGCCATTGTAGCATAAAGAATCATGTTAACTGTTCTTGCCTTTCACGGGGCTTGCTTGAGGTGTCACCAAGAAGTACAGTAAGATCTTAGCTAAAGGTCATAATTCAAGCAGCATCAAGTCCTGCAGCTATGAGTGCTGTATAATAGCAAAAATAGCTCAGGGAAGTGTTCCATGCAAGTGCATTCTTAGAGTGGACTGCAAAGCCCATGTCCCAGCAGGTATGAAGCCAAATGAGAAACTGGTGATTGCAAAGGAGATTCCTCTTCTCTCACAGGCTGAAGCAAGCCTTAATACTTCAAGAGATTTTCACTGTTGAAAATTGGTGTCTGTTTTCAAAGGCCTCCAGGGTATGCTGAACACCTAAAGACCCAAAAGAGCAGGAACTCGAGAAACTTTGCTCTTTACCATACAGTTCACAAAGTCTCATTATCAGTTCAGAAGTAGTGACATCATGTAATTGCAGTTTTATTACACCTGTTACATCACCTAATCCATTTAAAAAGGGATGCAACCTGCCTTTCTATTTTCTTTTAAAAGCAAGTTTTCTGCAGTTACCACACAGTGACCTAAATACTTGCATAGCTACTGACATTGAAATGGAATCCATCAGTTTTTCCTGCATCCAAAGTGAACATTAACAATCTTAATTCTTCTGTCAGGCTGATGATATTTGTTAGAATACCCTTTGTAATTTAATACCAAATTGCTGTCATGAACTCATAACTCCTAATACAGAATACATTGCTCTGTTTCATAATTCAGCAAGAAAGGTAGCTTTGTGTTAAGGTGAAGATTGGTACCAGTAGCTGAGCCTTCACAGCCGTTTGCTCAGTGTTATGGACAGGAACACCCTGCTCTCATCATGCTACGTGTGCCTCGAAGTCTCACCATCCAGGCATCAAATATTAGCATTTTTCTTTTTTGCCTTTGCAGACAAGTTCCCATGTGGTAAGCTTCAGAGAGATCAGGGAGCTGGTCAGGAGAAAGTCATGGAAACTGTAACAAGTCCAGATGTTCATCCTGAAAATGAGGAAATGACCAAGGCCCCGAGCAGCCACCCAGAGGTCACCAGGGATACTGACTATCCAGTGCAGCCCCAGGGCAGGTAAGTCCTCCACAAACTGCTCCAGTATGGGCTTCCCACAGGATCACAGCCTCCTTCAGACATCCTCCCTCTCCAGGATGGGATCTTCCCCGGGCTACAGGTGGATCTCTGCTCCACGATGGTCTCCATGGCTGCAGGGCACAGCTGCTTCACCATAGGTTGCACCACAGGCTGCAGCAGAACCTCTCCTCTGGTGCCCAGGTACCCCCCCGCTGCTCCTCCACTGACCTTGGTATCTGTGGAGATGTTGTCTTCACATTCTCACTCCCCTCTGCTGCTGCAGTTTAGCAACTGCATGGCAACTTGTTCCCCTTCTGAACTATGTTCATCACAGAGGAGTTACCTCCATCACTAATTGGCTCGGCCTTGGCCAGTGGTGAGTCCATCCCAGAGCCAACTGGCACTGGCCCAATCAGCTACAGGCGAAGCTTCTGGTGGCTCTTTTTTAAAAAAAGAAGCCATCCCTGTAGCCCCCCACTATTAAATCTGGCCACACACACCCACTGTAATTGTACTTGTCCCTGCTTGCCAAGGGAACCCAAGTTGAGACAGAACTCTCTGGTCTCAACAATTTGGGTGCTCGATCCTACTCTCCTGAGTACCGTGTTTCTCCATGAGTGATGCTGGGTATCTGTTTCACTGACATCAAGCAAATGCTGAGAGGAGGAGGCTAGGAGAGAAGCAGGGCTGTAGATACAAGGCATATTGCTGGGTGAGCCAGAGGGTCTCTTCCCTGCCAGACACCCTATTATTTGGGTTGCAGCATGATTTCAGAAGAATAGCCTGAGTTCCTGTTGTGGCCAAGACTAAAGTGAAACAAAAAAAACCCCCAACCTATTACCACATTAGCAAAATTTTGTTTAAAAAGCATCAGCCAAATGCTGATGGTAAAATAACTGAATGTACAAACTCGGCTTTGAGCCGGGAAAAAGGTCTGTCTTGACAAATTTCCCTCTGTGGTGGCTACACCTCGGTATAACTCTCATCATCTCTGAATGAAAGATGCCTTTGATAGAAAATATATATGAAAATGTCTACTTTGAGAAAACTGGTTGAACCTCAGCTAGCTGTTCATGAATTCTCTGCACATATGTTTTTGTGCTTTATCTTCTTTCTCTCTCCACAGGCTGTTCTGCAAGTAAATGGGTATGACCAAGCTCTTTGTGGGGAGACAATTTTGAATGAGTATTTTATACTTTCTGCAGCTCATTGTGTTGCTAGGCCTGAAGACTTATGGGCTATTGTTGGTAAGTCCTTCTCATTTTGCCCTTTACTACAAAAATAAGAAGCTCTCCTGTGTTCTAGTCTCCGTACGTAAAATGCTGAACTTTGACAAAGGTTTTCTTACCCTCTCGTTATTTCTAACTGCTTCATCTTGTCTCTTGATTAACAGTGAAATACACATTCGACTTTATTGAATGGACAGTTTCTTAAGCTCAGTTTGGCCTAGTGTAGGATGGTTCACAGAGAAACCTAAACAGAGGATTGGTATATGACAGAAGACAAGTATAAACTGGGAAGGTATGCAGGCAAGTATGTAGTTAAATTGATCTACCATTACACCTTTATACAATTTCCTGTCTTGACCAAACATTGCCAAATTCCAGATGCCTTGTTTTCAGACGTTAGCACTAACTCTTTTGATAGCATATCTAGTCTAGTCTAAGGCTGATCCACACTTGAAACATTACATTTGTTATTTATTGCTATCATTTATGAAAAAGAAGTTTATCACAAGTTCTAGGCACCAAAAAAATGGTGTCCTGTGTCATAAAAATAGTACTCAGCTGTAGGCATAAATGTGGTTTGGACCAGCCAGCTTGAATAAAGATGGTATGGACAAGTTAATGCAGCTGGCAAGCTACTTCCAATTATCAGAAACAGGTGCTGCAAGTTAATCAGTTGGGCCCTGGGTGATCACATGGGCAGAAGCAGCATATAAGGAGGTAGCTAGCAAAGGAAGGGTGGCTTTGAGTCAACTCTGTTGGTTGTACTATGTTGCCTGTGTATGTCTCTGCACATGCATTATCTAGATTCTCTGTGTCTTTGAATGAATATTGCTTGCACCACTACAACACATTACAATGGCATTTATTTTATTACTGGTATCGTCAGCTGGGGACAAGGGTGTGCAAGATGAGGGAAATATGGCGCAACATATTTCCAGCAACATATACACCAACTTGTCAGAGTTCCTACCCTGGGTAAAGAGTGTTTTGATAGAAGAATCTTATTAACCAGTTTGACATTTATTTATCCTAACTGTCTTAGCCATTAGATGGTCATCCCTAAGTAATATTTTCTTCTTTCAAATGTACTTGCTAAAATCCTGATTGTGCTTCCCTTCTATTCCTTCATGAGCTAACATCTTGTTTTCAGAAGGTTGTCTCAGACTTCAGACTTACTGGTTTGGAATGATTTTCTTTTTCTTTTCAGTCAGCTGAGGAACTCCTTCTGTTTGTGCTGTGATAACCTACATTTTTCTATTGGAGGCTTTACCTGTGCTGATAATCTCTCTCCCATTGCAACGAAAGTTTGAACTAATTCAATATTTCTGTGGCAGTATGTGCTCTACAGAAACAAACCTGATTAGGATAACATTAAAGACAGCATCAGAGTAGGACAACATTTTAAAAGGCTCTGGAAAAGCTACCTAATTGTCTAGATTTCTGGACATATGCACAGAAAAGGCCAGAACATGCAAAAACCACTCATGCATCCACACAAGTCTAAATATCTGGGCATGTCAATGAACCAAATGAGTTGTTAGATGAGGCTCATTGGATTGGAAAGGCTTACTCATCATAACCAAAATCACTGGTGTTCTGATAGTTTCTTGCTTTCTTTCTGAGATACAGCATTATTGATGTCAGGATTTTGCCTATAACAAAGTGAATGCATTGGATACCCTACAGATTAAAGTATCATCATTTGCCATCATTTATATAAAGCTTTATTTCAATTATTCACATCGAAGAGCTTTTAAATCTACAAATATAAATCATGTTTCAAGACTAAGGAAAAACCCAACTCTAATCAGCTGAACCTGACATCCTTTGTCTGCCTTGTTTCAGTCCAGAGGGGAAAAAATAGATCTGTTTTTCATCCAGCTCAGTGGTACATAAAAATGGTGAACTAGATACTAAGATGTTTTAGTCTCTACAGAAAGATCAAGTACTCAGTGATGTACTTTTAAAACTGTGTCAGTACATATTTTGAAAGAGATTGGAAAAGAGAGATGTTGTAAATTATATTATAGCATAAAGTATGCAATATTTTTCTCATTCCCTGACTTCACAATATCTAGTTTGCAAGTCACTATTTTGGGGTCATTTTTAATGTGGATTGCACTGATCAATTTGAAAGGAAGAGGGATGTTAAATATGTCCTGTGATGACCACTGTCCTGTTCCCCTATGAAAAACTCAGACTAGTCATGCTGGGATCTGTTCCATTTGTATAATTTCCCCATTTCTGTCTGACTCATCTCCTGAACTTGAGGACTGCTTAATGAGCTCAAGCCCAGAGTGACAGCACATCACGGAAAGAAGTTCATATATGACTTCCTGACGTCACTGCTCCGAAGAGTTTATCCCTGCTTGACTTCCAATAGGACCTTTGTTGAAACTTCTGACTATAATTCAGCCCTAAACTGTACATTGAGAGAGCCAAACATGATGTATGGGACTGTGGGCTGTGCTCAGATGTGTCCTGGAGGCTATGTACAGAGCTTATGGGTCCCAGCTACCCAGACCCACATTACCCCTTGCCCTGGCCCTGCAGGGCTCCTAGTTTCTTCATAGCTGATTACTAAAGGCACAGAAACCTTCTGTGGGCTTCCATCACCATCTTTAGCTCAATGTGCATTCAGAGGAATCAGTCATCTGAGCTTCTCCTTTCCTCACCTCCCAGTATGCCTTGCCAAGCGTGAGACACCATCATCCTCCTACTCAGATGTTCAGTACCAGATAATAACAAACTCTATGTGCAGGGACACTTATCCCAGCTGCTTAATTGCACAGAGAATTGCAATTCTCAGTCAGGACACATACCAAGGCACACATCATGTCATCTGTACTCTGCCTAAATGCAATTCGAATCCCCACAGAAAGGGTAGAGTTTTAACTCAAGTCATCCTGGAAGATTCACTTTGAAACCTGAATGCAATTTTTTTCCATCTTTTTTTTCAATATGGACAAGGTTTTTTTTCCCCTGTCATAAATACAGAAGTTTCCTTCCAAAACCTATCAAGCAGAATAGCAGTTGCACAAGTCCATGGAGTCCGTGTTACCCACAACCTGGGAGTCCAATTTATGGCAGGAGCCACTTCCACTATCCAATTACATCTGTCCGGGCTGTGGAGGGGAGCTCTCGAGTGCCAGCTTTGCTCTGGTGATGGCGAGGTCAGCTCAGGGCTTCCCTCCTTCTCAATCTGTTGCAGAGGAAGTGCCTGGATGATCACAGGAATAGCTTCAATCACAACATCTGGGAACAGCTGCAAGGCTGCTGCCCCACAACCTCAGAGGAGAGAATCTGCCAAAAAGACAGAACAAGAAACAGCATTAAAAAAAATCTGAATACCAGGTAAACTCCAAACACTTTCTTGCCCTCTCATTGTTCTAGGAGTCTGCCTGAAAAATCATCTGTTTAGGTTTCTCTGTGAACCATCCTATAAGGAGATGTTATCAGATAAAACTGGAGAAAAAAAAACCTGTAAATCCTCATCCAAATGGCATAGTGATTTTTTCTGTATTTTTCACAGAGGATCAGCATATTAGTTATCTCAGGGCAAAAATAACCACCTTAATAAACTCCCTTATTCACCACTGAAAGTGTATCTAGAAGCTTAAGTGTTACAGTATTTTCTGTGTATGTGCTCTACCATCCCCTGACTGTTTCACACCCAATTCTGTTGGGTGCAATTTTGGTAAGGAAAAGAATATTACTATAAAAGTGGGGGGAGAAATACCTACAGAAGCACAAAGTTGGAAATAAATAATGTATTTTAATACATGAAATATTAACAACAATTGCTCTTTTTAGGAATATGTGCACAGAAATAGAAAATGTCAGAGCTTGCATCTACAGACATCACAGAATCATAGCAGGGTTTGAATTAGAACGGACCTTCAAAGACCATTTTGAACTCCTCTGCCATGGGCAGGGAGACTTTCCACAAGACCAGGTTGCTCAAAGCCCCATTCAGGGCTGTGTGGTTCAGCAGCATTTTGTCTGCTGCCCTGTGTCACAGTGGGGGTGACAAGAGTTACCCAGGACAGCTGCCCTTGACCATCTGTGCTGCAGCAGGTCTGACAGTCAGCCAGGGCCAATAGCACAACTCAGGTGGCACTGACATGTCCCCATCACTGTGCCATGACTGCTCCATCACTGCCACTGCTGTGGCATGGAGGCACTTCCATAGGAACCAGTTGCTAAAGCAAAAGCAACTGACTCAGTGACTCCATCCCAAGGAACTGCAGATGTTATATCTGACACCATGTGCAGCCTTCACTCTGGAAAGAGGAAGCTTTCAAGCAGGAGGCAATCCTTAAGTGGAGCTGCAGGAAATTGGGGGGTGAGACTCCTTAATGAAACTCATCTCCATGTGCTCAATGTGGTAATTAAAGGAAAGGTAAAAAAGAGAATGTGGTAACTCTTCATAAAGAAAGATGTGAGGAAAGAACTGCTCTTTGAAAAGCCTGACTTTATGCAGTAAAGTGAAAATTATAATGTAAAGGCCATTGCATTTATATCAATACAGAAAAAGCAAAGTCAGTGCCACAACATACTGGGTACACTGTGGCCCATTCCCAAGGGCACAGCTGCTTGCTCAAGGAATGCTTTAATTTACAAAGACACATGGTAAGAAAAAACAAAAAGACCAGGTAAACTAAGACCTGGTGAGAATACAGCTTTTGAAGCTCTGTGTTGCTAATTTAACCTAACTGAATAGTTACCTTATCCTTACAAGATTTCTTTAATTGACATAGGTTTGCAAAACTTAAACAGCTTGTTTAAAATTTATATCAATCTGCAGATCCTCATTTTTGTGCTGGCTTCAGCAAAGTCCTGTGCTGACATCAAGTGGTGACATGTTTCCCATGCTGAAGGGGAGCCAGATTTGCCCTGCTGCATGTGCATAGGGTGATGCTCATTACCACGAGAAGGTAAAGGCAGGGAGAAGCAGGGGCACTGCAGCAGCTATCTTACTGGCAGCTGTTCATGTAGGAGTGGTCAGCCAGAGATACGAAAAAGCAACACAGCTGTTGCCATACAAGGTCAGGAGGGTCACATAGGCTCCTAGGCATATGAGGTACTTGCTGAGCCCCACCCCAGCACCCATCAGATGTAACTGCTGGCAAGAGACCCCTGCTTTCTCCAGCCAAGCAACTCCCAAGTTGGAACAGGTATGATGGGGTCTGGTGGCTTCAGGGGACTAGGGAGAGTCCAGAGAGCTCATTTACTAAAGAAAGCCTAATATAGTTAACAGAAGAGGATGGGAGGCTGTATTAATTAGTTCTGCAGAAATACCAAGGGAGGAAAAACAAATGCAGAAGGTTATGAACTGGCTGTGAATAAAAATGAAGATTGATATTAGAAGAGTTTTAAGTGAGTGAACTTTGGGAACAACATCCATGTGGAGCCCACGCAGCAAAACCCTCCCACAATGCACTTTTAATGACAAGGTTAATTATTTGCTGGAGGCATTAAGGTCCATGATCTGGACTGTAAAATCAGCCTTGGGTTGGCAGGGACTGGCCTTGGTGAGATATGTGGTCTTTCACTCATCTGCCTTGGTACTCACTGAAGCTGCTTTTAAAAACTACAGTTGATGGGAAGTGGAGTTTTATTTGAGGTTCTATTCATGAATGCTCAGATCAATTATACTTTGTTAAAAGAACTCCAACTAACAGCTGGGAATTTATTACATGAATACACAGAACCATGTCTATGTCTCTAACTCAGGTTAATAAACACTTTTCCTCTTGTCAGTCATTGCTCTGACTGTAGAAAAGATTTCCTGCTCTTTCCAGGATCCTGCCTATGCTTGGAGCCAAGAACTCTTGGCAGCACCACTGCCATTGCACACCAAGAGGTTTATTCTCCCTCCTGTCCTGTGCCAGGCAGGAGGGCTGCCCTAGCTGCTGGGTGCATGGCACAGCAGCCTGGAGAGGAGGTGCTCAGGTCCTCTGTATCCTTACATCTCCTTTCACAGACACTGTGTGTGACCAGGATCCTGAAATCAGGAAGAGTTTCCCAGTCAGTGCATTGAGAGAAGGGGAACCTTTGCACTGCTAAGCAGGGCTTTTTTGAGGGTTTTTTTCTCATGTGTTGACACTGAGGATAGGCTTTGCCCTTAGAGGTTTTGTTTTCTCAGGAGCAGCTGGACTTTAAACTTCAACATCCCTCATGTTGCCAATTCCCTGAAGAGCTGCAGGAATGCAGGCAGGTGGCCATTAATTTCAGAAGGTAACAATGACAAAGCACTCTTGGACAGTATTATTTCTTCTTTCTGCCCTTCTTCTTCAGACAGAGCAGACAGGTACGGCCTTTGTTTTGTTGCAGCTTTAATTCTAACGTGTGCTCTACTCCTCTAAAAACATGGGTAATTGTGTGCCTCGTGTCATGTTTACTTTGCAGCGCAGGGTGACGTCACTAAACTGTCTGTTCCTTATTTTCCTTACCTTCCTTTCCTTCTCCTGTTAATTCATTTAGCTAGGTAAAAACTGCAGGAAGTTACTGAGGCAGTGTAATTTTGAGGAATCATTTACACCAGGGTAATATTTTGTCTTTTCTTACAATTGTTGAAAAATGCCCCAGATATTAAAGAGAATTTTGGTTTATATTTCTGGTTGCTGCTGAAATAAAAATTAGAGTCATAGAGTCATCTAGAAACAGGACAAGGGGTAATGGGATGAAGTTTTTGAACACAAAAAGTTCCATTTAAACATAAGAAAACACTATTTCACTATGAGAGTGAGGGAGCCCTGGCACAGGCTGCCCAAGGAGAGTGTGGAGTCTCCTTCCTTGGAGGTCTTCAAGACCCACCTGGACGCATTCCTGTGTGACCTGATCTAGGTGACCCTGCTTCTGCAGGGGGTTTGGACTAAGTGATCTCTAAAGGTCCCTTCCAAGAGGCTGATATGCATGCTTGCTATAGCTTGAAGAAAGCTATGTTTCTGTTTTAATCACCTATGGTTTGTTAAAAATAAGGAGGAGCAGGGCAAGGAAGAAACATATTGTGACCACTTCAGAAGGTTGAAATCCCCCTGGCAGCAGCAGGCACACTCTGTCAGTTGCTGGATGCATCAGAAAGAATGCATGGAAGAGAGATGCACTGGGGTATCTGATAACACTTTAAAATGCAAAACACAATCACAAAGCTTTTACCTTTTTTCTTTTTTTTTAATATCAAATATAAAGCTGCTGCTTATCAGATATCCTTTAAAAGCATAACTAAGCATTTGAATGCAGTGTTGGGGAGAAAAAATGTTACTTTTTTACCATGTTACTCTTTCCAGTTCCAGTATTATTGATTTTTGACCTTTGTGCCTGGTGGTTCTGGGCCCTCAAACACTGCATAAAATATTAAAAAGACCCTGTTCCTATCCCAATAGGTTTACTTTCCAAGCATAGAAGAACCGACACACAAACACAACCACACAGTGCTTAATCTCAAAGGCGACGATTTTGCTTCTCAGCAAAACAAAAACCCAACCCCAAATCTCTGCAAACTAAGGCTGAAGCGCATCAGTTTGGATCTGTCATCATACCCTAATCCAGATAATTTTCACTTCTACCAAAGTCTTTCACTTAAAGGCTCTTGCAATGTTACAAAATAACCTCTGCCATTTATGAGAATACTTCTCCTCTTTCCCTGGCCATGCCATAGCAACACTACTCTATGTCTCATAGAGGAAAAAAAATGTGCTAGGAAGGGCTTCAAACTCTTCTTGCTTGGGAGCAAGCCAAGCACTCCCCAAAAGTAAAAGATGACAACTCAGCTGAGTTTGGTCTAAGAACGTAGGACTCTTTGAGTATGTAAGTTTAATGTGGCTGAAGCCCTGAATCAGCCAAAAGGACTGATCTTTTTTAAAAATGAGGTGCAAGTACATGGGAAAAGGAATCAGTTTATGTCAGCATTTTGTCATACAATGTTCTAGTGTTTATATCAGCTGATGATGCAAACAATGTTATCAAGAGACAGAGGCGTGCCAATTCCCTACTTTTTGAGGAGATCCTGCAAGGAAGCTTGGAAAGGGAATGCCTTGAAGAGAGGTGCACACATGAAGAAGCAAGAGAAGTGTTTGAAAATGATGAAATGCTTGTAAGTATTTTGTTTTCCTGTATGCACATGGAAAGTTACTGCCTTGGTCCTTTACTGTAAAATACATCTCCACAGCCTGCTTCGTTTGTTTGGGTTTCTTTCTTTGCACTTTCCACCTCAGTAGGTGTCTTCAGTGGTGAAAATGGAAATGCAGAGGTCAACACTGATGCTTGGGGCCAGTAGAAATACAACTTGAGCCAAGAGGGTATTGGGGTTGGAGGAAATTAATGCACCAACCAGTAGTGAGACCTATAGAAGGAGGCTCGCTTAGTCAGTAGCTGTGAGTCTCCCCCCTGTATGAGAGGCCCTCCTGACACCTCTAGAGGATGCTGTGCTCTTTAAGGGCAATCTGGCCAGAGACTGTAGGGAATGCAGAGGCAACAGCCATCGGGCTGCCTATGAACAGCCCTAGTGCTTCAGGGAAGGTTGACAGAGGGAACGTACATGAAGTGGGTAGAGGTGTCCCTTTGGGGGGAGCAGCGTCAGAGCAGGCTGTGGCACTCAGAAAGCAGAGTGGCACATGGTGCTGGTGACCAGTGTCAGTGACTTTCAGCTCCTCACTGTGTTGTCCCATCTGTCTCCAGCAGCACCTGCTCAGGGCCAAGTGGGATGGGAGGGGATGGGATGGGACGGGGTCACTTCCCAGGCCGCTGCATGCCAGAGAGACAATGGCCTGCCAGGAAGCTGTATTGCTAAAGGATTCAGCTGTTCCACTCTTGCCTGAGCAGTGTTTCTTTTCCTTTAGGACTTCTTAAGAAACAATAACAAAAGCAGGATGCAAACTCCCCTCCCCTTCCCACTTTGCATTTGCAGTGGTGCAGCTGTGTAAACCTTGAACTGCATTATATATTCTATCATAGAATGCTTTTGTTTTATCAAAATGTTTATGGAAAATGATATGCTTTGAGAATTAAAAATCTAACTTCTGATTTTTCTTTATGGGGTTTTATTTTTTCCAGAAGATGTTTTGGGATGCCTACTATGGTAAGTTTGCATCTTGATTTTTCTCTTTCACAGCACTATCACACTAAGAACATCATGATTCAGTCCAGTGTTGGTTTTCAGAGAGTTTTTAGCACTTTATTCCTCAAAGAACATCCAGTTGCTATTTGTCATGTCTGTAGTGAAGCAGGAGGAAAAACGCTGATGTGAAAGGATTAAAAAAGTAATAAACAGGAAAAACCATTTAAGACTGTGAAGTAAATAGAAGTCAGAGGCAAGTGGATGTTATCACAGTAAAGAGATGGTATTTTTTCCTGAACTTAAAGCTGTTCTAAAACCACCTGGGACCTGAGAAAGTCCGCTTTACTGACACAATAGAGCAGCACAGCTCTACCAACAAAGCCTGCCAAAGTACAAACTTAGCATTTAAATCTGAAACAAACAGGTGTTAAAATCTACTGGTCCATCTGCAAACTCTGGATGCTGGAACTGCACCATCCCTGGGCAGCTGTCAAGGCAAGAAATGCATCTTTAAAAGCTGAGGGGTTGGTATAACTAGATGTCTCCTAAGCAAGGAACCTAGGGCACCAGCTTATGGTTACTATTCCCTATTCCCTCCCTCTTTTCTGCTTGATTAAGTTTTTCTCTTGTTTTTAACTTAGCTTTTCTAAATTTCTAATCTTAGGTTTAGACAGTGGATAAGGAGCTGACAAAACCAGCAATTAGTATTTTCTTCAGAAGTCACTAAAACACTGAGTCCAGGGAAATGTTATACAGAAGAATCCTGTCAGTGTTATAAATGTTCTGAAGAATGCTGCTAGATATCTGGCCTTTCATGACTTCTGTGAGGGTGGGATTAACTTCCCCTGTTTTCAGCCATTGGATGTTTGTCCTAAGCACGTCATTAAGGCTTCCTTTCTAGCCTCTAAAGAGAGAATAATCAATCCAAACAAGCTTTTCCACAATTGGATGCATTACTGCCTTTGGCTTCAGGGTGATTTCCTTGCTGTAATTACAAGCCAGTGTCCTGTCTTCTTTCTACAGTGTCTGTTTCCTGCTTAGTGATGTAATTTCTAACATTTTGAAGAGTGTTGCATGCATCTCCCTGGCTTCTTTTCTCCTCACTATAACTCCTGTCTTCCAAAAATCTCATTTTCTAGATGTCTGATATCCTGCTTTCTCCTCCCTATAGTGCAAGGTACAGTGACTAAACCTGCATTGTGGATAAAGGAGGACTGAGGAGAAAGGCTGCTTGCCCACCTAACTGCTGGCTCACCCTTTCTCTGTTTTGTACTGCTCCACCCTGGTCTAATGTCAATGTATACAGCCAGGGCACTTAGCCTGAGGCCACACTTGTCCCCAACATACTTTTATTAACAGTATAAACTTAGCTATTGACAACCTTTCTTTAAACATCATTTTCCAAACAGTTTTGTGCCTGCTTTATGGCAGTCTGTGTTTTCCTAGCTCACTTAACAACAATGTGATCTGAGACCTTTCTGTCCTGCGCTGTTCATTGATTCCCACCACGGTCCCTTATCCTGTAATACAGTTAGGTGTAATTGGTTTGGAATATTTGAGCTTGAAAAATGTGTGTTGGTTGTCATTTATTCCCACCTTATTTTGCTACATGCTTACAAACAATCATTTCAGTAGCTTTCCTGTGACAAGAAATGTGCTGATGTCTCTATAATTCATTGAATCTTCTCTTTCCTGCTTTAATAAAGCTAGGCACTAGGTTTACTTTTTTGCCCAGTCTTACAGAACCTCACCTGACCCCAGACACTTTCGGAGACTTCCTTACTTATATTTGAGCAAGCACTTCAGAGGCTTTAAACAGTCTAACTTGCTTCAGGCTGTAGGTATAGCCCTTCCCTACCTCCAGCTACTTACCACTGCTGCTGGAAATCCTCACTCCTCAACCCTGCCTGCTCAGTTGTGCTGATGAAACACCTCTAACTCACACAAAAATTCTCCCAGGAGACACAAGTTGTGCTGGGGTATGCTGGTGGCATTTGACTGCGAGTGAGATGAAGCTGGTAACCACTTTAAGTCACTAACACTCAAAGATACCTGTGCCTGTAGCCTGAGCAAATGGTTGTTGGTGTTTTTTCCCAGTACCAGGCAGAGTTTTCACCGTTCCATTCCTGTTACCAATTCTGGCAGCCCTATGACTGAAGTTAACCTCTCTAATGAAGTTTTAAACTTTAGAAAAGTTGAGAAGCATGTCCCAGGTTAGACTTTTCTGGCTTGCTCCCCAATTGCTCATCTACAATAAACAGTTGTTATTTGGAGAACTCTTTTGGAATATTTCCAATGGGCAGATTGAAGAGAAATTGGCAGCTCTGCCTGGAGCTTTGCCTCTAATGAGGGCATCATCTGGCTTGCATGTTCAGTTGTCAGAAAGGCTAGCTTCCTAGTGTCTGAGCTGCTGTGTAACAATTACACAGATGTTTAAAAGTCAGATTTCCTCCTATTTTGTTGTTGCTTGCTGTAAAATTTTGATGCCAGCTTTTTTTATACTGTGCATATCAACTTAACACAGGAGACCTAAAACACCAGCTTCATGTTACATGTGCAATAAGCACATGAACTGTAACTCAGTGCTTTTCCCTGAGGCAGAGCATCCATAGTCTAGAAGCAGGCTCTGCCTCTGGGCACCTCCTGGCCTCTCTGCCAGCAGCTGTGGGAGCACCTCTGGAAGCAGAGACTCGGTCTAAAAATACTCCTGAGGACTAGATTGGTGAGACATAGCCCAAGAAGGCTAATGGTATCCTGGCTTGTATCAGAAATAGTGTGACCAGCAGGAGCAGGGAAGAGATTGTCTCCCTGTACTCAGTGCTGGTGAGACTGCATCTTGAATACTGTGTTCAGTTCTGATCCTCCCACTACAAGCAGGACATTGAGGTGCTGGAAAGTGTCCAGAGATGGGCAACGAAGCTGGTGAAGGATCTGGAGAACAAGTCTGATGAGGAACAGCTGAGGGAACTGGGGGTGTTTAGTCTGGAGGAGGCCCTGGGGGGGAATCATGGTCACCCTCTACAACTACCTGACAGGAGGCTGTAGTGAGATGGAGGTCAATCTCTTCTTCCAAGTAACGAGTGACAAGACAAGAGGAAATGGGCTCAAGTTGTGCCAGAGGAGGTTTAGATTGGAGATTTAAAATTTTTTTCACTGAGAGAGTTGTTAGACACTGGCACAAGCTGCCCAGGGAAGTGGTGGAGTCACCATCCCTGGAAGTATTTAGGATGCACAGATAAGGTGCTGAGGGATGTGGTTTAGTGATGGGCTTGGCAGTGTGAGGTTAGTAGTTAGACTTGACGATCTTCAAGGTCTGTTTCAACCAAAATGATTCTATGATATCCTTCCAAATTGCTTTTCCCAATGCTTCTCCATGCTGCTCGTGTGCCAGGAAGGGGACTATGTAATTTGGGTCAGCAGTGTTGGTGACTTGTCCTCTCCTGTGACGTTTCTTCAGGTGGCAGGAGGTGCTCATCAAGTCCCTGCCAGCACAATGGCGTATGTGAGGACAGCATTCGTGGCTACACCTGCACCTGTGCTGAGGGCTATGAGGGAGAGAACTGTGCTTTTGGTAAGGCATCACCCCTCTCTCCTGAGGAGTCCCATCTCCTCCTGTTCTAAGGAGGATCTGGGAAACCATATGCAGCTCTCCCGTTATGGCCAGTTATCATATTTTAGGTTAAAAAACACAGTCCTTGGCAGCACAGGGGTGACTTGTGTGGTCTGTCTACTGAAATGTTGTGGCATGTTGAGGTTATGCAGTCTGCCTGTTCCCCTTGAGCCTCCCTCCCCTGGGGATGTACCAAAAGGGCTGAAGCAAGACTCCCTCATGTGTGGACTCAAAAGGCAGCCCTGCCACTGGCACCTCACATCCTGGTTGTTCATTCTGGCATGGGTCCCAGAAGCAGGTGGCCTAAATTGCCAGGGATTTCCACACACACCCACAAGATGGTACCTCAGAACAGAGGGACTCCAGAAAGCAAGCAGTTGTCAGTGGAAATGCAAAAGGCAGAAAGCAAAACAGACACTTTCTGGCATGTAAAGCACTATGGGCCAGATCCGGCTTTTTTACATCTGTCAGGTTCTGCTTTCCAGCCCTTATATCAACATTTCTGCTGGCTGGGAGATCCCTTGGGGTGGGAGACACCCTGGCTGCCGCAAGGCAGGGCCATTTTCTGTGTAAGGGGTGTGACTGCAACCAGCTTCTGCAGGAGCACAAAAGAGGACACAGCTTAGATCAATGCTGGGAACTGGATCTGCTCAGCTCGAGCCTTAGAGTGTCACATTATGTGAGGTTTTTTGCTACTTTGCCATCTGTGAGCTAGATCCACCATCAAGCAGCTGCTCCTCCTGTTGCTGTGTGCTGAAGCCTGTTTGCTGTGCTTGGCACTATTAGGTTAGTGGCTGGACTTGACGATCTTTAAGGTCTTTTCTAACTGTAAGACTTCTATAATCATACTCACTTTTTTCCTTATCTATGGCAGATGCTAATTTTAAGTTGCTTCACACAAGCGTGAGAAACAAGAGCCCTGCACTTATTTTGCTGAAAACTAGAAAGCTTTAGCCACCTTCTTCCTCAAGCAGTATCTGCCTTCTTAATACATGCAAGTGTTCCACCCCCCACTGCAGATACTTGGTGTTTTGTTTAAGAGAGCACAAGAAAACCCACGGCATCCTTCCATAGATTCACAAGGAAGGCCTAGTCTGATCCTTGGCTAACATTTCCCAAAACTCAGAGATGCAGACAGTCTGGTGCTGGGAGAGCAGAGTTTGCAAAAAGTCTGTGGATGCTGCAGAGACTCAATGTCTCCAATTTCTGCTTAACAAGGGGAAAAAAAACCTATGTGGTGGGAAATATTAGCAAGCCAGAGTCGCAACTCTCCTTCACACAAAGCAAGTAGAAATAAAATGCTTAGTAAAGAGTACTCAATCTATGTAACAGTATTCTGGCTGAACCATTTCCAATGCTTTTCCTCCACTTGTTTTGTTTAGCTAAAAATGAATGTCACCACGAGGCAAAGGAAGGATGTCACCACTTCTGCTACCCGGGAAGTGATTCCTACCGTTGTTCCTGTGCTGATGGCTACGAGCTCGGGAAGGACAAAAAGCAGTGCATTGCGTTAGGTAGGTGTCAGCATGGAAGTGTAGGGGGCACACACTCAGTACTGGGGTGGGCAGGCCACCACCTGATCTCCAGATTCAATTGACCTCCTTGGAGACACAAGTGATGAGAATATTACTGACCTTCCAAACTGGGTAGTAAAAGGAAGAATCAAAAGACCACCACCCAAGATACCAGAGCAGTGGTGAAAGAAGTAATACTTGATCTGAACTTTTAAACGTAGGGCTGCAGAGAGGGTTTGCACCATCCTATACATCACTCACAGGGCCAGGTTTTCTACTCCTATGCTCAGTAAAAAGTAACTCTGCTGAAGACCTGCATGTTTGGGGAAGAGGTTCAGTGGATTCTGATCAGCATCCCATGGTCTGATAAATGAAGGGCAACATTTTCTGTCATGTTTAGTTTGAAACAGTAGCCTTCTTTTCAGTCTCATACTAGGTATCTCATTCAATCTCACCCCTTTAGCTCTTAAGTCTACTAAGAACACGGTACTATAGGCTCTGGTCTAGGATAGCAAGTAGAGCAGCCAAATCAGAGTTGATCTTTAGAGACACATCTGTGATGTCCACACTCTGCCTGTTTCAGGTGGTCTTTACTTCAGACTAGCTATAGGTTTGGTCTTGTGGACTAAGCACCCATTAGCTGTGAGAGTAGGTTATGTCTGTGTGACTGGAGAGTGACTTTTGGTTTAGCTTCACCTGAACAGAATCCAGTTTGTGTGACCTGAGAGCACACCACAAGGTGAACTTAAAGTGTGATAAATGCAGATAATTGTGAGATCCACTTGAAAAGCCATTTGATTCAGAAAAGAAAGGCATGTACAGCCCTAGAATAACAGCTGTAACAAGGAAAACCCAGGATTCACCTTTTTGGGCCACAACTATCAGGTATATAGCACAATTTGGACACAGGATACAAAGATGAGGAAGCAAGCTGTGCTGATGGCTGACTGGAGAAGAAGCCTGACTTCATGAGTTATGGTGAAATCTGGTCACCACATGCTTAACTCCACAGCCCAAAATGTTCAATGCTAAGCTGTTAACAGTTACCAAGCAGATTACTCCAATTTTCACCAACTCCTTCTTTTCCAGAACAAATAAACCCCTCCAAAGTCAAGATGGAAGCAATAAAGTAGCTGCAGATATTGGTTGTCTTGAAATGATACGGCATGAGCTTTTGATTTTTTTTCTCCCAATATATTTGCTAGATCAATGTGCATGTGGCAGACTTCAGGACAGCAATAATCTGCTAAGTGAAACCAGGAAGAAACATGATGAGCAATTTCCTTGGCAGGTATATCTAGTAATTTTTAAAACCCATCACTCAGCCTCCAATGGATAGTGTTAGTCCTCATATTTTTGCATGTTTTTAGGTCCTGCTGCTAAACTCTGAAGGGAAGGGCTTCTGTGGAGGAGTGCTGCTAAGAAGTAACTTTGTGTTGACTACAGCAGAGTGTGCCCTTCTCCACAGTCATTTTGAAATCAGGGTTGGTACGTATCAAACACATTTTCTCTTGCTGCAGCAAATTTTACTTTTTAAAAGAGCTTACTGAAACTTTTGCTGTATGAAAATACTGTTAAAAGAAACAAATTTGCTGTCATGTCATTTAAACATTTAAGTTATCTTGAGCAAGAAACACAGCTCCCTCACACCCCTCTGCAAGCCAAGCAGAGACAATTGCCTCTTGAAAGCATTTCAGAACTCAGCACCTATAGATAAGCTAAACCAGGTGGATTTAGAGGTGGTTTTTGTTCCATGCCAAAATCTTCTCTTGCTATTTGTCCTTCCCTCTGAAATGATGCATAGAATCATAGAATGGTAGGGGTTGCAAGGGACCTTTAGAGATCATCTAGTCCAACCCCACTGCAGAAGCAGGTTCACCTAGATCAGGTCACATAGGAACATGTCCAGGTGGGTCTTGAAGGAGCCTCCACAACCCCTCTGGGCAGCCTGTGCCAGGGCTCCCTCACCTGAACAATGAAATAGTTTTTTCTTATGTTCAAATGGAACTTTTGTGTTCCAGCTTCATCCCATTACCCCTTGTCCTTTTGCTCAATACAACAGAAAAAGAGGGATGTCCCAACCTCCTGACACCCACTCTTTAGATATTTATAAATGTTAATAAGATCTCCCCTCAGTCTCCTCTTCTCCAGACTAAACAGCCCCAGTTCCTGCAGCCTTTCCTCGTATGAAAGATGTTCCAGTCCCCTGATCATCTTGGTGGCCCTGTGCTGGACTCTCTCCCGCACTTCCCTGTCCCTCTTGAGCTGAGGAGCCCAGAACTGGACACAGGACTCCAGATGAGGCCTCAACAGGGCAGAGGAGAGGGGGAGAAGAACTTCCCTTGACCTGCTGGCCACACTCTTCTTGATGCATCCCAGGATGCCATTGGCCAAATACATACTTCTAGATAACATCAAAAAGCTGCCAATGTGTAATTCTCCAGTTAACTCTAGTTGCAGAACTTTACAGAAAGAGCGCCTTTATAGTTTCTCTACTGCATGTACTTCTGAGCAGGACTGACTGGGCAGGTGTCAGTCAGTGTGCAGTTTTCAGGTCCCTCATAAATTATTTCTAAAAGCAGTGTAATGTCATTGCTTCACAGGGCCCAGTGGAACGAGTGGAACCGAGAAGATAATGCAAGTGACTGAGAAACACATCCACATCCGTTATGATGAAGACACTGGCGAGAACAATGTTGCAGTGCTACAACTCCAGGAGCATGTTGAGTGCAACAGCCACCAGCTTCCTGTCTGTACCCCTGAAAGAGACTTTGCAGAACACATTTTAATTCCAAAATTGCCAGGTACAGTCAGCGCCTGGAGAACGAAAGGTGAGGAACTTTTAAGTGAGGAGTTTCAGGTTTCATACCTTCCTGCTGAGGACTGCAAACAAATACTCAACACAAGCCTCACAAACAGACAGTTTTGTGGACACCTCCAGGAGGCTGTGGACAAACGACTGGCTGGAGGAAGTTTTCTAGCTACTGAGTATAAGGGCACTTGGTTTCTCACTGGCATCCTGGGACCTTGGCCACTAGAAGACACAGAGTGGGAAACACTCCTATTCACTAATACTGCGAGGTATATGATTTGGTTTAAACAAAAGATGAAGTAAAACACAAGCACAACCCACTTTCCAGCACCAAACCCCTGCAAGGCACTGCAAGGAAACGTTTGGATGCAGCAGGTTTGACTCTATCAGGATTTGCAGCAATGGAAGTTGCAACAATGACACGTGTATAACTCCAACTCATACAGAAAAGCCTATTTCTTTCCTTCTTCTGTTGACACACAGTACTGTGAGAGTCATGAAGTGGCAAACCTAGTTACTTTACTAAAAACTGACTGAAGTTTCCTAGAACTATTCATCCTAAAATTCAAAAAGCATTGGTTGTTTTTCTGGGATTTCAAATGTTGCTAGAAGGAAATGAGTCTGTAAGTTTGATTCACCAAATTCATATCCTCATTTCAGCATCCATACAGGTCAAAATTATGCAGGGCAGGAGAACTCCAAGCCTTTAAATGCCTATGTTGATGTAGGCCTTGACACTCTCATCACACTGAAAAAAAGACCTTATCTTTGCCCTCATACATGGTACCTGTGTGTTCCCATACCAGTCATGTCCCTGTCAGTTAGTGGGTAAAATAAAACCCAACTGTCAAAGAGGGAGAAAATGTTTATTTCCTTTAAAAATAATTTTTAAAACCCAAACCTGTCATTCCATTACTATGGACACCCCCAAACAAACAAACAAAACCCTTAAGGTAGTAACACTTCAAATAATGGATCCAGTGTCAGCGTTTTCCCCGTGAGCAGAATAAATCAGAGTATGGATAAGTTTAATAGCTTAATAAGATTAAGCTTTAGTTTAATAAGATTAATAGCTAAGCTTTTGTTCATCATAACAAAATTGAAACAAAATATCTCTACAATTAAAAAAAAAAACCAACAAACCCATTTGTGAGCACCTATAGACAAAAATCCCATATTTACTTGAACCTTCAAGTATCAATGGCACAGTAAAGCTTTTGGCATCAAGCACTTCTCTAGTTTTTAGATAAAGCTTGAACATAGTATTTAATATAAGCCAGATTTTTGAAAAGACTTTAAAAAAAGAGAAAAAGGAAACTAAGAAAGAAAACAATTACCATTCTGAAGAATGGATTAACATAAGTAACAAAGTACCTCTCCTCTCTGAAAGATAAATGCACAAATATTAACACAAAGTAACTTGTAAAAGCTTTTAAGTAGTTTGGAAGGAATTTGGAATGCTTTATTTCCTTGTGAAATACTTTGACTGATCTGGAGAGCCTGCAGAAACTATCACATTTCATTCCAACACACTCTGTAGCACTGGCAGCCTTGGTCACTCTGGGGAAGGAGCCACAAACAGTTCTTGTTATTCCAGTCCTGGACATGAACCAGGTCATTTACACCATTCTCAGGGTGTTTAGGAGCAGCTCCACTGGACAAGAGGAGTATCAGAAAAGTACTTGCATGGCTGAGCCACAATACTCAAGACACTGTTGAGAGCAGAGGAAATGGGTTCTGCTTGCTGACCACAAGCTTTTGATGCTGATGAGATATATAGCCTTTAATGTGACCCTGGCAGAAGGAGAAAAAAAGACAGTGTTAGTACTGGAAGCTGGTAACACAGTGCCTATAACTTCAGCAGTCTTCAGACAGCATCAAGCAAAGCTCTGTGTGTATACTCAGTCACCACTGAGCTGCTGAACTAAGGATCAAGTTTATGGGCCAACTCAGAGTAAGCAGAAAGCTGGAATCATAATCCTGTCTGCATGCTAATGGTGCTGTCAAGACTGAGAGCCTGTGGCCAGGGGCCCCTCCTGCTCTGCTTACAGTGCCCTGAAGAGACAGAGCTCTACAAAAGGATGGACCCAGGTTGTTCTCAATGATGTCTAATGGTAGAACACGGGGCAATGGGTACAAGCTGGAACATAACAGGTTCCAAAGAAAGACAAGAAAAAACTTATTCACTGTGAGAGTGACAAAGCACTGTACCAGGCTGCCCAGATGGGCTGTGGAGTCTCCTTCTCTAGAGACATTAAAAACCCACCTGGACAAATTCCTGTGTGACCTACTCTAGGTGGTCCTGCTCTGGCAGGGGGATGGGACTAGATGTTTCAAGGTCCCTTCCAGCCCTTGAGATTCTGTGATTTAAAATCAGGATTTTAATCCATCCTAACAAACTAATAGACATAGTACATCCTTTCCAGACATAGTGTTGTAACACTGAAAGTAATCTTCCAATCACCTGATCCCACCCTCTGTTACTACACCAAAGAACCTGTTTCACAAAACAGAGAAGTGGTTCATTTTCTTGCTGATACTGCAATGGTGCTCCAAAGGCTCTGATTTATCAGAAATCTCCGGATTTCAAGCCTTTATCTGCCTATTCATGAGCAGTCAAGATACATTCTGTCTCTAAGTGTGAAATAAACCCAAAAATATCTGGTTTCAACTTTTTAATGAATGTCCAGTCTCCTACTTCAAATGCAGAAGAACAAATCCTTTTTGATCCCAGATACATTTTTTCTATAGCTGCATAAATACTGACTGAAAAATATGAATGTGAGTACTGGATTTGTAATGTAAAAACTTCAGTTTTAACTGATTGCTGCAAAACAAGCAGGAACTAAAGGAAGCCATCAAGGCAAATGAAAACCTTTCACTTTGGGCAAAAGTCAGTCAACTGCTTTTAACACAAGAAAACTTGGGATTACTGAGATATATATATATATATATATATATATTTTTAAACAAACTTTTATTCTCTACCTAATATTTTTTACTGTCTGAAGTCTGGAAGGAGTGGAGAACAAGTGGTGAGTACATACCATATATATCAGGTTAGCTAAAATGCACTGGACCTCATCAATATCAACATCCTCTACTTGCATGAACTTCAAGGCAAACAGAAAGGCATCCAGAGACAGTTGATGGGTTTTGAGGAGTAAATATCTGAAAGAAACAATGGTGAAAAAAAAACCCCTGTTACTGAAAATAACAGAACCAATCACTTAAAACAATCACTGTAAAAATTCTGCTGCTTTGAAAAATGGCCTTGCTACAATAAATTCACTTTAACAGGAATTCAGCTCTCTGACAGAACTAAGGAGCACATATGTTTCCATTTCAGTCCTAGGTGAAACTATATTAAATCTGCTTTTGCAAAAGTTTGTAATGCTTACACTTTCTTAAAGAGATTTCTGTACGTGATGATTTTCAGCTTCTCAAGGATAAGAAAGATTCCACATCGAATGAAGAAGGTCTCTTGCTTTGTCAGAGCGTCATTCAGCAGGAGAAGATTGCCTTCACTACAAGGATGAAGAAACGAAAACATGAGAAGATCTCACCTAAACAAGAAAAGGAGTTGCCTGAACATCCCTCCCCTGCCTTCCTCAATCATCCCAAATAAATATCTTTTAGTTAACACTTTCTGAAGTAACTCACAAAGCAATGAAACGACCACCATACCTCACAGCTTTTGTTACTTCAGCAAACTGCATCAGGTCGTACTTTTTTAAGAGCTGAATTGTTGGCATATGGCCCTGAAAAATAAATGGTTTCCAAGTTTTCCAGGGTAAAGGTAAAAAAGCATTTTAAATGTCATCTAGCAAGCTATAAAAACATTTGTTAGAGAGAAATGTTTAACCATCTTTTGTGCTAAACAAGAAGAGGTGAATAAAAGTATTTGTAAGTCAACCCCTTTGACCCTGCCAAACGTCCCGGAATTCAACTCACAGTAAGTACCTATTTATCATGGTTTAGGAAGTCTTAATATTTTTTATTGTTGTGGAACAGTTCTCAAACTTGTAAAATCAAGACTCTGTGACATAAGGTCTAGGCAGATCCAAATTTGATGTCATGGCTGTATGATCTAATCTGCCAATGGAAGAATCATGGGAATCCCAAGCATTATTAATAACACAAGCAGTGCTTCAGCTCTGTCAAGTGCTAACTCAGCCTGTAACACAATTTTTTCTTCACTAAGCCTCTGTGTGGAAATAAAAATGCCCTCTCAAAAAAGAATACATAAAAAAAGGAAAGAAACTTTAAATTTAAAGAAACAAAATTAATTTTCATTGCTAGATCAGACTGAAACAACTACACTATCAAAAAGAAACTTTGAGGGTTTTTTTCCCCTCTCTGCACAGCAGAGATCAGATTGCACATAGACTTGGGTCAGACTTTAATTTTAGTTACCATCACGCTATGCTGTTGGTAACTCCTGGTTGGACGATTAGCTGAGAGCAGAGCTCAGCTGTATGTTTACTGAGAGCTGCTAGGAATACAAAAAAACAAAAAGCCAAACATCCAAGCTATTTGAGTACAGTTTAAAGTCAGTGTGAACATTTGAGCTCTGATTCAAAAAAAATAGGAATTGTAGCAACAAGGAACTTTATCTAGTTTCTTCAGTGGATCTTGTACACTTGAGTTGCTCCACTAATTCTAGGCACCACTTTGAGGCAGTTGGGGCTGGGACAAAGTTTTTAGGAAGACTGTTAGTTTTTATCAACCCTACCTTTGATTGATCTGAAAACAACAATAAATAAATGGAAATGAAAACCAGAAGCCAATTATATACCTACTACACTTCCCCTTTAACCACTTGACACTGCAAAGAGCGAGAAAGGCAGCACTAAATACAAAAGGGAAGATGGTCATAAAAAAAGCTGGGGCAAAGGTGGAAAATGGCAGCTCTCAGAAGAAGGTGATGGCAACATTGCCCATGGGTTACTTTGGTAACAGGGCCAGGAACAGAAAACTCTAAAATCTAGTTCTTGTTCTTTCACTCACACTGAACTAAGCATTAGCATAACCCCACTACCACGGGGATACACAAATGCTAGCACAGCACATGGCAAAGGACGGGAACAAAAAGCAGAGATGTGCTTAATTCATTTAACAGAATGATGAAATCATCAAATAGTAATCAGACTTCATTGCTTTGTTCAAAACCAAAATGCTCTACTTCATGACCCTTCTGACATGCCTCTCAGAGGGCAACTGTACAAGGCACAAATTAAAAAGTCAAAGGTAAGAATCTCTTCTCTCCTGTGGCAAATTCCCTCTCAACGATCTTCAGACACCTGTTTGCACAATTCCCTTCCCTTCACCAGGTGAAAGGAGATTTCTGCTAGTGAAACATTCCCTGGTCCATCACCAGACAGGCACTCTGCCACATGACAGAAGTTAAACTGTTGAGTGCTTCTGCAAAGAACTCAAAAATTATCTTTATCACAAGAACACACCTCAGGTTGCACCTTGAAGAGGAGTGGGAAGAAGGCAGTGGGAAAGGAGGGTGGGATTTTTGTTTGGCTTTTTTCCCCCCCTCTTGCCTTTCTCCTTTCCTGTGTTGTTCTAAGTGACAACTCAACATTTTTTGATCTTACATAAAGTGTGTATATGCTTGCTCTTAGGGGTAAGGCCCAGGTAGCCTCTGAATTCCAATCAGGGAAAACCAAGGCCAATACAAGCTTGGTAATCTGTCCCAAAAAAATGTATTTAGAAGAGTAACATCTACTCACCAACAACATTTTTACTGGCAGCAGGTAGATCAAAATCATTCTTTTGTTCTTCTGGCTTGAGCGGTGACAGTGCTCAAAGGCAAACGACAGATACTCTTCAGCTGCAGACACAAATAAAAGTGACAGTAAATGAGTACAAACCAAACAGATTAAAACTGTAACAGATTAAAACTGTAACCCAAATTCTGTGCTCAACGTCCATCTCTACCTTGAACACATGACATTTGAAATGCTACAAAAAAGAACCACACCAATCAAAATGTATTATGAAAAATGCTTTAAGAACTACTGGAGATTCACACAAAATACAAACTATTAGCAGAAAAAGAAGTCCTCCTTCCAGAAACTCAAAGGGAAAGTAAGTCAAAGAAAACCCATCAGTGTTGAGACATCAGAGGTAACAGCTACAATCAATATTGGATTTTTCAGCTCACTTTGTAGTACTCATATTGTAGTACTATTACAGGATATGAGAATCTCAAGAAGTGATGATGAAACACAACTCTATTTTTTAACAGATAAAGTTCCTCTGTGGATGTATATTGCACATGGTGCACACATCTGCTGAGCTGCACAAATGAGCCAGTGACATCACACAGCACAAAAAAATCTCATCAGTTTTCACTGGGAGAGAAAAGCAAGAAGCCTGATAGGCAAAAGACACTGTTCAGAGCAACAAAACGAGCTCCAGAAGAGATCTGGGTCAGGGGCTTCAGTCGGTAATGAAAGTTGTGCACCTCTAGGAGCATGTCTATAGTGAACCTACTAGAAACACGAGAAACGTAGTTTATGCATCTTCCAAAAATCAATATGCTGAGAAAGTAACTCTACAGTACAACTTGTTGAAGACTTCCTACATGGCACAAAGCCACTTGAAGAGTACAAGAGAGTCACAAAGTCTCCTTTGTGAAAAGTTCTGCAAACTGGAGGCTCACACCATTTACTATGCATGCAAGTAATGCATAAGACTACAGTTTCAGAACTTCACTGACATACATATTTTAAGACTGTGCACATACTACAATAAGAAGTGTCATGAATCACAGAATGGTAGGGGTTGGAAGGGACCTTTAGAGATCATCTAGTCCAATCCCCCTGCAGACACAGGGTCACCTAGACCAGGTCACATAGGAACATGTCCAGGTGGGTCTTGAAAACCTCCAAGGAAGGAGACTCCACAACCCCTCTGTTTTTCTTATGTTTAAATGGAACTTTTTGTGTTCCAGCTTCATCCCATTACCCCTTGTCCTGTTGCTAGCTACTATGGAAAAAAGGGATGTCCCAACCTCCTGACACCCATCATTTAGATATTTGTAAATGTTAATAAGATCTCCCCTCAGTCTCCTCCAGACTAAACAGCCCCAGTTCCCACAGCCTTTCCTCATACGAAAGATGTTCCATTCCCCTGATCACCTTGGTGGCCCTGTGCTGAACTATCTCCAGCCCTCTTGAGCTGAGGAGCCCAGAACTGGACACAGGGCTCCAGATGTTCAGTGATAACATTCAGGATGAG
This sequence comes from Colius striatus, assembly GCF_028858725.1. NCBI lineage: Eukaryota > Metazoa > Chordata > Aves > Coliiformes > Coliidae > Colius > Colius striatus. The sequence goes on from NC_084759.1 coordinate 61,025,279, forward strand.
TTGTTCCATCACTTTTCCAGGAATGGAGGTGAGGATGACTGGCCTGTAGTTTCCCAGGTCGTCCTTCCTGCCCTTTTTGAAGACTGGCGTGACATTGGCCTTTCTCCAGTCCTCAGGCACCTCACCTGTCCTCCATGATTGTTCAAAAATGATGGAGAGAGGAGGAGAGATCATCCAGTCCAATCCACTGCTAAAGCAGGTTCACACAGGAAGGCATCCAGGTGCGTTTGGAAAACCTCCAGAGGAGGAGACTCCACACCCTCCCTGGGCAGCCTGTGCCAGGGCTCCCTCACCTGAACAGTAAAATAGTTTTTTCTTGTGTTCAAATGGAACTTTTTGTGTTCCAGCTTGTGCCCATTATCTCTTATCCTGTTACTTGAGACAACAGAAAAAAGTGTTGCCCCATCTTCTTGACACACACCTTTCAAATACTTGTGTTAATGTAATCCCCCCCTCAGTCTCCTCTTCTCCAGACTAAACAGCCTCAGTTCCCACAGCCTTTCCTCATCTCTGATCTGACCCAGCCTGTGGACCTCGAGGCTTTTAGCATGATCAACACAGAGACACACTGCACCTTCTAAGCACGTTTTGAGCACACACACACAACAGTCAGATTTCACACCAAGCAGACAGACTTTAAATCTGCCTCATTGACACACAGTACCTTGCTTAAAGTCACTGTCAAACATGGCTTTGCGCCCGACATAGTACTTGTATGTAACCCGCTGTGCCATACTATATTCATCCTTCAGGTTGGAGCTGTCAATTGCTCTAATTAAGGGCTTACACAGATGGAGCTTGTTGATCTGTTAAAAAGAAAATCGAATTGCTTTTTCCTTAGAGTGTACATGAGATAGTATGATACAAGAAAGGGTGGATTTGACTTAGAATATGAAATATAAAGCACAGCTTAGCAGTCTTGAACCTTACCTTAAAATAGATTTTAAACAGCTGATTCACGAGAAACAGCATGCCCCACTTCTTGGAATCTTCAATGCCTGCTCGACTGTCATAAGAAAAGAAAAAAGAAAAAAACTCCCTACTAGTACTGAACACTGTAACAAAATATTGACTTTGTCCTTATGGGAAATTACCTCCACAAACATTTCACAGATTTTAAAGGTAAAAATAGGTGTCTGGGAATAAAAGTCAAGGCCAAACTCCTTGCCTCAATCCATACCAGCAGTATTAAAACAGAACATGTGTCCTCATCTTAGACTTAAACAGTTCTGTTTCTTTTCTTCTCAATGTAATTCAAAGATATATGCAAAATATTACTCATCTGCATCAGGGTCCTCACTCCAGTCCGCAGATAAGGCACTCAATAGCATAGCAGTTGTTTGCAAGGTGAAAAATCAGATGGAAGGAAGTGCATTCTCTCCCCCTTGGAAGTGTTAAAATTGCTAAGAGTGGAAGTGAAAGAGTCACCTCTTTTCTACCTAATCATAATAAAGCAAACTGCACAATGTGGCACAAAAGTGTTACTCTTTCCTGAGAAACAGGGATATCATCAGGACTTCCCAACCACATCTGCTAGCAACGCCAAACCTGAAGGAAAGCCTCTCCAGCTGTACTTAAAGGACAGCAGACTATAACAAGATGAAACAAGGCTCAAAAGTGTTTCTTCTTACCCAGATATGGTCTTGGTAAGCAGGAAAATCTTAGGAAGAGTACATTAAATAATTAACAATTTAATAGTGCAAGTTTTATAGAGGATCCTTCACTTACGTGTCACTGGCACAGACCCGAAAACAGCTCATCAGCAGCTCTGCTGCTTTTTCCAACATGTCGCCAACTTTGCTTTTCCCTTTCTTCACTAGCTGTTGATCTGCCTATCATGACACAGAAAGAAACAATATGTAATTCTGCAAACTGGTTCACTAATTGTGAACAGTTTAATCCCTTAATACAGCATTTTATAAAGTGTTACACTAAAATATTTGTTGTATCTGTGATCTCACAAATCTAGAAGGCAGTCACAGAATCTCAAGGGCTGGAAGGGACCTCAAAAGATCATCCAGTCCAACCCCCCCATGCCAGAGCAGGACCACTTAGAGTGGGTCACACAGGAACTCATCCAAGTGGGTTTTGAATGTCCCCAGTGAAGGAGACCATAACCATCTGGGCAGCCTGTTCCAGTGCTCTGTCACCCTCACAGTGAAGAAATTCTTCCTTGTATTTCTTTGTTTCTCTTTTGCTCCAGCTTGTACCCATTGCCCCTTGTCCTATCATTGAACATCACTGAGAAGAGCCTGGCTCCATCCTCCTGACATCTGCCCTTTATGTATTTGTAAACATTAATGAGATCACTCCTCAGTCTCCTCTTCTCCAAGCGGAAGAGCCCCAGCTCACTCAGCCTTTCATCATAAGGGAGAAGCTCCGCTTCCTTCATCATCTTTGTGGCCCTGCACTAAACTCTCTCCAGCAGCTCCCTGTCCTTCTTGAACTGAGGGGCCCAGAACTGGACATAATATTCCAGATGTGGTCTCACAAGGAAAGAGTAGAGGGAGAGGAGAACCTCTCTGCATCAACTACCCACAGCCCTTGTAATATACCCCAGGATGCCATTGACCTTCTTGGCCACAGACACATTGTTGGCTCATGCTCATCCTGCTGTCCACCAGGACTCGCAGGTCCCTTTCCTCTATACTACCCTCTAGGAGTTCGTTAGTTGGAGAAGCTCCTGAACATGCACCTAATGCACAGGAGGACAGTCTTTTGAAAGTAACCCTAAATGCTGGTTTTTTTTATCACCACTAAGCAGCTCTCAAACTAAATTCAGAGTCATGTGATAGCTGAAATGGAGTATTTACAAGTCAACTCAAGTTTTCAAAGACCAAGGGTGTGGCAAAAACCAAAATCTAACTCAAGAGAGTCTTTTGAACAAAACCAAACTAAAAGGATTCCCCAGTTATGGAGTTTGAGGTTTAGAAATTATACTTAAGTTTCTCTCCACAGCCACAAGGTTAGATTTTATTTCTAAGTCATATTCAACATTTTCTAGTAGTAACACACACTGCTAAAACCTGGGACTTTCAGAAGAAATGAAAGGCATACGTTACAGCAGCAAGATAAAAAACAATGAGTTGCCAAGACATAGGAAAGGTCCACATGAGGGTGACAAAGCAGTGGAACAGGCTGCCCAGAGGGGTTGTGGAGTCTCGTTCCTTGGATGTCTTCAAGACCTACCTGGACATGTCCTTCACAACCTGATCTAGGTTGACCTGCTTCTGCAGGGGGGTTGGACTAGATGATCTCTAAAGGTCCCTTCCAACCCCTACCATTCTATGATTAATGAAGAACTTAAACATTAAAGATGAGGAGGGCGTGGAACTAGCAAGTAGATTATTTGTGCTCCAATTCACTGGCCTTAGAAAAATAACCTAAACTTGGGGGTTTTTTGCTTGTCAGCAGTTCTATGGGCTCAGCAAGAGCTTCAATGAGCATCAAAAGCAGAACACACAGATGGAAGAGGGAAAAGGAGGCAGAAACCAGATCTACTCACATTATTAGCAAAAATTCGAAGATCGAGGGCAACAGCATACATAATAGGTAAGGCCCTGGAAAAGTAAAAGACAGTGTACTTAGCATGTGCAAATTATATAAGTAAGATGTGAGGAGTAAGAGTTAATAATATATGAGTTTGAGGGTTTTTTGCTAGATGGTCATAAAACTAGAAAAGTACACATTAATCTCTAGAAATAAAGAAGGATGAACTTTTTAAAAGGAAAAGTCTCCAAGATCTCAGAATTTCAGAAATCCTACACTGGAGGAAGAATTAATTCTGAAATCCTTTTTTATTGTGGCTTTAATAAAATTCCATCTCACCTTAAATGAGTTCTTCATGTGTTTACTTATGGATCATTCCACATAATTAAGCTCAGATATTTAGTTTTCATACTTTTGGACCTAAAAACTCAAACAGGCAGCAAAAGCAATTAGGCTGCATTTAAGTATCACTGGAGATAAACTATAGGCATAATTTTACCTTGACTACTATGGTATTACATCAGGGAGATAGAAGAGTCTAGTTTCTAGCAGCTCAGTACATAAATATTATGTACTCACCAGTTTTCTTCTTTATGTGCTTGAAATGCTCGCAGGAAAGATGTATTGTATTGAGGAGAATTTAAAACACAGTGACATGAAGTACAGATTTCAAAACCAGCAGTTGAATGGTACCATATATTACTACATGAAAGGGCAGAAACCAGAAAAGCAGCAAGAAGATACAGAGACAGGATGCAAAGATGCACTAGGGAAGAACACAAGCACAGGCACACACTCCTCAGTGTGGCAGAAGTAAGAAACACTGGCCATCCAGAGATCAAACAGCAGCTTTCTTTATCAGTATCTTTCCCTACAGCCCAGTACAAGCTGAGAGGTTTATCAATTATTTGAAGGCCCTCCTGTACTTAGCCTGACATTAGTGTTCTATTTTAGAGCCAAGAAACAGATTCTTTCTTAGTCCTACAGAAAGCTGAAAGGAGGAAAGTGCATCCAGATTTCCTTGCTTAGGAACCTAAACAGCTGAAGTTTACTTGGAAGCAGACCACATTCTATTAGATTTTAAAAGGAGTAAAGACAGCTTACTCTACAAGAAGACAGACAGTTACTCTGAAAAGAATAGAAAAGATTTATGGAAAAGGATATTGCACAATAACTGTTTGACATTTGTATGCTTCTACAAAGTCATGGTTTCCAACAGCATAAGTACACCTGTCAAGGAAAAGGCGCATTAGTGCATCAGAAAATATCATATACCTAGGACAAACATTTCTTTTTGCCACTTAATGGGCAGAGAGCTTTCTAGTTTATTTAAGAGACACAGAAATTTGATTAGAAATGTTCCTAACAAAACAGTGTATTTTAACACAGTACTAAGCTGGATAATTGGCAAAAATTTATCTGAGATGAACAGGGATTTGTTTATATAATATGTATAGTATCAACTGTATGCCAATGCTTATGGAAACTGTCACTAAGATTAGCATAGATTAAAAATATTCCAAGACTGCTGAGAGTGAACTAAAGACTGTCTTAATGCAGAATTTAAAAAAATAAATACTTCATGGAATTACTTAGATCTTAAATTTGTCCTAAAAGTATTTTCATGACTAAAATTCTCTTTAAAAAATATTTATTTCCCTTACTTATTTCACTCTAAATTCTTGTGCAGGTATTAAACACAGAGGAAAGGAAACAGCAAGCACCAAAACCAAAGCTGTGTAAATGGCTATACACACACAACTGCCAGGTACAGAAAGAAAAACTTTATTCGGAAAGAGAATGTATTCCTTCCAACCCTCCCATTCTATGATTCTATGATTTATTTCCTGCAGTTCTAGTATTATTTATAAGGTTAATATTAATACTAAGTCTTCAGATAGTAAATAACTTTAAAATAACTAAGTAAACTTAAGGATATCCTTCCCCACCCCTGCTGGATGCCTCACAATTGACTTGACATTCCTAGTCCATCTTTACCTTAGGTGGGCTGCAAACATTTCATCATATGGTGGTTCCAAAACTTGTTGACACTTCTCCTCTGGAGATGGAAGCTAAGTATAGAATAAATCAATGAAACATTAAAGAAACAATGCATCAGAAACAGAATATCATATTAATATTTTGTCATGGCAGTTTTATGCATGCATGTCTTTGCTAGCTATGAGAACCTTACATTATACTCATAATCACATCCAATGTATTGAATTCCTAGTGTGCAATTCTGTCTCCAGAACCTGATTAGAGATGAAATTAAACAGCCTTAAATAAAAGCATCCAAAATGCACACAGCACAAACACTGGACCCTTGCTACCCACCAGTTTTCTCTTTATAGTCACTTTCACTTTGACATGTTATTAACTAACATAGACCTGGCCAGAAGGGACTTGCAAGACTGTATCTATCCAGAAAACAATTCAAGGTGGTACACAAAAAGTCATTCAGGACAAAAAATGGAAATAGTATCATAGAATGGTAGGGGTTGGAAGAGACCTTTAGAGATCATCTAGTCCAACCCCCCTGTCGAAGCTGGTTCACCTATATATCCTTTCTCCTACTTTCAGCTGGGGAAGGATGAATTTCCTTCCCAGTAGCTGGTACAGGGCTGTGTTTTGGATTTAACGTGAGAACAATGTTGGTAACTCAGCAATGTTTTAGTTGTTGCTAAGTAGTGCTTATCCTAAGTTATGGACTTCTCAGTTTCCCATGCTCTGACAGTAAGGAGGTGCATAAGAAGCTGGGAGGGACATTCCACACTGCAGGACATCACATCCCGTATATAAACTGGGGGGAATTAGTGGGGAGGGGCACATCACTGCTTGGGTATCGGTCAGCGGATGCTGAGCAAGTGCATCACTTGTCTCTTCTTCAGATTTATTTCTCTCTTTTTGTTATATTTTCATTACAATAATAATTATTTTTGTTGTTATCATGATATATTTTATATTAGTTACTAAGCTGTTCTTATCTCAACACACAAATTTCACTTTTGCCCCCACCCTGATGCTTCTCCCCATCACACTGGCTGTGTGATGCTCAGTTGCTGGCTGGGATTAAACCACGACGTCCTTGTAAGAACAAGAGAAACAAAGCTACAAAGGGATCTGGCTCCAGCCTGTGAAACAGATTTCTGAGGTTTATCTCCAGTAGAAATTAATCCACATTGAGAGCTAGGAAAACTGGAAACAAAAAAGGTCAAAATCAGGCTCTCACCTGTAGCCTTGGGTTTGCAACGTGTGGATGTTTAAACGATACCAATTCTGCACAAAATTGTCCATCTCTGCTGTCAATGGCTTCTTGTACCTACTCAAGAAAACAGCCACATTACAGAATGAAATCCAGCCACAGTTACACATTCATACAACTACAGAAGACACTTTCTCATTACCACTGTTTGCCCACATCAATACCAACTAAAATTCAAGTTTTTAAAGGTTTAAACCTGAACTAATCAATGTTGTACTTTCAAAACACCTGTTTTTTCAAAGAGGCGTCAGGGAGAAGCAAGGATGAACGCTATGATGACTTTTTTACTTATTTGTAGGATGCAAGCAAACCAGAGAATCCTCAAACAACCTACGTGGGTTCAGCACTGTAAAACAGCAGTTGTGAGGCAGATATGGCTAAGCTCTTTCAGTTCCACTTGGCATCAAACATATATGTGAAGGCATAAACAATCTCTGAGTAACACTTAAAGATGAAGACAGGTAGATTCAACACGTAGCCATCACTCCAAAGGCTGTTCTGATATTAGAATAGCAGCTGTACAGAATACTTTTGAAAGCTGTCAAGACCATAAATGTTATACTCTGTGGGAAAATAGCTGAATTCAACTTCCTGCTAAAGATAACTCTTTGCAAAAAACAGTCTGAGCAGCTTATTCTAACATCAAGCTGGAAATTTCTTCAGTTGTGCAAGTAGTTTTAGAAATTACTTAAGAGTTTCTTTCTCACTGCTCATGCTTTATTTCTCATATTTCTGTGTCCTAATAGGACAAAAAAATTGAAACATTTTTGCTGTACAGAAAGCTCCCATCAAATGAGAAAAATCACAGACTAAAATAGCAAGGGAAGCGGCAAAATCAACTGCAATCTGTCTTTCAGAGATTGGTGGAAGGTTTTATCAAGTAAAGGAGAGACAATTTTGTGTTTTGGAAGTAGTTTTTCATACTAAATGTTAAATGGACTGTCAGCTGGATAAAATGCTGACTTTTCAAGAGCGGATCACTATCCTAAGAGATCAAGAGCGGATCACTATCCTAAGAGATCTCAGACACTCCACCTTTGAGATTAAAACCCAAACAATTACTCTTTGTGACCTTCACTTAATTGACTTGGCTGAAGGCAGTAAGATGGTAATGATGAAAACACAATGGTTCAGAAAGAAGCAGTAAGATTGGTCAGGCTAAAAGACTGACACTAAGAGTGCAGTCCAGCTGGCATCTGGTCCTTTCTCTCTACCCTCCATGCCGTATATGTTGCATCTCTGCACACTCTGCATCCTTGTACTCCTTGACTTCCCAAGCTGAGCTCATTATTGCATGTACACACAATCTCACCACTTCAATTCTTATGGAAAAACGACTTCACCACCACAACATCAATTAGCAACAGACGTTTCCAGGTGTACATCTTTGGTACACAGACCATACACTTAATACTGGCTTAAGATGTACATTCCTCTATCGCATGGCACATTCTAGGTTGATTTATTCCTTAAACAAGCCAACATATTTACACCGAAGCAAAACACATCTACATACTTTAACCGTGCCCATAAGCAAACCAACTTGCTTACCTGCTGCAAATATTGATTTATGGTGATGTGTGCCATTGAAATATAAACAGGCGAGGCAGGAATCCCGAATAAAACGCAGTTGTCTCACATCCTGCGAAACGGAGCTGATGAGAAAGAATGGTAAAGCGGGAGAGTCTCGCACGGATCCCCTCTACATCCCGAGCAAACGCGGGGGAAACTCTATCGACCCTAAACCGCGGGCAGAGCAACACGGCGGCGGGGAGGGCTGAGCACAGACACATGCTGTTTGCCGGGAGGGTGGGGGGTGGGAAACCTTGGCACAAAGGAAGAGAGGAGGAGGAAAATGAGGATGAGGAGGAGGCCGGAGCGCCCTGGAAGCCCACAGATACTGAAAGCGGAGGGTTGACGCTAGAGGCGGAAGGAGCGGGGTAGCGGGCGGAGAGCGGCATGCCCCAGCCCCGCACCCTCGGCATACCCCTGGCATGCCCCTGGCAGTCCCTACCCCATCCCAAACCCACCCGCAAGTCACAGTGCAGCGCTTCCAGCAGTCGGCGCGGCGCAGCACGGCACGGAACGACGCAGCCCGACCCGATACGGTCCGGTCCGCTACTTCCGGTAACTGGCGCCGCGTATCCGGCCTCAGCAAGGCACGGTTGCCCCACCTCCAAGTGGGCGAGAGGAACGGCGGGGGGGGGGGGGGGGGCGGCACGTGACACGGCCCACCCACTGGCTTACCACGCCTCTTCTCCGCCCGCAGCGGCGCCCGGGGCGGTACGGCTTTGCCCCCCCCCCCCCCCCCCCCACGATAGCCAATGGAAAAGCCCGACGGGCGGGGCCGTGGGCGCGCGTCACCAGGGAACCTCGTGCGCCCGGGTGTGCCGCAAGCTCGCGGGCAGCGGGGGTCGCGCTCCCCGGGGGTGGCGTGGGAGCGGCCGCGCCTGCTCGCACCCGTCAGCTCACCCCATAAAGGAGGCGAGGGGTAGCCCCCGGGAGCCCCGTGTCAGTTTAACTCGGGAGAGCGCTGCGGCTTGGCCCCTTGCCTCCCATCCCTGCTGGCTGTGCTATGGGGAGCCTCGCTGCCTGCCAGGAGCGCTGGGGCTTCTCTCACGCTTTGCGTCCAAAAAGTTGAAATCAAGCATTTAACTCTTGAAGCCATTGCTTTTAATGGCACTAACGGGATGTGTGTAAAACAAGGGTCCTGGCAGGCTGTGGCCGTGAGGTCCAACCCGGGTGTACCCGGGTTGGGCTGGGGCCTGCCGGTGTCAAGGATGTAGGCGAGCTCTCGGGGCTGCTGGCTCTTCTGGGGGACAAACTGAGGTCAGAGGGGAATCGCGGCCGTTCCTTGGCGTGGTTCCGCTTCGCGGCCCGGGGCGCGAACAACAAATAGAACCAGACGAAGTAAGGAGGAACACCCTGGCTATAAGGCGATGGCGCGGAGCTGCTGCTGCCGCCGCCGCCCGCCCGGCCCCGCGGGCTCTGCCCCGACCGCCAGCGGGCGCGGGAGCCATCTTGAGAGCGGGGCTGGCTCTACGGGAGCGCCGGGGCGCGGACGGCGAGCCGGCCGCCACGGCGCCTCGGGGAGGGCGGCGGGAGGCGGGTGGCTGCCAGTGACTCCCGGTCCGGCGGCACTTGGCAGCTACCCGCGGGCAGGGCTGGGAGGCCGGCGCGGTGGGGGAGGGCAGCTGGGTGGCGGAGGAGGAGGGGAGCGGAGGCGGGGACCAACCAGCCCCGGCCCAGCCCAGCGCCTTGCCCCGGCCGGCCGGACACGGCGCCCGGGGCGGAGATGGCGGACGAGCCCCAGAAGAAGCCGCACTTGTCGGCCTTGGTGGGGCACACCAACGGGCTCACTAAGCCCGCCTCGCTGGCCGCCGCCACCCGCGCCGGGGGAGGAGGAGGAGGCGCGACCGCCTCCTCCAAGAAACTCGTGATCAAGAACTTCAGAGGTGGGTGCGGGCCAGGCCAGGCCCTATGCCCCGGCAGGTGCGCCCAGCTCCGCCGCCCGGCTCGCTCCCGAGCTTTGTTTACAGCGGGCCCGGCCGTTCCCCGCCCCTTCTCAGCGGCAGGCAAGCAGCGGGCCGGGCCGGGCCGGCGACAGGGGCGCCCCGCCGCTGTCACCCGCCCCGCCGCCTTATCGAGGCGAGAGGAGGCTGCCGCTGGGCTGATAACTCTCCGCTGCTATCACCCTCCCGCGTTAAGAGCTTACGGGGACACGCGCGGGGCTCCGTGCGTGGGGGCAGCGGGAGGAGCAGCGCGGCGACGACATTGCGCCCTGTAGGAAGCGGGCTGAAAGCCACCTTAGTGTCAAAACTAATTAAAGCAAGGCGAGGGTTACCTTGCTAAAAGTAACGCGGCGGTAAAACACAACCACCCGGTCGTGGGAGCGGCCTCAGGTCGCCGGCGAGGTCGCGGTGCCGGCGCTGCCCGTGCCGGGCAGGGTCCGCGCCTCGGCCCCGGGCGCCCCGGCGTGTGTGAAGGGGTCAAAGGCACCGTGCAAAGGTTTCGTCGCATGAGAGGCGGGGAGGGGTGGGTGGGTTCGTAACCAAACATCTTGTGCCAAACGTAAACGATCGCGCACGGCATGGCCGTGCAGGACATAACGAAGCGGAGTGAGAGGGGTTGGTTAGAGACTCCTCTTGGGCTGCTAGTGTTCGACTACCTGTATCTTCCTTCACAGAAAGACCCAAATTACCGGATAATTATACTCAGGACACATGGCAGAAACTTCATGAAGCAGTGGGAGCAATACAGAGTAGCATTTCTATTAAGTACAACCTTGAAGAGCTCTACCAGGTAAGATGCCTAGGTTTGGGTGTTGGTTTTTTTTTCAGTTTAACAGAAGGAAAATAAACTGCTTTGGGGCTTTCACAGAGCTACATGTCTAACAGAATGCCTTTTGATTTGTTAAAATGTTCTGAACTCTTCACTCCATACTCTATTTCTAGTCAGTGTGCAGTTTTATATATTAATTCCTTGGAGAGCTACCAGGCCTATAAAAAAAGCAGTTTATGCTGGGTGACACAGAAAGCTGTGCCTGGCCAGGACTGAGGTTTAAGTCTCGATATGTTCAATACAGTGCCTACCCAAGATGAAAAAGGGATGTTACACTTGCTGAGTTATGCAAATACTTGTTTCATGATAATTTGTCTTTTGTACATGGTATGGTCTCTTGTGAATAGTGCTGTCGAAATATTCGTTATTATTAGGTACGAACAACTGGACTTCAGCATCAATACCCTTTGGGGAATTAAAAAAGAATCTCGGTTAAGCAGGCAACAAGCTGTTAGTTTACCTGTGTTTTTGAGTACTATTTACATTTTCATAACAATCAGGATCTTAGCTTTTTTATTTAAATGGTGAAAAAGCATTTCTGGAACATCTGAACTACTAGAGCAGGGGCTAGGGATTGTAAAAGAGAGAAATGCTCATTAATCATTTATTCCTTCCTACTTCCACAATTTAAATGATTTTGTATTATTTAAAATGTATGTGCTTTAAGATATATAACTGAATTAATTTTTACAGCGATGATGTTATAAAAATTACTGATGTGCTAAATTGTACATAGCTTAGATTAGTGATGAATTTTCTGTGGATGTAGGTATTTGATCTGCAGATGGGGATCTCGTTGTTGTGTGCTGAATACTTAAGTAATTATTGTGCTCACTTAAAGTTTTCTATATGTTTAGTTGAAGTAGGTTTGATGTTGGCTGCAAAGTGCAGACTGGTGGAAGAGAAAGCCAGCAGTCCATATTGGGTCCACACTTAAAAAAAAAATCAGGATGGTGTTTAGAGCTGACTGTACTTTCTCTGTGATTCATTAGGGTATGTAATATATGGGTGTGAAAGGGCTGATTATGTAAAGGCAGGTGGACTTAATAAAATGTATCCCCTTTAAATAGAGAACTTGACCACGATACATTCATCTGTTAACACTTGCAGGTTTGCAAAGTTTGAGTTACATAATACATTTTTTGCTTTTAAACTCAGCTCTTGATTAAATCATACTTTTTCATGTCTACCTGAAAAAAACCAACAAACCCACGAATGCTTTGTGGTACTTAACTCATTTTTGGAGGCTCAGAAATGAGATTATAATTCTGTGACTGAAAAATCTCTGGGGTACAGACTTAAGTTTTGGCAGAAAAGAGCGAGAGAGATTTCAGATAAACCATAGAGAAAGAACTGTACTTCTTGCTTTTTCCATTTGTCTGCGTATTTGTAAAAACTGCACAAGGCCAGTCCAATATTCTGCAAGGCAGCAGTGCGAATCAGCAAGATTTCTGCACGGTGAGTGGTGGCAGTCAAAGTTGCCTGTGCATAGATGGTACTTATTCTCCTGCCAAAGGAATAAAAGATGAAGCTCAGCATCTATCAGAAACCTGATCTGTACTTACAGGTCATTTTAACTGCCTGTTGGTGTGCACCGAGTTGTCCACAGGGGAAAATTTCTCTATGTGCATCAGTTCTTAATATCAGGGGTGGGTTTTTTTGTGTTTATGTGTGTCTTTATCTGACATTATGGGAGGAAATGAGCAGCCTGATGGAGTTCAGTGTGGTGAGCGGGCTGATATACCAGCCTGCCTTTCAGCTTTCTGATTTATTTATTTATTTTAGCACAGTGGCTGAAGAAAAGCTGAAGATCAATGACAAGGCTTTGTGACAAGCCTGAAGGATACTCCTTTCCAGGCATTAGAGGCAGCATGGGATCAGGCATGAAGGTGCTTGGCAGGGACATAGTCAGTGAGCAGTGGGAAGGGTGGCAGCCAATTTTTTGTGACTAAAATAGAAATAATGTCTGTGATTCGTGGTAGATTGGACAGATTTTGATAGAAGTAGCTTATACTTGATGGGACAGAGAAAGTGGGGCAGGGCAAAGAATTGCTGAGTGAGGAGTGAGTGATTAAAAATAATGGAAAAAAGAAAATTCCATTTGCAGCAAGGTCCTAAATAACCTGAAATGGGGCAGCACCACCATTCTGGAGGACACGGAGGAGGACAGAGTAGTAGCGAAGGAGAAAAACCCAACATGATGAGAGTCTTGACCAGACTTTTATTTGGATGGATGGATGAATAGGAAGAGCTATATTTTAGGAAGCATAATGTGTGAATACCTACCTACAAAATGATTATGTGCGAATACTGTTTGTTGCAGATGTCAGTTTATTTATCTGTTTTAGGACCAGATGAAAAACATAACATAGGCACCTTCTGATAGTTTTGTTTGTTTGCTTTAATATTGTATAAAAATTGAGGAAGCTGTAGTTGATGTGCATTTAACTACAATGGCACCAGCTAGGTTAGAATTACCCCATGGAGAGATCTCTGGGAATAAGATAGCTTTGTGTTTTGGAAGACAAACTCTTCAGGATATTAGATCATATAGAAGAGATAATACAAAAAGTAGCAATAACTTGCATGCAGAGTGTTAAAGGAGAAGACTCTGTTCAAAACAAACTATTAAAAGGCTGATTTGAAACAGAACTTTTACTAGATTTGTGTAGATGAAGAGTCTGAAAGTTATATCCTCGTAGATGTGATAATTACTGTAGCTTTTTTTCCAAGCTAATTATGGGCAAGACAAATAAAAGTCATATTTCTTCAGAAAGGCAGCAAAAACTTGAAAGGTGAAGGAGGAGGAAATTACTGGGTTTCATGCCTCCCTCCATCAAAAAAAGAGAAGAAACAGCTAGTAGATGCTGCTATCAGATGATACAGCTGCTTTTGAAATTATACTTTAACCCAATACTGTTGCCCAGAGAAGCAGCCCCGCTGTCCCCCAACTTCTCTCTTGGCCCATGCATTTCGATAGCCCATGTGTTTGGATTACCTTAAACTGAAAGAGAGTGAACCCTTCATCAAAGGGTTACACGCTGACATTAGGCACCAGAGTGTTTGGCATTGCAAAGAAATAAGACACCAAAAAATGATACAATTTAGGTAAAACTGAGTAAAGGCCAAACAGTGGGAAAATATTGAACATTACCAAAGTTCGTTGATGTTATCAGAAGACTTGTCAACAAAATGATACTATATATCCTCTGGAGCAAAGGAAAACTTTGTTGTGTCAGTTTTAGTTGCCCAGGTGAAATAGTGCTCTAAGTCTTAGGCAGTGTTCTCTGCAGCATAAAAGCATAAGGGCAGTTGACGTGAAGTTAAAGACAGCTGCATTTTCAGTTCTGAAAATCGTATCCAACTACTTTGGATAATTTTCTATGAAGGACCAAACGGCCAAAAGTATTTACTGTAAACTTTACTGTTCTCACAGGACATTTATCTGTCTTCACAGGACGTTTAGCTGTCTTCAGTTGTGATTCATTTCAGATGCTGTGGTCTATTAATAAAATAATTTATTGTAATAGAGCACACAAGTTAAAATAAAGTGTGCCTGGAACAAAGTCTAAATATAGGCAGTGGTATCAAGCAAGGCTATGTTTTCTCTTTGGCATTCTCATTGAGTTTCTTGTGAGGAGAAAACATCAGCGTAGGACACAGTAGCTACTGAATAGCCGACCAGCAGTGTTCTGCAAACAGCCAGAGCTCTCTCAGCGTAGTCTGAGTCAGCTGTGTAACGATTTATGCCAGTGTAGTGACCACAAGAACGTTGGGTTTTGGGTAGAATCAATCTTCTTGGTCAACTACGGATAAATAAACTAAGTCCCGTGAGGTCCCAGTAGATCAATTCAGGTCTTTATTTAACAGTTAATATGAGGGGGATTTGTTTGGGTTTTGTGATATGTGTGAATCAGGGGAAATTATCAGAAAGAAGCAGGTTAATAAAATAACAGGAGGGCGGCTGTATTCATTTAAAGAGGTTGAAATGTCTACCTTAAAGTTATTAAGATATGAAGATATTTGGAATTACGGTGTTTCCATTCCTCCCTCCCCCCCAAAAAAGAGTGCTGGAGGATGCACCAAATGGACCTACAGGAAGAGTTCTGCTGAGAAGTATTCTGGCAGGGAAATTATAGTAATGTTGAACAGCACATCTGAAATCTGACCCAGGTAGTGATGGTAGGCCTTGATTGTACACAGGATCTAGCAGTATAAGAAGGGATAAAAATCAGAAAGGAATCCTGAAGTGTTAATTTTTCTACATAGTTTAGGTAATTTCATTTCAGTGTTTTGTTTTTGTGCACAGCTGGGACAGATAACAGTGATCCTTTTTTTCCCCTTTGTTGTTGGTCTTGATTACACAGGCCTGAAAATTTGAGTTCTTTTTGTTTGTCTCATTCACAATCTTTTTTTTTTTTTAGGCTGTTGAAAATCTCTGCTCTTACAAAGTCTCTGCTACTCTGTACAAACAGCTGCGCCAAGTCTGTGAAGATCATGTGAAAGCACAAATCCTTCAGTTTAGAGAATATCCTTTTGTCATGCAAAGAAATGGTTAGAATTATTAGTTTAAAGCATTATTTTTTTAAAACAACGCTTTGTACAAATTACACCAGAGTTTGCTAATGTGTTCAAGAGCTTCTTTGACCATTTATGTATTTACAAATCAAGCATAAGCAACTTCAGCCATCTAGGAGAATAATTTTTGTGTACCCATAAGGAGCATGCTAATTATGATTTATTCATTATTTTAGTAGGAATGCAGGTTTTACACCTGATCTAAAAAAATGTCAACAGCACTATGAGATTTAATGGCAGATATGGATTTTTATGGCAAGTGAGTAGTGGAGAGGCTTACAGTAGCAGTGGGTTCATTACCATGGTAATTTTCAGCAACAATGCCCCCCATAATATAATTCTCAAACCTAAAGTGCAACTGTTTGGCTAAAGATAACTATGGAGCAACGTATCACAGGGGCATTCAACAAGCCCTTTAGATATCTTCTGTGTACTTTGGCAGGTTCTTGGGAGAAAGCTTTAGGATTAGGAGATCACTTGGCTGTCTTGGGATGCACAGAGAAGTTTCATAGTAAATTTCCCCCTAGTTTTCTGAAGTTACATTGCTGGGCTTTCCTTTTGGATAACTGATCAAAGAAGTACCTGTAGATGTTCTCTGGACACCTGGGTGCAGCCAGCCCTGTTTCCTAAATCCCATCATGCTTTGCATGCTGAGACCGTGTGATAGTTGTGTTTTGTGTAGTAGCCTAGGGGTTGTGCTTGCTCAGGCAGCAGGATAAAGAAAGTCTGTGTCTACCTGGCTGATCCTGGACAGTGCCTTAGCAAGCAGATACTGGAGAGTGCCGTAGTGAACTGATACTATAGTACTTTGAGTGCTAGCAGTGTTTTCCAGGTCTCTCTGTGTATTTTATGAACAGAAAATGATAGGTTAAAATGGAAAGAATCAAGGGACTGAGGCCCAGAAAGAATCTTCTTTCCAGGTGAATGCCTTAAATGTGCTTTGGGTTGTGACTCATTTTCTCAGTTCACTGCATTTTGCAGGTAGGTGTCTACACTCATAAAGAAGACATATTCTTTTCTTTCCTTTTTTTTTTTTTCAACCTATTATTTAGCTAAGTCCCTACATGGGTTTGAGTTGTGTGTTTTGGGTTGGTTTTTTTTTTTTTGAGTCTCAGTCAAGTGACTGATTCCCACATAGTGTATAAGAAACATAGGTACGTATATCAGCGTTATTATTCACCTCTTACATGGCAGCTGATTTTTTTCATTACATTTACTTTGATGCATTTAAAATCATATCTAAATAAAAACTACAGTAGTCTCTTAAATATAGCTCATAGTTTTTTGCATCCTTACCCTTTCAGACCTCAGATGATCTCTCAAGAGATATCTTAAAAATGGTGTTTTAAAGTTTTGCCTTTTTCCCACCCTCTGACAGAAGTGATGATTTGGAGAGTTGAGAGTTTTATATTTTACAGGTATACCACTTTATATCCCAATGAAATGAGGTCAGATTAACCACATTTGGTCAGAGGGAGTTGGAGATGATACTATTCAGGACAGGAAGGTAAAGCCACATTTGGATTTACTCATATGGCACATGAGAATTCCTTTACTTGTAAATAACAGTCGTCTCTGTTGTGTAATGAAGAAAACTCAGTAGCTTACTTGGGGAGACCTGGAGATGTATATGAAAAGAGAGGTATTTGGATTTGTTGAGGATTATTTAGAACTGTAATTGCTTTTAAGAGATTAGGGTCACTCCTGTTGTGCACAGCGTGAACTCATTAAACAAACAAAATAAACCTTTCTATCCCTCTCACCTCGGTTGGTGACGAGGTTGTTTATGACACTGTTGTTGTTAAAATCTATATCGAAGTTATCCAGCGCAGCCACTAGATGGTATTACTGAAGAGCAGTGAGTGTTATTCCTTGAAAACATAGGGAGGCCTTTTGGAGAACTGCCAGCCCCAGTGCTGGACAGAGGCTCTGCAATTAACAATTTATCCCTGGGCTGTCACAGTAACATCAGAATATCCATGGAGCAGCTTTGCTTAATGGCTGACAAAGATCATCTATAGAATCTGGCCTCAAAAGAGACTCAGCAAGCTAGTTTTCCTTAATAGGTTCTGTACAGATTCTCTGGATAGCGTTTTATTTTTAAAGAAGATAAATAAATGCTGGCAAGATCATTGCAGACAAATGGTAAGTTGAATGTTTGTTCAGAATACATATCCTTGAGGTGTGAAATCTGGCCAAAAGGAGTTTGTCATGGTTTTAACTTGGGACTGCTTTGCACCTCCTCCACAAAGCTTCTTCAGCATTGCTTTTCACTTTCTCTAGCTGGGTGCAGTTTTGTTGTTGAAAACTTATGTTCTGTTGTGTTAACTCTGACTTCCATGGGTTTCATAAAAGTTGGAAAAATACAGAGAAATATACTAACATCTGTTTTCTATGGTTGGAAAGAAAAACTAACCAGGCTATGCTGAAATTGTTTGCTGTTTATAATTTTAAGGGATTGGGGAATGCACAATCCTTGTTTTTAGGTGGCTTCAAGAGCAAGGTTAATTTGGGGCCTTTTTTTTTTTTTGCAAAGCAGAATTGATTATCCTGACTGTAGGGCTAAGAAACAGGAAGATGAAAGAACTGAAACTCCTTCTGCCTTTGTCCTCTACCCCTACAATCAGTTATGTTACCAAACAAAATAGTCTCTAAGATGCTGTATTCTCCCTTTAAAGATGAATTACTATAATTATAAACCATCCTTTTACAATGACTTTTCATTACATTGTCACTTAGCTTGTGGTACAGGTACATTGTCACTTGGCTTGTGGTACAAACATTCACTCATGTTTGAATTTCTCTTTTGGTTCCTTGAATCCACCCTTCTCCCCACTCCTGTGGGGGATGGGCAGAGGTGTGTGAATTTTATCTGAAATTAAAATGGAAAGAACTATAAAAACTATTTAAAATAAATTCAACAGCCTTATGAAAACAGAGTTGAAGTTTATTGTCTTGAAAATGTAGTTAATCTGGGCCTCTGTTTTTATAAAAAAGGCTTTTTTTATGAGCTCTGTTCACTTTAATTACTTTTCCTCCTCAAAGCACGAACTTGTAGCAAGTGACTTTCTCGCCTGCGTGCTTAGCTAGCATTTGTGGTATTTAAACAAAAAAGTCAGCCTTGCTGATGTTTTACTGTAATATGCTCGGCCAGAAAGTCTGTCAGCTTGGGAATTGCTTCAGAAGCAGTGAAATCTTTTAGGAGAGGAGTAGGTGGACAGCTAAGGATAGAAATCACTCTATCTGGCCTGGGGGTTAGTTACTGACATCCTGAGTTATGCTAATACTAACTTGGAAGCTGGGCAGCCTTTTAATGAGCAAAGTTAAAGATGGATTTTGAATGTGAAAGTAATAAGCTAAAAAAATCTCCTCCTACTTTAAAAATATCTATATTTTTATACTTTCTTTCCTTTGTTAGAATGAATACATCTCTATTTTTCTTATGAATTTTGGCAGCTAACTTTAAAGCTCTTTTGCAGAGCTTATTATTGCCTCTGCTTAAAGCTTAAAAAAAAGAGAGAAGGCAAAAGCCATGCTATTTTAGCATGCTATTTTAGGATGTTTACTGAATGTCTTGGTGGTAGTGCTTGAATGGCTTATGTATCTCAGTAGCAGTAAAACTCCTAACAGGCTGATAAAACTATCTAGTTAATGGTTATGAATTTGAAAACTGTCTTGGATGTACTTGGCAATAGCACTTAGTATTAACATCAATAAATTACATACCAGTAGCTGTATAAGCCACCATAAAAGTTGAAAATAAATACATCAGTAATTAAAGTGCATGTCTGTGTGATGTAGTTTTTCAGAAGTTGCTTTATAGTTTAAAATGTCACATGATGGTGAAGAGAAAAGCATTTTCTTTACATTTTTTCAGATCATGATCAGAAGCATTTTCTTATTTTTGGATCGTACGTATGTGCTTCAGAATTCAATGCTTCCTTCTATATGGTAGGTATCCATGTAAGTATTCCTCGAATCTTACAGAGTTCGAACATGTTATTATATTTGCAAAGGTTGAAAATGAGTTTTTCATGTTGTATTTCATCATGTGTAATTGGTCTTTAAAATTTAGTGTTAATTTATGAAAATACACACCTCAGCATATGCACATGTCATTTCCTGCTTTCCTTGGAATATTCATTGTAAAGTGAGGGTAAAAGAAGGAAAAGGTCTGTCAACATATGGTAACAGTTGAGGCACCTATACATAGCTGTAGTTGTTACAACCTGGGTGAGGCTGGCTGTATGAGGAACCTCCTTGAGCTGCTGCCTTTGCACCTCATTGCTGGCCTAGCATTACTGTGACTGCTCCTGGTTTTGTCAAAGTTCAGCAGTTCTTGTTCTATTTTTGTTATTTCTTTTAGTTTAATTAAGTCAGATACACTGGCAAGGTGCAGATCATTTTTCAAGCATTGGCCTCTTGAGAGTTGAGACCTTGTGGCTCAGAGCATTGAAGTAATGCTGCTGTACATTCAGCACACAACAGTCATGCCTTTGAGTGTTCTTGTCTTTTAGCATACCTCCTGGTTGGCATTTTACATCGTTGCCCAAGCAAACAAAGCCAGACTTTGCCAAAAATTGATGGTATTGTTACTCTGTCTAAAGCAAAAACATATGTAGGTGAAGTACTGAAGTAAGAGCACACCTTTTCCCTGTTTGGCTGGCTTCTTTGCTCTCAGGAGTTCCTCAGGCTGCCCGAGGAACCTGGCGTCCTTCTCCCACCTGTCACTTGTCCCGTGGACATCTTTCTTCCTGGCTTCTGTAGTAGCTTTCCTCCAACTCTTTGTGTTGGGCTTCCTTATACTAAATGTTGTTCAAGAGATTTGTTCATGCTTTGTGTCTCCTTTTCCCTCATATTTGGAAAAAACCCCTATATTTAAGTCCTGATGTGAAAAATTTGGAGGTTACAAGTTTTATCTAAGATTCCTCAGTTTTCATTGTCCAAGAGAGTGTTTAATAATTGACTGCATCATGACATAGAGGCACCATTCCTCATCCTCTCCAAATGAAACAAGAATCTGATACAAGTGATCAGAAGGTCCTAAACATACAGAGAAGTTGTGCCTTTGAGCAAAACTTATAAATGACACATAGATTGATTCAGGCAATCTAAGGTAATAAGTTACACAAAGATTGACTGATCCAGGGAATCTTCCATTAAGGCATATGTTCAGGTTTTTTTATAGTAATACATTTTTTAATAAACGGAGAGTGTCGTGGTTTAGGCCCATCAGGGAACAAAAGACCACAATTAGCTTCAGGTACCAAAGACCTGAGGATTGCCAAAGAGCAGGGAGAGCTTAACTGCTGCTTAAGGTTCAGGACAGAACAGACCAGGCTCCTCGGCTTGGGGAAGAAAACAAAAAATAATTTAATGCAACATCAACTAAAACATAACCTTAAAACCCCACAACATAACCAAAATAAAACAACACAGAATAGTACAACTATGAAGAGTCTGACCAGCCCTTTAAGAACACCTTCTTCCCACACCTCCCCTCTTCCTGGGCCCAGAGCCCTGATCCTGGTGTTTTTACCTCCTCCCCCCTGAACGGTCCAAGGGGGCAGGCAGTGGGTGTTTCAGTCAGTCTATTCCTGATAGCTTCTGCCGTTTGTCCCTCCTCAGGGCAGGTGGGCTCCACACCCGTCCTCCCTGCAAGTCCCTGGGGTACCTCACACACGGTAGCCCTGCACGGGTTGCTCCAATGTGCATTTGTCCCAAAGGCTGCAGCTCCTCTCTGCCTCTCATGTGGATCTGCTCTGCGGCTCGCAGGCTCTCCAGCACGGCCTGGGCCATGGCCATCTCCCCATACAGTCCCCCGCCCGTCCAGGTGCACTCACACGGAGCTGCTGATGGCTCTCAGTCCTGCCATGGCCCTGCATGGGTTGCAGGGGTACAGCCTGCATTCTCACCACAGCTTGTAGAGGGGTCTCTGGTCTATTGCTTCTCCTTCCTTCCTCCTTCTCTGACTGTGGGGTCCGTGTGGTTGCTTCCGTCTTATATCACTCTTACACCTCCTGCCAGCACTTTAAATTCCCGTCCCTAAATAGTGATGGCAGAGGTGCCAGATTGGCCCAGCTGGGCTGGAGGTGGGTGTGAACCCAGGAGCCGGAGGAGAGTCCAAAAACTTTTTACCGGGTCTTCACTGCAACCCCTTCCCCCTGTTACCAAGCAAAAGCTGCTCCTTGCTATACCATGACAGAGAGTGATATTGTCTATTAATGTTAAATACAGACAGGCTGGTCCCAGTTCTCAGCTGAAGTGGTAACATGTGACCTGGCATTTTTATGATAATTCTTATTATAGTTTTCTTAGAGGACAGTGTCAAAAAGAATATACAGACCATTAATATATTTTCTTTCTGGGTAATCTGTATCCATATATATTTTATATGTGTTTATTTTTCTCAAACCGAGATACAGATTTTGAGAAGAACCAGCAGCGTGACTTAACTGATTTCCAATATTCACACAGGGATATGGGGCTAGAGTTATTTAGAAATCATGTCATTAGTGATAAGCAAGTCCAAAACAAGACTATTGATGGGATCCTCCTGCTGATCGAACGAGAACGAAATGGTGAAGCTGTGGACAGAAGTTTGCTGCGGAGTTTGTTGAGCATGCTGTCTGATCTGCAGGTGAGTACAGCAAACTTTACTGACAACAGCTATTTTGAGAAACAGAGTTTGGACTATTCTGAATTGTGTGATACACACAAATAATTTTACTCTTTTATAAATGTGCTTCAAAATCTTATCTACTAGATTAAGAAGTACCTCTTCTTTACCCCATGTACAAACTTCTATACTTTTTCATTAAATGAGAAATCTGTGTTTGTTTTCCTTAGCAGAACTAGTGGCCTATAGACTCTGGTATTCTCTGACTGAATCACTCATTTTCTAATCCTAGTGCTGTTTAAATGTAGGAACAACAACAACAAAAAAAGCCACCTTTCACTGTAAAACAGGCATCGCTTTTTGGAGGACAAATCTTGGGTCTGTATAACAAAAAATATCACTGTATTGGTAACTTCTTAGCAGAGATGCCAAGGATAGAATGGGATGCAAAGTTAAGGTCAAGGTTTTTTAATAGATAAGGTCAATCTGTAATTTACTGGAACTTTCTGTTAGTGTGAGTGCTAAGTAACCTAATAGACTAAAAAAGTGCTGTGTTTCTGACTTAAGCTTAGATTGTCCTCTAGCTGACATCGCAGCCTTGTGTGATGTGCAGTAAAACTTAGGAGCTACTTTTCATTCTTAAAAACTGTTAAGATTGCTCCATTCTCAAGTGACGTACAGTGTTACAAAACTGGCTGAAGGTTTAGAGAAGAGTTTGAAGGGAAAGACTGCATAAAGTAGGCCTTTTTGATCAGACAGCTTACCTGCTTTTCCTGCTTTTCTGCCTTTCACGTTAACCCTCCTGACTTTTATCCATAACTTTCTCTAGTGTACCAGAAAAATTAATAACTAATTATTCTAGTCAAGAAAGGAGGCAAACTTCTGTCAAGGATTTTTTCAGATCACATAACCTCGAGGTGCAAATCTGATTTGTGTGCTTTTTGTCACCTTTTTTCCCCATTGTTATTTGCCAGGTTTCTCTAACTTCAGTCAGCTTTTCCTAGGTGTTGGCTTTTTACTTTGTTGAAAAAATAATAAATAACTAAAGATAAGTGTTACCCTTTATTGGATCCTTCATCCAGAATTTGATCTAAGTCTGTGTTCCTCTTCATTGTCCTGAAAGTGTAGTTTTCTTTTTTTTCACTAGGGAAACTAACCTAGTCTAATATGTTCTTTTATATCTGATGCTTCACTGAGGTAGAGATCTCAGGATCTCTGCTGCTTCCTTTTTCAACAGAGGTTAGGTTCTGGAGTAAAATTAATTAATGAAGCAAATATTGTATTTCATTTGAAAACACTCTCCTACTCATTCCTGATTTTTAGGCAGTTATTTTTAGGCCATTACAGCCCAGCTGCTGAAAACCGATTCCTCCTTGCATAAATCCTATTCTATATCAGTTTCCTATTGTAGAGTTTTAAATGATTTGTGCAGAAGAGGGTTCCATGTAGTGTTAGGTTAATGCTTTTTCAGTTATCCTGAAAGAAAGGAAGGTAAGAAATGAAATCTAGTGTTTGATTCTGTTGAACATGTGTAAAGAGAAGGCTTAAAACAGTGAGTTGATGTCTGCTTCTGATGCTAAGAGAACTTCTGTGTTAATGTAAAGTTACTCTGACACGTTTCAGAACTGTGTTTTGTTCTTGAGATTTTACTTTCCTCTATGCCCGACAGCCAAAATATGCTACCCTTACTGGCAGCTTAATGTAGGTAACTAAATTAATTTCTTGACCAGGTTTACAAGGAATCATTTGAACAGAGGTTTCTGGAAGAGACAAATTGCTTATATGCTGCAGAAGGCCAGAGATTAATGCAAGAAAGAGAGGTAGGTGCATGCTGTGGATGATTGCTTTCATGTTAGCATTATTTGCTATGGGATTCATGAGAGCTTCTGGTAGTGCTATGGTGTGTTAGTGTTCAATGAAATTCAGTGACACTCAGGTACAGATGCATACGTTCACATGTTTTGGTGTGGACCTCAGTATTGTATCAAAGGGAAGAGCAGATTGCCTTGGTGCTTGAAATACAAAATTAAGGATGGAGAAGCCCAGCAACATTTTATGTAGCTAAAGTCACACTACCAGAAAGTCATTTCTGCAAATATTATTTTTGCCCAAGAGCTGTAAAATATCCCCCTTCATTGTTTTACTATGCAGTTAACACCTAAGTAAACCATTTACTTTTTTACTACTATTCTGTTGCATTTATTTTCTGTTTAATTTCTTTTCCGTATTAGTTAAATAGACTTAAGACTGTTTTGTGTTCAGCCCTCTGAAGATTAAATTATGCTTTGTAGCAGGGAGCAGTTAACTCTTGATAGACACATACTGCACAGGAGAAACTGACATTGAAATAATAGAATATATGGTTCACACAAATTGAAGATCTGCTCTGTGATGTCTTAAGGGCTGTCTTAATTCAGAAGGGTTTTGAGAAGTTCTCAGATTTCTTTTTTCTCTTCTGTCAGGTATGATGGTTATAATACTTTTAATACTTTTAATACAAAGTAACATTTGGTTAATAAAATACAGATTATGTAATACATAACAACATTGACTAGATGATCTCTAAAGGTCCCTTCCAACCCCTACCATTCTATGATTCTATGATTCTGGTGGAATAGTCCTTTCTAATTCGTGTTCTCTTTAAATCTGTATTTTAAAATAATTGTCATGCAATGAGATTATCTCTCTCTCATACCTTTGTAGTTGAGCTTGACATTCTCTTGTCTTGGTAGGTCCCAGAATATCTTCACCACGTTAATAAACGTTTGGAAGAAGAAGGAGACAGGGTAATTACATATTTAGACCACAGCACACAGTGAGTACAAATTTTGTCATTCCCAGCATCAAACGTCCTTCACAAAACAGTGTGATTATCCATGGTTGTAGAGACACAGAGATTATTTCTATGTTATCTTCCAGATATTATCTTGTTGCCAACACTTGTGATACAGCTTGGGTTTTTTAAGACTTTATTTTTATCAAAACTGTTTTCTTTAATATCAAAATAACTTTGAGTACAAGGGAAACATTTGTCCAGGAAGATTTATCAGTGCATACTGAAGTTAACCAAACATTATGTAAGAACTCAAATTTACATTGCCAAAGAAGCAACTGATTTTAGCCAATTTGTGTACTGATAACAACATTAACCACAAATCCCTTGAGGGAAAGAAAGACTCATTAGTAAAAAAAACCCAAAAAGGGTACATTATAGTGTAGGATAGAGGATGTGGAAGTACTGGAAGCATTCAGGAAGAGTCACTGACACACTATAACATCCGTGTGTAATTTGTCCTGCAGTGAGCTAGTGCACTGTTTTAATAAAGAACATAGCAGATAATAAAGAACATTTTATTGCTCCAGGGTGAGCTTCCCATGGAGTTACAGCCTCCTTCAGGCATCCACCCGCTCTGGCGTGGGGTCCTCCACAGGCTGTGAGTGGATCTGTGCTCTCTCAAGGTCCTCCATGGACTGCAGGGGCACAGTTGCCTCACCGTGGGCTGCACCACAGGTCACAGGAGAATCTCTCTTCCAGTACCTGCACGCCTCCTCCCCCTCCTTCTCCATTGACCTTGCTGTTTGCAGAAATGCTTTTACATTCTCACTCCCTGTTGCTGCTGCAGTTTTACGACTTCTCCTTCTCAAATATGTTACTCACAGAGGCGTTACCTCAGTCACTAATTGGCCAGACCTGGGTCAGCTGTGGGATCCATCTTGGAATTGACTGACCCTGGCCCTGTCAGCTACAGGGGAAGCTTCCAGCAACTCTTTGTTTAAAGAAGCCACCCCTGTAGCCCTCCCACTACCAAAGTGTGGCCCAGACAAAACCGCTACAAGTAGGGAAAAATTAAGGACAAATTTGAAATGTTTTGCAAATTTGAGCTGAATTTGTGCTTATGTAGGTACATAACACAGTTAAATGTAAAATTTGAGTTTCAAATGTCACCAGCATGTATTTATGTCACTTTGGAGTTCAAGCCTTTGGATTTTTTGTTTTGTTTTGTTATTTTATTTGTTTGCTTGGTTGTTTCCAAGGAAATGTAAATTGCCTTTTTTCCAGGAATGTTTTTATATCTAAGCTTTTCTCTTCTCCTGTGTAAGAACTTGCTTTTTAGTATTCAAACCTGAGTTTATTTTTAAATTACATTTAAATTATGTTTTCAATTACATAGATGATTTATTATTTTCTTTCTTGACTTATATCACGTGACTTTTTTTGGCCTTAATTTGTAGCCTCTCTTTTTTTTATTAGAATGCAAGTTATTCATAAATATACTGTGACAGGAGGCCATTCTCATATAATCTAATGCTTCTAATGTACTTTTCTTGCCATATTTAGGAAACCATTGATTGCTTGTGTGGAGAAACAGCTACTAGGAGAACATTTATCAGCTATTTTGCAAAAAGGTAAAAAGTTAATGTAGGTAAAAAAATGAAGGTAAAAAGGTAAAAAAAAATGTAATCTCTGATAAGCTGCAGATTCTCATACTCTGCAATAACTGTAAGCTCCACAGCTTTCGTTTAAGGAGATCTATTAGCCATAGAAAAAACTTCTATAAATACATAAATGCAACCCTATGACTTTTACACCTACTGTGACAAGTAAATTGTGTATGTGGGAACAAATACCTGAAGTATAGTTTTGTATTTGTAAAAGTTGCTAAACCCTGTACATCTCCTTTGGTGTGCAGAGGTGACCTTAGGGAATTAAGTCTTTGGAGCTGCTTATTTCTTAGAATTATATAAACTTCTAAATGAAAGCTGCAGTTACTGTCATAGCTTCTTTTATGTGATAATTAATAAACAGTATTTTTCAAATGACCGTTTCTTTGTTTGCCTTAACTTTTAATATCTTATTTTTCACTGAATCACTGGGTTTGGCCAACATTCCTTGATCTTTTAGTACTTTAAATGGTCCTTTCCTTTTCTTGCAGTAGCCATATTGTATGCTTTAAATCTTCTAGCAAATAGTCCTTACGTCTTTGTTCACTTTGCTGCTGCAAAACAAATGTCCCTAGTATTCTGATGTTTTCAAGCTCCATCACATCCATGTTTGTTAATAGTTTTAGGTTGTTACATATACCCCTTTCACTTCTTTCTTCCTCCCCTTTAAAGACAGAAATATACTCACAGCTTTCTCTGAACTACCCTGGGAATAGGTTTTTTTCACTGTTTTCAATACATTTGTAAAATATGTGTGATCATCTTAGCTATTCTTAAGTTTATCATAACCAGAAGGTAAGAATAATTAGGGGTTTCATTCATATATGTCAACTTTGCTTGCTCTTTAATTCAGGTACTGTTTTTAAGTTACTTTTCCAGTGCCACATTTCTTTATCGGTTGGCTCAACCAGAAAGTATGTGATCTGGTTTTAACCTGAATTTTTTCTTAGTTTATAATGCATATGTACCATCCATGTAAATATGGAGAGATTTGCATCTTTTTCTCCTTACTGTGTTTTAGGACTGTAGTATTGTTAGATCAGCTTCTGCATTCTATGTCTGCACTTATAAAAAAATTAAGCCTCATGTCACTTGACCCACAAAACTTTCTGCATTCATTTGATCCGAGGCACATTGTAATTTGTTTCTAACCCCCTGGTATTCTGTGCAAATGGAAGATAACTTTTGTAGGTTTTAGTCTATAGGAGAAAGCATGTGAAATAATCAGTTCGATACCGTGTGTCTTTTTCATTTGTCAAATATGTGACAATAGTTTTTCCAGTCACACAGCTTGTATGTACATCAGTGGAAGAAAAAAGGTTGAGCTTTATTATCTAGTTATAATAAAGCAGTGTATTGGTGTCTTTAAATGAATAGGAGGTGATGCTTGGACGTGATGGAATGGGCATTTCTTAATTCCCTGTTCAGTGCCACCAATCACGTGTATTCAAGACTTTGTAACCTTACATCTTATGCTTAGAGTGATGTCCATTCTTCTGATATCTCAAAAGTTTAGGAGATCTCAAAATACAAGTCAGAAGTTTATCTAACATCATTCTTGAATATTGGTTGCCTTTCTAAACACGTAAGTTACAACATACCACGAAAGGATTTTTCAGGTGAAGAATACTGTAGAAAACAGGATAATTCAGCAGTGCTTGAAAATACTTTGTAATCTAATACCTCTTAAAAATTTGAATTTCTGGAGTATATTTAGTGAAGTAGGATAGTTTTACAGTGTCAGCTACACTGGTGGTGTGAATTGTCAACCTGTTCATTTAATAAAATGTCTTTAATCTTTGGTGCTACCCTCCCATACTACTAAAGTCTGTGATATACCAATGTGTCTCTGATTACACTGGAATTACATTCATCATATTCTCAAATGTATAAATATGTGTGTAGATGTCACGTGCTTCACTTCTCCATTTGTTAATGGAAAGCCGAGTCTCACGTAGGGTAAATCGATAAAGGGGAAAGTTGCTTGAAATGAATTTTTAGTTTTGTGTTATTCCATCAGTATGAGCATGGACAATTCATAGCACATTCTTAATCTAAAAACATGGTTCACCACACTCCAAAGGGAAAAAAAAAACCCTCAGAAAGTATTTGTCTTTACTTTAAATTTGGGACAGTTTACTTAGCTTATTGATTTCTGACATTCTTTAGAGGTTTTTGGTAAAACTGTGCCCTTCAGATCAAGCCCTGTTCATAAACATTGTGCAAAAGGCTTCCAGTCAGCACCTTGTTGGGAAAGTACTTGAGTTGAAATAGTTTTAAAATATTGTACCATAAATCATTTCAGCCAGTTTAAACAAAGGGACCTGTTAACTCTGAATATACCATTTGCTTTCAGAAATTAAGTCTTAAAAGTTCATACTTTTTAAGCACACGGGAGGGTTTTGTCTTTTGATGTGTTTCATCGAGACCTGTCTAATATAGTCCTAACTTTATTTATGCAACTGTATCCAAATTTGCTCCTTCTTCTAATTGAATGTCTTTAGGACTTGATAACCTGCTCGATGAAAACAGAATATCAGATTTGACCCAGACATACCAGCTGTTCAGCCGGGTAAAAGGTGGGCAGCAGATCCTTTTGCAACATTGGAGTGAATACATCAAGGTATTTCAGAGATCTCTTACTAATGGCAAAATGTGTGCTGTTAGCATAGATTTCTTCTGTCGAAACCAAGAATAATATATAGATGTATGTATAAAAATTCCATTTTAAGCAAGTATGGGGAGGGATGTTAGTGCCTTCCCCCCAGTAGCAGTCATGTGATGAGAAACAGCAACACCTAAGTTTTTGTTTTGGATTCCTACTTGGAAATTGCTTTCCTTATAGGTTTGAATGTTACACAAGAGGTTATTTTGTTTTGGTTTGCTTTTAAGTAGAGCCACATGGACATGTGTTTAGAGTATGCTGGACTATACTATGTGTTGTGTTTTGTTACAAATATAGTCAACTGTTTACATATCTGCAAAACTGGTGAAAGATCAGAATGTAGCTCTTCTACTGCTGGTTAGGAGTGCAAAATGTAACCATCATACAGCACTGCTGATGATTGTTCAAGCTGTTTGTAACAGAATACCCCTCTCGAAAGTGATTTGTCATCAAAGTCATATTTAGATGCTTCAGGTTGGTTTTACTAGACATAATATGCATATAGTGTGCTGTCCCAGAGAGCTTGCACTCTGGTGCTTTTGCAAGATGAAAGCAGGAAAGCTTCATGGAAGGTATTTCAGTCTGTAGTTGAGAATTCTTGATGTGGTGGTTCTCCCCTAAAATCACCTGTGTATTCATCAACCTTTGGGACTAAATGCACATTGATTCATTTCAGAGGTGCCTTTCCTGCATGCTCATGTTGAGTTGGGCATAGTCCACCAGGGAACAGCCCATGGGAGTGGGACATAGTGACCCGTCTGCACCCCAGAACCGAGGTGGAGTTTGCTCTGCAGGTTTCATCCAGTTTCAGCTCCTGGATCCATAAGCAGCTGGGCCAGTTGAACAGCCTGCTGTGACTGAGGAGAAACATGTTTCTTTTTCTTTGCTCCCAGATCATTCTCCTGACTTAAGTTGTGCTGCCTGCCAGTCCATAGGCTCCTTTGTAATCTGTTTTAACAAAGGATCTGGGCAAGGTCAGTTTTATGCCAGGTTTAGTGAGCTAAAGAGGCTCACAGAAAAGTCCACGTGCTTACCCAGGGAAAGTATCAGGAATTCGGGAGAGGTAGGAAGATAAAGAGGAGCAGAACCTCTCCTTTTACAGCGGCAAGTTCATTTTGCTTCTCATACCTCAGTGACTCAGAGAATCAGACCTTTTATGGTTTTGTTTTTAAGACTTTTTTTTTCCAGACTCAAAAAAGCTAGAAACCATTTTCTATAGTGTTAGTAAATCTCCTTTCAAGCATTTTATGTGA